>NW_011888989.1:3376712-3475300 GCF_000151845.1 Pteropus vampyrus | reverse complement strand
AGAGGCCTCCCTTGACCAACATATCCAAAAGAGCAACCCTTCCCCCTCCACACCATTCACTCTCTATTTTCTTACTCTATTTAATTTCCTTCATATTCCCAGTGACTAGAATAGTTCCTGGCAAAAGGTAGGTGCTCAATAAATATTTGTTGAATGAATAAATTCTAAAAGAGGAAAACTCAGAAGTAATGTCATAAAAGTTGTGAATATGCAAATATTATTATTATAGAACCAAATAGTGTATTGGAACCAATAAAAATATATATAACCCTCTGTCATTGACATTTTGGCAATCAAAGAACAATCTTCCAAATATCAATTTCTAATATATCATCTTTTATTTTATGGGTAATATCTTTAACAGTGTTGTATTATTGTACTTTAATTTCCAACTGCTACTCTAATGCTATCTTTCTTTTTTAGATTCATTTTGATTTTGCTGGAGAATTTCTTCAAAAATTTCTCATGTAGGAAGATAGACTTTTTAAATATCCCTATGTCTAAAGGTATCTTTATTTTGCCTTCGTATTTGATTGATGCCTTAGTAAGTATAGAATTTTAGGTTCTAACACTTTCTCTTTGATCTTTGAAGACATTACTCCAGTGTTTTCCAGCATTTGGTAATGAGAAATCTGAAATCAGTCTGATTTTTTTTTTTTTTTTTAACATCTACAGTACCTGGTCTTCCTAGGTGGTCTCCCATCCAAGTACTAACCGGGCCCGATCCTGCTTAGCTTCCAAGATCAGACAAGATCTTGCACGGTCAGAGTGGCATTGCTGTAGACTGAAATCAGTCTGATTTGGATACTCTGCAAGCATTGAAACTGGAGGGCAACGGAATCCAGGGCTCGTGCTGCCTGTGTCACTCAGCCAATAGACTGACACAGGAGCTGGGATATTTAGAACAAGAATTTATTGTTAGAGCACCAGTGAGCTGAGAAGGCAGCCTGTTAACACCTTCAAAACTGCCTTGCCTTCTCAGTTGGCTTAGGATATTTAAGAGAAAATCTGGGCATTATTCCAGGAGCTATGTGACGGTTCCCGGGGGTGGGGGTGGGGGTGGGGATCTGTCATGCTTCATGGAGCCATTCTGCTGGCAATGTTGTCCTTCGGTGGCATTAGCAACCCAGGAACAAAGACAGAAGTAGTCTGGAAAGAACGCTAAACCAGAAGGATTGTGATCAGTAAGCATAAGGACATTAATCATAAGTTTCAGGGCAAATTTCTATGACAGGGGATGTCCCAAGCTCTGGGTAAAGCCACTGGGGACAATCTATTGTTCATCTTTAGGGCAAGGAAAAGTGAAGCCGGGAACGCTGTACGGACTCTACCACTAGGGTCCCAACCCAGACTTTCTTCATTATGGCTTTCCACCTCCCTCTTTGGAAGATTTTTGGATTTCTAAAATTTCATCAGAATATATGGCCTTTCTAATTTTCCCTGCTTGATATTTGGTGAGTCGTATTTTTCTTATTAGAGGACGTTGTCTATTATTTCTCTTCTTTCTTGTCTTTGTTCTCTTCTTTACACTGAGCTATCCTTCATCTGCTCTTTTTGATTTCTATTCTAGGAGTCTTCCTCCACTTCGTCCTCCCAATTACTCAGACTTTAGCCAATCCACTTTACCATTCTCTAATCCATTACATTATTTCGGCAATCTCTCTTTCAGTTGTCTGGTTAATCTTTCATTGCAGACTGTTTTGTCTGATAGATGAACCATCCTCTGAGTACAATTGTCCCCGCTTATTCATGAAGATATGTTCTAGTGGGTGCCTGAAACCTCAGATGGTTCTGAACCCTACATATATGACATTTTTTCCTACACATACATACTTATGATAAAGTTTAATTTATACATTAGGCACAGTAAGAGATTAACAACAATACCTAATAATAAAATTGAGCAATTATAATATACTGTAATAAAAGTTATGTGAATGTGGTCTGTCTTTAGATATCTTATTGTACTCTACTCACTCTTTTTGTGATGTGAGATGCTAAAATATCTGTGTGATGAGAAGAAGCGAAGTAAATGACATTGTGGGTATTGCGATGTAACCTTAGGCTGCTATCGACCTTCTGACTATTTACATCAGGAGGATTATCTGCTTCCAGTGGTCCTGGATCATCAAGCCATGACATTGGCCACAGGTAACTGAAACCAAGGAAAGTGAAACAGTGGACAAGGGGGGACTACTGTATACTAATCAGGACTATTTGAAATTCTCTTCTGTTTCTAGAGTTATCTATGTCTCCTATGAGGTCTGTTATTCATTTTGTTCATCTTGGTCCTTCTCTATACTGCTGCTGCCTTTCCTCCTATTTGGTTAGTCTAAGCTGCAGTGGGTGTGAGTTTTTATAAGTAGTGATATTCTGTCCTCCAGCATGCCTTCCAGCATGCCTCATTAAAAGATGTGTGGGTGAGGAGCCAGCAGGCAGGCTGGGGAACCCCATAATCACTCAATTAAAAGGGGGCGTACTTTAGAACAGGTTTAGTGTGTTTCTCTCCAGGCAGAGCTGGTTTTTCCTCCTCCCCACCCACAGCTGCAGTGGAGTTCTGAAGTCAGCTCAGGCTCTGCTCTCCCTTGCCCAAACATTTCACAGGGCGCCCTCCTTAGGCCACCTACCCACATTTTTTAGAGAATTGTTCACCAGTTTTGTACCAAGGGCAAAAGACTTGTGACAGGGCCTAATGCTTTACAATGTGTTCTATAAATATTTGTTGAATGAATAAATAATGGAAGACAAGGGAGTAGGAGACCAATGTCTCTGCAATTCCAGGCATGCTTCTTTAATGAATTACCCTGCAGATTGCTTACAGCTCACTTGCTCCTATAATTCCATAATTCAATGAAACCTTAGGAGAGAAAGTAGATGCTTATACTCAGTCAACCATATTAAACAAGAAGTATATCTGAAAGCACGGCTATTAAAAATTGTATTTTAAAATATTTATTGAGCCTTCATAAGATGGAAAGTAGAAAAAATTAGTATAAATTTTTCTATTTATTATATATTTATATTGTATTTGGAAGTTAGGAAAATGATATGTTAATTGAATACTTACTCAAAAATTAGTGGAAAATGAGTTAGAGATTTTCTGCCTATGTTTTTAAAAGAATTACAAAAATTTAATATAGTACCCACTTAATAAATTTTTATTGAAGAAAATGAGTGATCATGAATAGCAAATGAAATTTCAGGACTCCTGAAAGAAATACAGTTTCATTAGTTGAATGTAAAATTCACTTGAAATAAATCTAGCTTTTAAAGAAAAAGGAAGTATAAAGAATATTAAATGAAAAAAGAAGTTGCAGCATAGTTTTATATACACATTATACTCAGATTAAAAATGTGTATATATGTGTATATATGTTTATGTGTGTAAATATCTATACATGTGTGTATATATGTGTATATATATGTGTGTGTACACCCATATATATACAGGTATATACATATATAAACATATAGAAAAAATTAGAAATCATAGCAAACTGTTAACAGCAGTTATTTTAGGAGTTTTAGAATTAATACAATGGTGATTGAGAAGCACTAACATCATGACATTTATTCCAAGTAAGACATTTATTATATATAATATATGTTTAATTTGAAAAAATACATACTGGGGGACTTGTAGTTTTACTTCTGATATGTAAAGAGTTTGGAAGTTGTCATCTATAAGAAAAAAGCTGAACTGAAGATCAGTGACTTTAATGACTTCTTGGAGCCATCAGAGAATTTAGATTGCAGGGAAAACTGTCACCTCAGAGCCTGGAGAGATAAAAGAACACAGAGAATCACAGACAAGATCAGCTTGCCTGGAACAGAAGCAGCTGGAGCTGTAAACTGGTAGGAAAACAAAAATGGTAACTGATAAATTGCAAGTCTGGGTATGAACTACTTAGAGGCTATAGCTTTAACCTGCAGGAACCCTACTAGGTTCTCTTTAGGAAGAGCCAAGAAGAAACACTGGTTTCCCACAGGGGAAGGGGAAAAGTAACAATTCTGAAATGTGCCCAGAGAGTTCTCCATAACAAAGGCCTATTTGGCAGGGAAGAAATACTTTACCAGAGCCTTATCTGCCTTGGGGGAAGGAAAATTACACAAATCCAGCCCCCTCCAGCTTTCTTTGCTCACCTAAGAGGGGGAAAAAAATGCTGAGAAACACGTGTGAAAGTCACAGCCCAGGGACATAGGCCAACTAAAAGGCTGAGATTTGATCATAGGCTTATAGAACATTTCCCCAGTCCTTTACCACATCAACAGGGCTACAGTACAACAGTGAATTACAGCTGAAAGAGCTGCAAGATACGGATTCTATTTAAAGAGTTTTTAGGGCATCACAAAGACAGAGGAGACAAAAACAAGGACATTAGAGGGAATAAACACCTCTGACACATACAACTACAGCAAATATGAAACACAGTCAAACTCCTATCCAGATTAACACAAAACATCTCACTGAACACCTACTTATCTTAGTTGCTTTACCCAATACATGATGTCTGGCTTTCAACAAAAATTTACAAGATATCCTAAGTTTTAAGGTAAGAAAAAACGGTCTGAAGAGACAAAACAAGCATCAGAACCAGATCGATATAGCAGATTTTGGAATTTAAAATAACTATGATTACTGTTAAAGATTCTAATGGAAAAAGTAGAAAACATGCAAGAACAGACAGATAATGTAAACACGTGAAAACACTAAGAAAGAATAAAAAAGAAATGCTAGGAAAAAACTCACTATAGCACAAACAAAGAATGCTTTTTGATGGGCTTGTCAATAGACTGAACACAACCAAGGAAAGAATCAGTGAGCTTGGAGATATGTTAATAGAAACTTCCCAATAAGAATGAAAAGAGAAAATGTAGTGAAAAAAACATATTTGCAATTAGAATACCAGAAAAAAGAACAGAGCAGAAGAAATACTTGAAGTAATGATGGCCAAGAGTGTTCCAAACAGCAGATGCCAAACCACAGACCCAGGAAACTCAGAGAACACCAAGTAGGATAAATATCATAAAAAAAAAAAAAAAAAAGACACCTAAGTATTTATGTTCAAACTGTAGAAAACCAAAGACAAATAGAAAATCCCGAAAAGGGCCACAGGGAAAAAACACCTTACCTATAGAGGAACAAAGATAAGAATTACATTGGTCTTCACATCAGAATTCATGAAAGCAATACTTAAAGTGTTGAAAAAGAAAACCCCACCAACTTAGAATTTATATGCAGTGAAATCATCCTTCAAAAATGAAAGAAAAATAAAGACTTTCTCAGGGAAACAAAATCAGAATTCATTGCCAGCAGACTTGTCTTACAAGAACTGTTAAAGGAAGTTACTCAGAAAGAAAAAATTTATACACGTCAGAAACACAAGTGTATGTAAAGAAAGGAACATTGGTGATGGAATAAATTAATGTGAAATATAACCTTTTACATTTCTTATTGTTAATTGATCTAATAGATAACTCTTTGTTCAAAGTAATAATAGTAACAGTAAATTGGGTGATTATAGTGTATGGAAAAGTGAAATGAATGAAAGCAATGTTATATGGGACAGTACAAAAGTATTAGGGATACACTATTATATAGTACCTGCACCATCCATGAAGGACCATCCAGGTACTACCCATGAAGCAGCATAGCGTTATTTGAAAGTGGATCTTGATTAGTTATATCATATTCATGTATATTGTAAATTTTAGGATAATCACTAAATTTTTTTTAAAAGAAATAAAATATCGATATAATAAGAGAAGAGAGAAACCAGAATTATATACAATGCTCAATTAAAACCATAGGAGGCAAAAAGGGGAGAAAAAAAGGAACTAAGAACAAGTGTCATAAATAGAAAACAAGTCTATAGCCATGCTACCCTGAACAAGCCTGATCCTGATCCTGTCTGATCTCAGAAGCTAAGCAGGATTGGGCCTGGTTAGTACTTGGATGGGAGATCACCTAGGAAGACTAGGTGTTGAAGGAGTAAAAAATAAAAAAAAAAAAAGAAAAAGAAAAAAAAGAAAACAAATAGCTATTAATCTTACTATATCAATAATCAATTTAAATGTAACTGATCTAATATACTAATTAAAAAACAGATTCTGTCAGCATGGATCTAAGAAACAAGACCCAATTATATGTTGTCGGAAAAAAACCCACTTTAAATATAAAGACATAGGTTAAAAGTAAAATGATGGAAAAAGGTATATTTTGCTAACACTAATGAAAAGAAACCTGGAGTAGCTATATTAATTTCAGACAAAGCAGACTTTAGAGGAAGGAAAATGATCAGCAATAAAGAGGGTCATAATGTAATGATAAAGGGGTCAATTCTTCAACAAGACATAAGTCTTAAACATTTATCCACCTAACAAGAGTGTGTCAAAATATGTGAGATAAAACTGACAGAAATGCAAGGAGAAATAGACGAATCCACTATTATTGTTGAAGATTTCAATACTCCTCTTTCAGTAATGAATAGAGCCCAGAAGGCAGAACATCAGTAAGGATATAGTTGACCTGAATGACACCATCACTCAACTTGGTCTGACTGACATTTACAGAATATTTCATTCAACAGAACATTTTTCTCAAGCTCACATGGAAAATTCACTAAGATAAACCACATTCTGGGCCATAAAACACACTTGAAGGAATTTTAAAAAAAAGAAAAAAGAAATCATAAAAAATTTGTTCTCAGACCACAAGGAAATCAATAAACATCAGCAACAGAGAGAAAGCTGGAAAACCCCAAAATATTTGAAGATTAAATAAGATTCTCTAAATAACATATTGGTTCAAGAAGAAGTCACAAGAAAAATGTAAAAATATTTTGAACTAAATGAAAGTGAAAAACTACTATCAAAATTTGTGAGATGTAGCAAAATCAGTAATTAGCAGAAAATTTATAACATTAAATACATATTTTAGAAAAGAAGAAAGATCAAAATCAATAATCTAAGCTTCTGTCTTACAAAAGAAAGAAGAGCAATTTATGCCTAAAGCAAGCAAAGAAGTTTTAAAATTAAAAATTAGAGCAGAAATCAGTGAAACTGAAAATATGAAAACAATTGAGAAAAGCAATGAAACTCAAAGCTGATTCTTAGAAAAACATGTCAGAAAATCCTTTAGAAAATAATGAGCTATAAGAGAAAATCATTTTATTTTTTGCTTTAACATTTAATTTTGCCATTAATATTTTATTGAACTATAAATGGATGTTTTCCAGTTTTGTAAGGATAGCTGGTCAGTGGAGTTATGTAGTTATGCCTTTATAATTATCTATCTTTGCTAAGCCTAAAATTACAAAACTGCACATCTAAGGAGAAATATCTTCTATTCAAGTCTTGTTACAAACTTTTCATTCAAAGTTTTGTAAAAAAACAACTATCTCTACAATCTTGACTATCCGCTTTATGAATTCCCCATTTTCTGATTTATTTACCAGAGTTTTATTATGCTGCCAGACTCCCCTTTCCCAGCATGCTTTTGGACTGTTTTTCTCCGGCTATCAGTTGGTATATGCACAGGAAGGAATGGACAAACTAATTTCAGGAGCTCCTCCAGGGCAAGGCTTGCTTAAAGATATCCACACAGTGCTTTCCATATCCTAGGAATGCAATAAATGTTTGATGCATCTTTTTTTCTATAAAAAAGCTAATTAGAGATATTCTCTGTGCTGTAAACTATCTAATTTTGGATTTTCACTTTTTGGAGTTATCTACATCATAATTTCCTCCTAATCAGTGCACAGGAGCTTGGCCCTAAGCCAGGATGGCCCAGGAAAGATAGACTTTAGCTTCACTTTATTAGACACATATTATTAGGATTAACTAAGGGTTAAAAGGATCAATTAAGAGGTATCATCTTCCCGAAGGGTTAAGTTAATAGAAGGTCACTTCTTCTTCTAATGAAGTGAAGCTGCGTCCTCTAGACCAAGGTTCTTGTTAGAGAAACGCATTTGTCTTGGTCGAACCAGGTAATTAGATCTTAAACGTTAAAAATTATTTTTGTAAACAGCAAGAGAGAAACATAGAAACGGGACGAATGTGGCCATGAAAGCACAACCATGGGTGGGTGGGCGGACTGCAGAGAGTAATGGGGTGTGTGCTATTTGCTATTTGTGTGACAGTGCTCAGAGGCTGTAGGTGGAGCTGATCTGAGCTGAAACGAAAATGCTCCCAGGTGCCTTTCATCCTGAAAAGTTAAGGCTGAGAAATTCTTGCACTTGGTATCCTTGAGCCCTTCTAATGCAGGACAGGGCAAATTTCCCCAAGAGACGGGAAGACCAAGCCCTGCACTGAGAGAAGGGGATCCTCCGGTGGAGAGTGACGAAAGAATTCAACACACATGCCAAAGTTAAAGTCAAAAGGAAAGTTTATTAGAAAAGGGGTAGCTCTCCACAGAGAGTGAGAGGGACAGTGATAGAGACAGTGCAAGAAACAGAGAAAAGGCACTGAGAGGGACCCTGAGTGTTCAGGGAATTCAGTTTATATGTCATTCTGTAGTTCCCATTTTCTTTGATATGGACATTCAGGGAGGAAGGGGAAGAATATGTAGAGCGAAAGGCCTGCCGGCAGTTCCCAGCCTTTAATTCTTAGGTTCCCCATTTTAGCCTTGACTCTTTGTTCCTCCTTCACAGATGTGGGGAATGGGCTGTTAGCAATCCTGGCAGAAATCTTTCTTTGGTCTGAGGTGTCCTCTTGGCCTGCCTGCAGGGCTGATCAGCACACTGCAGTCTCTGAATGTGGTTTGATTTAACACTTTAATTCTCTTGCCTCCTCCCTACATTACTTCCAGTCATGAAAATCCATTTTGGGGTTATTGTGGACTCCTCGTTTACAAACAAAATCTCAATGAAGAATATCTCCTGCAGCCTTTAAAACTCAGCCCTCCATTTCGGGAGTTTGTTTGTTTGTTTGTTTGTTTTTAATTTCTTGTTCCATTCTGATCAACTAAAGGAAATAAAAATTAAGGTGTCCGCCTCTCACAAATGGTGACCTCCAGGTCGGAGGGCAGGCAGAATGCCAACCTGGCTGCTGTCCTGTTGCCACGGAGCTGCTGACAGCCATAGGTCTCAGACTGGGGCTAGAACACTTTGCCAAGGGCCAGCTATGGCACCAACTTGCCTGCCTGCCTGCCACAGAGGGACACAGAGCCAGGACTCTCGTGTTTTTAATGGAGTCAAATCCACGTGGTTTGTATATTTTTTTCCTTTAATTTGAGGCATTTTGTTTTTTTCTGAGAACATAATGTGAAACACTACAGAGCCAATAATCAAAAAAGTGTACCTGCAAATGCTGTATAGTTTTATATATTCACAATGTACTTTTGTTGCCTTCTAGATAATTTATTTTGCAACACATTACTGCAGTTGTAAATAACTTATGTACTGTAACATGACTTCAGTTCTATGTAAATAAATTAATTAAAAAAACAACTCAGCTCTCAAGAAAGTGCAAAGACAATTCGCAGAATGGGAGAAAATATTTGCCAATTATGTATCTGATAATGTATCTAGAAAATATAAGGAATTCTTACAACTTGACAAAACAAAAAGACAAATTACCCAATTTAAACATCAGCCAAGGATCTGAATAGACATTCTCAAAAAAAACATAGAATGGCCACTAAGCACACAAAAAGATGTTCAACATAATTAGTTATTAGGGAAATATAGGTCAAAACCACAATGAGTATATCAACTATAGTTAAAAATAAATTTTAAAAAACTAAAAAAACCCCAAAAAACCCCACCCCATGAGCTACAACTTACCAACTGCTAGAATGGCTATAATCAAAGAGAGATAATAGTATTGGTGACAATGTGGAGAATTGGAATCCTCATATGCTCCTGATGGGAATGTAAAATGGCACAGCTGCTTTGGAAAATAGTCTTGTGGTTCTTCAAAGGATTAAACACAGAGTTACTATATGACCCAGCAATTCTATTCTTAGCTATATACCCAGGAGAAATGAAAACATATCCACACAAAAACGTGAACAAAAATGTTTAGAGCATTACTCCTGACAGCCAAAAGGTGGGAACAACCAAAATGTCTCAACTGATGCATGGATAAAGAATATGTGGTATATTTGCATGGAATATTATGTGGCAGTAAAAAGGAATGAAGTACTGCTCATGTTTCAACATGGATGAAACTTGAAAGCATTATGCTAAATGAAAGAATTCAGTCACAAAAGACCACACATAATTCCATTTATATGATTGACCAAAAGAGACAAATCTATAGAGACTGAAAGTGGCTCTTGTTAGGGAAGTAGTGGTTGCCAAGGGCTGGGCAGGGCTGGGGATGGAGGTGACTTTTGGTAGGCATGGGTTTTTTTTGGGTGATAAACATGTAAAATTGATTGTGGCGATGGTTACACAACTCTGAATACACTAAAAACTTTTCAATTGTACACTTAAAATGAGCAAATTGTATGGTATGTGAATTACATCTCTTCAAAGCTGTAAATAAAAATAAAAATAAGACAAAAACCTCAGCCCTACCTCAATTGCCTTACCAGCCTTGCACAACCTGGGTTCCCAGCTTATGTGCTAACCAGTCACACAATCTTCATTCTCATCCCTGAAATCTCGATTTATATTCCATGAATTTGGAATTTAAAATCTAAATAGAAGTTGCACTAAGAATTAGCTCTGCATTATTTAGAAGAGAGAAAATTGTAGGGTGTTGTCAGAACTGCTTAAGGAAAATTTCAAACATCCTGAAATATTTCAGAATTTATTAACAATCATGTTTGTTATATGTTCCTATAGCAAAAATACTTACTCCCAATCACCGTAAAACTTAATAATCTGTTAAGTATTTTAAAATCACATTTAACTAGCCTTACAGCCAACCTACATATTCCCAGTTTTAGAAATTAAACCTTAATGCTCGAGACAAATTTACCATTATACCTACGACATACAATAAAGAAGTGATCTTTTAGAACTTCACTGTTCAATATGGTAGCCAATGACGTGTGGCTATTGAGCACCAGGTATGTGGCTAATCCAAACTGAGATGTATTGAAAGTGTAAAGTATACACTGGATTTCAAAAACTTATTACACAAAGGAGAATGTAAAATACCTAGCTCTTTATATTCATTACATATTGGAATATTTTGGATATATGGTTTAAATAAAATACGATTAAAATTAACCTCACCTCTTTACTTTGTTAATCTGGATACGGGAAAATTTTAAATCACATATGTGGTTCACATTATATTTCTATTGAACAGAGTTGCTCTGGAGAAACATTTAGAGCTTTTGAGGGGACAGTAAGTATGCATTAGAAGGCGAGAGCTTTGAATAATTACTCCCACTATAGTTCAATGTTGCCATCTCTTTTACATACTGGTCACTTTCCAGGAGTCTTCAGCACAGATGGAAAAGCTGTAACACAAGCATCACTGTACTTCTATAAGAAAACAAAATCATGTGATCTCTCTAAGCATTCTTGCTTTTTGCAGCTGCTGCTTTCATAAGAAGCTATAGTGCATGCCAGCCAGGAAGATTTTAATTACTGAAGTTAAGACTTTTGTTTTTGGATAATTTTCCCATATAAAGCAACAAAGTCACAGAGCCTTAAGGTTTGACTAAACCTTTAGACAAGGTATCTAGATGAAAGCACGAGCAGAAAAGAAAGAAAAAAGGATTACAGGTGATACTAGAGTCAGAAAAATGAGAAGCATAAAAGTGAGTTTAAGGAAGACTCCTAGAGAGATCTGTTTCAAAGGGAACTCTTTAAACCAAGAGATCCCTGCATCTAACTGCAGGGTAATTCCACTTGCACATGTTAAACATGTATTGAGTTTGCCTTTAATCATTAGCATCAGTTGGTGTCACATCTGATCAATGTAGACTCCTGCGTATCTTGGGTGACTGATTTGTTATCTAGAACAGTGCTGACCAGTACAGCAGCCACTATCCACACACGAGTAGGAAGCAGTTGAACTGTGGCTTCTGACTGAGAAGCTGAATTTAAAATTTTATTAACTTGAATTTAAATTAACTACACATGAGTAGTAGCTGCTGTACTGGCCAGTGCAGGCCTAGAGCCTTGCTTCCTCAAGTGTGGTGTGCACACCAGCAGCATAGGGACCCTTCAGGAGTTCATGAGAAACGCAGTATTTCACACTTAACTTTCTGAAATATATTCTGCAGTATTTGACAAGGTCTCCGGGTAATTTCTATGCACATGAAAGTTTGGAAAGCACTTATCTAGAGTAGGGGGTGTTATTTGAATACCCTGAAGCCCATAAAATTGTATAAAAAGTTAGCATACATACATGTGTATGCGTGTGTGTGTGTGTGTAATCACTTCCCCGCTTCCTTTACCTAGAGACGGTGTCCACACTCTTTCCTCAGATTTTCTACGGAGTTCATGATCCAAAACTGAGAATTTTTATCCTACCGGAATGTAGCCCATAAAGTGGGAAGGCATATTTTGTTGAAGAAAAACCTAGTTATCTTTTGCTATGCAAGCACACCCTTCATTCTGTGGAGGTCAGAACCCCACTATCCTCAGCTTTGTGGTTCTTCCATGTGCTTTCATTTATTTGTGTGGTAACTACGTGGTACTCTCTCCTAGCTCATTTTATTGTTTCAACATATACACACATCAGGCCAGAAGTTAATATAACATTTTTATATATTCTATTTTGTATTATACACACATCCTTATTTTTTAGTGCAAAATTGGCCACAAAATGCATTCCAGTACAAATCCCAGTTTGTGCTAATTTGTACTGCCTGGAACAACTGGTAAAGTTTTAAGCTCTGGTGTGCTCTTGCAGCTGTTACCAATTTTTCAGTTGATTCAGGAGTCCATCAGAAAAAAAAAATTTTTTATAAGTGTAATGGCTATCTAGTTAGTATCTATGACATGCAACTAAGAATAAAAAGTTGATAACATGAGCCTGATTATTTAGCTTACTTTTCTATTAGTAAATAGTGCTGGTTTTATATACAATAAAAAAAATCTTTTATTCTTTTAGCAAAATTTAGTAAATAATGATAATTTCATGTTGAGGATGAGGTTGTGGTTGCTTTCAGGCTTTGTAAATTTGCCTTAGAGAAACTTTGCCTTTTATTAACAAGAAAATGTCCCGACATCTATGATTTACTCCAAGTTGACCAAGTTCCCAGAGTTAGATGATAGGTCTCCAGGTTTCAAAATGGTCCTAAGAATCTGCTTTGAATCATTTTCCCACTGGTGTTTAAGAAGAGACATATACAAACTGATAGTTGGCTAATGCAGCCAGGAAAATGAACTCATCATAGAGCCATAAGTATTCCCTAGATGAAGAAAACATTTACAACTTTAGCCTCACTTTTTTTTTTGGTAATGTAAATTTATAAATGCAGAACTACTGAATGCACTTGTAATAGGCAGAGTTAGGGTCCCTTAATAAATACTTTTTCACTAATCAGTTTGAAAGAGAATAACTTGCTAGTACTGGAAAGTACAGACCAACAGATATTTAATAAATTTGGTCTTCATAGGACAAAAGATTTTTTAGAAACCAGTCAGCTAAAAGGGTCATTTACCATAGTATTTTAAATGCTTTTTAACCTCCACAGTGTGACAGATGTAATGACTGAAAAAACAGTTCTTAATCTTGTTTCCACTGCCAGATATGGGACAAATGTCATTCACACTCCTATGGTGCGATATTCCTGGTAGGGCAGCTTTTCTTCATCCCTTTCTTTTCAACTCCAGAAAACACACTGGAAGGCAATGAGTGGTGCTGCAAGAATAACCTGAATTCAGTCTAATACGGTCAATTAGTCATACGATTTGATATTCTAGATTATTCTTATGATACCTCACATCTGATCATGACACACTTTTGTGTCAATACCACTTCTGAGGATCCCTCATTAGTTTCTTGCCTTCATTCGGGGCCAAGATTCACATTTGCACTCAGTTTTAGATATTTATTTGATTTATTAATATAACCAGAAGAAAAGAATTTTTAAAAATATTTATTATATTTGGTTCTAGAAATGATAGAAAGTAAAAATTGGTACAATTATGTCAGAGACCCTTGGAAAGGCATATTTATCATTTCACACCAAGAGAAAAGTTTTATGCAATGCCAGAAATGGAAATACCTAAGCTGTCAGTGACAAAGGTTAATGCTGCTGATAGGAGGAGCCCTTGTATGTTTTTAAGGTTTTCTTCTCTACTGCCATTTATTTTGGGCCAATACCACCAGTCCAGTGGAAAGAATTCTGAACATAAAAAGGCACCTAGAGTAAATATTAGACCCTAACCAAAATAGCTACACATTTATATCAAGAAAAAAGGCCCTATCAATGCAACTCTCCTGCAAGACAATGATCATATAAATGCAAAAGCTACTGCAACTAAAAAAATCTATAAACACTTATCTGAACCTGATACATAAGCTAGATAACGACAATCACTTTTGTGTTTATAAATCTATAGATGTTTTGTCATCATTTATTTCAGCTTTTTTTTTTTATTATCATTTATGTCTACAGCACTTGGTCTTCCTAGGTGGTCTCCCATCCAAGTATTAACCAGGCCCGACCCTGCTTAGCTTCCGAGAGCAGACATTGGGCTTGTTCAGGGTGGCATGGCCGTAGACCATGGACCATGACTCCACTGGGGCGTGAACCCAAGACCTTCTGCGTGTAAAGCAGACGTGCTAAACGCTATACTATGGAACCTTGTCTGTGTTGTGTCACCATTTAAATAGGCATGAGTAATACTACTTATATGCGTAGTTCGGGGGGGTGCTCTAATTATCCATTGTCAAGATTTCTTTTGTTGTATTTTCTCTTAATTATTGTGTACTCCATTTATGAATGTGTTAAAAATTCCTATTGTCCTTCAACAATGTAGCAAAATCTAAAATTGCTACTTTAAACCAAAGTCCTTTTTAATTATTAGAAAGCCAATAAAGCTGACATTTTACTATGATTTAAGCACCTTAAATATATTCTGACCAATTTATATTCTCTGAGCTAGAATTAGGATCCTCAGGATTTATATATGTATACAAATATTGCAAAGTAAGCTAAGAAAAACTTGAAAAAATACAAATAATCTTTTACTACAAAGGTCCAAAATCCACGGATGAATCTGTGCTAAGAGGAAAATGATAAGCCAGCAAACGCTTGTCTGCATTTTCTAATCTGGGGACAAAGGACTCAGCGGAGCCAGGCAGTATTCAGCTGGGTTTGATTCTTGATGCTGGTATCCATTTTTAGCACTTCACGAATGGCCATGGTAGCGTAGGTAGAAGGAGGAAGAGAAAAATCCATCTTCAGAGCTCTGTACTTGCCTTCTGCCAGGCAAGAAAAAGGAGAACAGTCAGAAAAGTAAGGCAGCTGCAGACTGACTGGGGCGAGTCATATAATCTCTATATAAACAAAAGAATTGTGTTCCCTTCCTTAGGCTTCTACTTCCCACAGGACTTTGGAGAATGAGCCATGGAAGTAAAAGGTTGGTGAGTGTCTGACACAGCTATATCTCTACCCTAATTCTATCTGGATCTGTGCCATAAAAAGGGCAGACAAAAGGAAAGCACAGAAGAGAAATGAATGTAGGGAAAAAAAAAAATTAGAGCACACGGTGAAGACAAAGGAATGGCAACAAGAATTTGACAATGAAAATGCAAATTTAATATTTTAGATTCTTCCTGGATTTTTACTCACTTTTGTTAACTCTCTTGGGAGGGTAGAGAGGAAATACTCAATCACCTAAAATCGAAACTTTCCCTAATAGTCAATCATTTTCTGTGAGATTTACTGTTTTAATCACTGACCTCCAGCTATAATCAAGAAACTAAGATGACAAAACACAAAATAGAAATCACAGAGCGGGTGGGAGGTGGTGGTGATTATAAGAGGTTTTTTAGAAAGTATTTCAAAGTTAACACAGCCTGATGGCTGAGTAAACTTACCAGAAGCAAAAACTGGTGGTGGTTTCCCTTCTAGGTTGTCCACATCTGTGTTGAAGAGTGGGATTTTAGGGTCATCATATGCAACGACTTCCCTTCAAAATGTACACGTAAAGAAAAGTGTGAACACGAACTTCTATAAAAGGTACTAAGTTATTCATCAACACTTGCTCAGTAAGGAAAAACACATAGGTCTATTGCAGATTATTCTACGTGGAACTATTTAATAGCAGAGCAAGGCCAGATTTTACATATAAGTATTGCCTTTATATTATTATATAGCAAGGTGACAGATGGAAATTCTTTTCTGTGCAGTTGATAAGTAGTAAACTTCGCTTTGCACAGATATGACTGAATTAATCACAGCATTATATTTTATCCAGAGTGGTTATCACCACTAACAACATTGTGTTACTCGTGAGGAACAGCCCCCTGGAGCGGGAGGGCCAGGTCCAGCTCTGTCAACCTCTCCCCACAATGCAGAGAAGAGGAGGGAAGAGAATTTCCTGGCATTGGGCAACTAGTTCAGGATTTAATTTCTAAAATTATCAAATAAAGCTTTAGATAATACTAGGTATTAAAGTATTTTTAAATAGTTTAATACAAGTATCTTTTTCTCTCTAGAAACATGATATCAGGTTTCCAAATTCATAACTAATTCTGAATAAGGTAACTTCTCAGTGATAGCTCTGTAAGCAAATTTCAGTTTTTCAGAAATAGGGAAAAAGTTCATTCTCTGCATATTTCTCCAATAATTCAGTAATGTCAATAAACTATAAACTAAGCCACTTTCACTGTAAGTTTGTATTCATTTCCTGATGATTTGAAAAATACCAAAAATAGCAATAATAATAATAGTAATAGCCACAACAGTTATATGTCAAGGTATAAGCACTGAAGAATATATATGCGTTACACAAGCTTAGAATTTCACATAGTAATTCAGTTGTGTTTCATTCCAAACTATTACTCACCAGCTGACATTCTGAGGACGAATAATGATCTTTCGGTAGGCCCCTGATAAGGAATAATCTCGAATTTTGTGTCTCATGTTGTCAATATCAAGATTGTCTGCTGTGAGCATTTCCCTGTAGGCTTCACTAACTAATGTAAAATACAAAAAGTTAGTTGGAATGCAGCATGTCAGCAAGCAACCTTGAATTAGACTACAAAAACTGCAGTAAATTCAGCTGGCTTGCCCTAATAAAATTAGTCACCCTAATTTACAATCCAGTCTATTCTCTGGAATCAAAATTTAGTGACTTACTAACTAGGAACTAGGTGTCTCCAGCTTACCTTTGGCCAACTTGTGAGTTATCTTTGCAACCAGCTACAGTATCTGGGGTGTAAGTTTCCCAAGTGAGTTTATAAAATATAGGCCATTTCATCAGAAGTTACTAAACTACCATTATACATGCTCAGAGATGGAAGAGATCATACACAGAAGCCTCCAACTCTTTCTGGCAGAAGGTAGTTATAAATAAGTGTATAAAAAAATAAGAGACCTGAGAAAACCATCTGGCTTGCCCTGGCACCTGATGTAGAATCTTTTTCATAACACCCAAGAGAGACAGTCCTCCACCTATGCTTGCACGCTGCAATTTATGGGGAACTACTTCTTTGTGAGGTATACAGTTATTAGAAAAGTGCTTCCTTTTCCAAGGTGAAATACGTCTTCTTGTAACTTCTGTTGACCGCTTTGGAACACAACAGACTAGATGCCCTCTTCCACGTGTATTCATAAATACTGGGCCTTTAAGCCAGATTTTCTCTGGGCCAAACAATGGTTCTCTCGACTGACCCTCCTTTGATATTTCTGTATTCCCCACCAAACCCAGTAACTGCGGACACTTTTTATGTAGACTACTATCAAAATGAGCCTTCTCCATCTATACATTTGACCTTTGGGCATGAATGTGAGAATTTATATTTAACCCTATTAAATGACCTCTGCAGTCCTTTTTAAACACTCCCCCCCTCCCGCCATATAATTGGCAGTAACTATTTTGGTTTATACGATCTGCAAAAATGATAATATTCTCCCCCCCCACTCCTTACCCTGTTAACCTTCCCCCTCCCCACTCCGCCCTATCCTCTGGTGACCACTAGTCTATTGTCCATGTCCATGAGCCTCTGTTTGTTTGTCCTGCTTGTCTGTTACTTTTAGGTTTATATCCCACATATAAGTGATATCACGTGATTTTCAACTTTTTCTGTCTGGCTTATTTCTCTTAGCATGATGATAAGATTTCTTTATTCAAGTTATTCATAAAAAATATTGGCTATATCCGGTCAAGGGAAGACTCTCTCACGACACACTTATCAGGACAACAGGGACTCCTCAAGCAAGCACTGCTGGACACCGAGTGTGCACATGATATGAATCCACAGGCCTGAACTACCACCCATCCAGTCTATGGGCCCCTGTCTTGCCCACAAGGTTTTCATGAACGGCTTTGTTAGAGGCTGTGCTGAATTTGTTTTAATTGGTATTAACTCAAGTTTCTGATCCTGAAAGGTACTAGAAAGAAGAAAAAAATGTTTTCTTTTTCTTTCTTGGAAAGAGGGCAAGTGTGGCTCTTAGCATCTTAGCGCCTTCCCTCCCACTAGGTGCTGGTGCTGGTCTCTCAATTCCTCACTGTGCCACCAAAAGGCAGACCACACTCCTCCCTTATCTACTTCTTATGCATTCTCCGTTCCTCTTCTCTCCTTTTCCCTCAGTGAAGTCAACCTCACAGAAGTATGAGAAGCACAGCAATCCGATTAAATTAACATGTAAATGGCAGGTTACTATTTAACTCTTTTATAAGTACTTGCATTATATCAAAGTAGGGTGTTAATCCTAATCATTCTATAATTAATAAAACTGCAAGGAATATAACACTGATAAGAAAAATAATTCTGGCTTCTTAAGAGAAAAGATGTTTTAACAGAAAAACACCTTGGACAGCCCAGCCCTGGCCAGCAGTAACCTTCCATGGTCAAGTCTGCCAAGTTAGTGCCATGCTCAGAGCTGCTTTCTTTTTTTAAATTTCGAATCCTTGAACAATAAAAGTTCCAATTCCTTCCTCCCCCAAATGGCATCCATGAAGGTAACAGAAGTAATTTTCAACAGGCTCTGGGGAATGGGAAATAATTTTAACTTTTCACTTAATAAATTTCTGTGCTTGTTGACTTTTAAAACATAATGAGCAGATATTACTTACATGGTTAAAAAAAGGTTAAGAAAGTAATGTTAAAGTACAATTATCCATTCACTTTTCAATGATTCTTTCCAAACACTTCCCCATCCTTAATATGAACCAGTGAATTAATTTCAGAAATCTAAATACTGCTAATAATAACACTAACAGAAATACCAATATTACCACCATCACCAACACAACCACCACCATTCTGTTTCTTAATTTAAATTATCCATCTGAATGCATCTGTTTCTGAGAGACTTCTGTAAGTAAACAAAATTCATATGTGTTTGAAATCTAAACGTTTTTCAAGTCTGATGGATATCAAAGTTATAAAATTATATTTAAACTACCAATTCCGCCCACCCCCCATTCTTGGTTGCCAGTGGCTCAATTATGTTAGACTTTGTTTTAACTATTTTCCCCATACAGGGAACTTACTTTTATGCTTTGGGTAGATAACATCAAAACCAGGCAAGGGCATGACCACATCATGGATGGAGTAATTATGAACATCTTCTTCCTCAATATAGGTGGCTGTGGCTACCAATTCAAAAATGAATAAATTAAGAAAATATTAGGCAATATTTTCATGAGCTCAATCTCCTAAAATTATACACATCTAATAAGCAGTCAGAAGTGAAAGGTGGTCCAGGTTCAGTGGCCCAAGAAGCTTAAAGAAATTAGTTGGAATACATACCTGTCTTTTCTGCTCTACCCAAGAAATAAAAATCATAGACTTGGAAAAAGTAGAAAGTTAAAACACATTTATTTCGCAGCTGCACTCTTATTTGGTGGGAATGCTTGCTTTTAACAATCAGCTCCTTTTCTTTATTAAATAATCAACACTACAAATTACTATTTGGAAAGCTATCAAAAATGAATGCATTTTGCTAAAAGAATGAACATTAAAAAAAAGTCTGTATTTAGAGGATAAAATATGGTGGCTCATGGGACATTAAGATATGCTGGATGTTATCGATATTGGATGAGGAAAAAATGTGAAATCAGGAAGAAAAATAATTAAGTGGATTTATCAGGCACACCTGCAGATGAGCAGGCTGTCTTCAGAGTGTAGGGCAGCCAGGTATCCAGAAGAGCATGGACTCTGGAAACAGATGTGATGCTGAGCACTCCTAGTCTTTTCGTTTTTTAAGCAGCTGTGACTCTTGGGCAAGTGACTGAACCACATCTGAAGGATGAAGAGACTACTTCGCAGTCATACTGTGAGCTTTAAACTAGAGGACGTAGGGAAAGGGCGTAGCACAGGACTGCACACAGTGATGGCTCAACAGCAGATGGGACTGTCTGTGTGTCTGAGGAACACTTCGGGCACACAGTGTGCACGAAGTGTCCATTAGATCATGGCCCACATGTAAAGTGAGCTCCAGTCTAGTGTTGACTTGAAGAAACACTTCAAACAGGCCAATAACAGCTGAGAGGCTAAAGTACATCCAGAAGTGCAGAGAAATATTTGCTAGACGCAGATTAAAGCTTGGAAAGGGATTTTAAGTACTTTGGTCCAAATCTTATTCCAGCTGAGAAAATGAAGATCAGAGTTATATTTTTATATATACAGATACAGATCCAACCTAGTCAGTCCGAGCTTACAGTGTCCTTCCATTTCAAACTTACTAGACATCTCTCTTAACTAGTAGCCAGGCTGGATTTTAAGCACTGGTATCAAATAACCGGAACCCTAGTTTGGTAGAATAACTATGGTATCTGCCTTTTTACCTCCTTTGAGAACCAGGTCCCCTGGAACAGGTTTCAGTCCATACTCTTCTATTCTCTTGCTCACCATGTTATTCCACACATAGCTTTGATAGCTATGAATATACATTAAACGATTATTTCTTGGTATCTGGAGGGAAAGAAATAAAACAGGCAAGAAAAAAATATTCTAAATACTAAAAGTACTGTACTTTCTAAGACGTCTTACTTTAGTGGTGACCCTAGTATAAGAAACTCATACCTTAAATCTCGCATTTCTCTAACAGCCTAAGAGATAGTGACTCATATGCAGCTACCAGCTTTAGAGATGGAAGCCCTCACACTGCGGGGTTCACAATCAGCTGCAGCTGCAGTGGTTGCTGTTTTGTGTCCACAGGGCAAACATTCATGCAGATGAATCAAGTGCTACAGAATTTACACCCTCCATCAACGACACAGATTTCAAACCCAAGCAATTTATACTTCAATTATAGAGCTAGCAGTGCTTTCTTCCCCATCATTTTATGGAAGGAGAAAACCTAAATGACTGAACTGACAACTAATTCATGAAGAATCCTGCTTTTTTTGGGTACATCCTAGGGAAGAGTAAAAAAGGCATTAAGTTTAAGAGTTAAATTTTAGTCTATTTTGGATTATAGATATCCAAATACTAGTATAGGCTACACAAGAGTGGGTATCATCTTGTACCACCATTAAAAAACCGAACCAAAACAAAATTATTCAGACTGCTTGCTGTGCAACCTTCGTACTGAGGCAGGTTACAGTTTTGATGCTGGAGAATAATCAAGAAATTACCTCTAATGGATTCTGAGTTCTCAAATACCACAGTTAATTCAAATTTCCTTCTAGACAGTATTTTCCATATTAATGCTTTTCTCATTCCTTCAATGTTAATAACTGTGCCGACACTGCCGGCACCCACCCTCCGCCCCCATCACCACTCAGGTCCGAGCAAGGATCACTCAGGCAATACACCTCTCAGAGACCACCAAAGGATCCTTATTTACCTTCCACTCTTTCCAAATTTAGAGAAATATTTAAAGCTAAATTCTAAAAAACATTAAACCACCCTGAGTCATTTGCCTGACTTGACAAATCACACTCACTATGCCAAATGCAGAGACTATATTCTTCATTCCATATTTTGAAAGTCCTCGAAGCAGCTGCCCTTCCACACACCTTTTGACAGGTAGTTTTCTGAGGGCAGCGGCTGGGTCTTTGGTCTTCGCCCATTCTTCCCTGCATTTAACCAAGTACCCCTTTTCAGCTGGGGGTGGGAGTGTGGGTAAAAAAAAAAGCTGTGATTAAACAATTTATCCAATAGACAGATTTTCATAACTTAAAAATGCTTCATAGAGAACACAAACCAGAAAATGTTATTTGTAATAGAGGTACTCTGAAAAGCTTCTGTTCATCAGAAAGTAAAGAGATGGAGAAATGTAGAAAGTTTATAGAACTAGACGGCTTTGTTGACAACGTGCTACCACCTCAGCATTTACAGTTACTGTTCATTATCATAGCTGATTCAACATGCAACAAAACCTTGGTAGCCCTTCCTTCCTTCTCTCTCTCTTTCTAATTGTATTGTCAAATTTAATGGGTTATTTCCCTCAAAATTAGATAATTTTATCTTTTTAATTTGCAAATGAATAATCACTCAAAGTGGGCATAATCATTTTTATAATTTTTAAAGTAGTACTTAAATCCTTTTTCATACAGTATGATCTTACAGAAACTTTCTGGAAAGTTTTTAAGGAACTCTTCAAAACTAAAGATCCTCAACATGTTTTTGCCAAGTTTTTATAGTCTATTACAGCATGCTTTTAACAAATTAACTACGAGTGAAATCTGTTTGGATTCCTATGTGTTCAGAGATTTAATAGTACATGGAGAAAAGGAAATGAATGCATTAATTTATGAATTAATAAATTAGATGAGCTAAAGAGCTGAAAACTGAATATAAATTGTAATCTCAAATACATATAGAAACCTTGTGAAAAAAACTATACTTTTCATTTTACCGTAAAAACAATTTTTAAAAATTCTGAAATTACTACTATAATTTCCACATATACTTTTATTCAAAGCAATTCCATAACTATCTAGCCATTTGTTGTACTTTTTTCATAACATAAATTTTATTCTCACCTCCGGAACGGGGTTTCAATATTAAGTCCATAACTTCGGCCCAGGAATTCTGTAGTATAGCTCTAAAATTAAACAGCATTTATTTTACTCAATTTTGCATTAAGATGAATTTTATATAGCCAAATCTGTGAAATCAACAAATTGTATTAACTTTATAGTTCATTAATCTTAAAAGCTGAAAAGCTAATATAATGATATAGATTTCAAATTTAAGTTCTCTTAAGAACTTAATAGAAGAACATGTTTACTCATAACATTTAGTATCATTTCACAGTTTTAAAATTCTATAATAGTATAAATACTAAGTAGTCATGCTTTGTTATACATGGTATTAATTGTATAAATCAAAGATAAGTCTTTATGTACCAAAACTTATTTGAAACTTCTCAAAAAAAATTTCTTCCCCACGTTTAAAAACCTTCTGACCTCAGCAAACAGAAAGAATAAATACTATTTATCCATCTCTATTATTCTTGTGAAAATGGAAGTCTTTATTTTTGCTGATTGTTATACATGATTGTTAAAAATAAACAGCACATAAGAAAGGTTACCTGTTATCTAATCTCTAAGAAATTAAGCAGTTAACACTTTAGAGTGTATTTTTCAAGACTTTTTTTGATGCATCTGTAAGTGTATACAATTTTTCCTTTAACTTTTATTGTATTACCTTTTGCCATACAGAAATTATATTTTGTATATCATACCTGAAAAATTTTTTCAGGTAACATTTCTGGTCTTGGAGTTATGCTTAGAAAGGCCTTCCCTATCAAAAGAATATAGAAATAAAAAAAAAAAAAAGGAGAGAGAATATAGAAATCCCTTCTATTTTATTTTTTTATTTAGAATTTTTATTTTTCACATTTAAGCTACATTTTTTTATATTAAATTGTAATAAAGTGCTGTTTAGTTATCTATTGATGAGATCTTCTGGATTTTTAATCTACTAATATAATAAATTACATTAACAGATATCCTATTGCTGGCCATCCTTATAGTCCTGGAATAAGTCATGCTATATTGATTTTTAAATATACTCCTGGGGTGGACCTAGAAGGTATTATGCTAAGTGAAATTAGTCCTACAGAGAAAGACAAATGCTATATGAAATCACCTATATGTGGAATCTAAAGAACAAAATAAATGAACAAACAAAACAGAAAGAGATTCATAGATACAGAGAATAAACTGATGATTGCCAGATGGGAGGCAGGTTGGGAGATTGGGTAAAAAAGGAGAAAGGATTAAAAGGTACAAATTAGTAATTACAAAATAGTCACAGGGATGTGAATGAAGTACAGCAGAGGAAATGCAGTCAATAATATTGTAATAACTATGTATGGTGCTAGGTGGGACTTATCAGGGGGATCACTTTGTAAACCACTATCCTGTACACCTGAAACGAATATAATATTGAATGTCAACTTTAATTGAAAAAGAAAAAAAAATATACTCCTGGGTGACACAAAATTATCTGGCTAGGCCTTTAGCAACACTTTCAAAAACTGTATAGGCATCACTCTGCCAGATACCACGGAAAAAGACTTCTATGCTCAAAAACTTTTGTTATCTGGCTGGCCACTAGATTTTGTAAATAGTTTTATTGCAAAACAGCTGTGTTCATTCATTTATGTAGTGTGTGGCTGCTTTGCACTGTAACAGCAGAGCAGAGTATAGCACGTCCTCGAACAATGTTGTTTCGTTCAACATCGTTTTGCTGTAACGTTGATGAGGGGAAAAACAACTGCTTCCTAGTCAGGGCCACTGTGTTTTTGTGACCACAAATATCATGTAGGAACTTAACTCGTTTGTATCAATTAGCCTATGTTTAAATTGGTTTCACTCTATATCATTTCACTTAGAGTCACAGTTTCTAAGAAGCTTTAGAAGACATTATGTGAATTCTTACTGTAGCTGCTATAAATACTCTAAGGTCTACAAAGTCTAAAATATTTACTGTCAGGTCTTTTACAGAAAAAGTTTGCCAACACTGGTGTAATACATTAAAAAGTTTAACTATAGGACTTCTCAACATCTTTTAAGATGCTACCATTTATGGAGCATCTTTTAAGATGCTCCACGTCCTCACCAACACTTATTATTTTTATAACAGCCATCCTAATCAGTATAAAGTAGTATCTTACTGTGATTTTAATTTGCATTTCCCTAGTAATTAGTGATGCTGAGCATCTTTTCATGTGCTTATTAATTTTTATATCTTCTTTGGAGGAAGGTCTATTCAAGTTTTTTAACCATTTTTAATTTTTGTTGTTGAGTTGTAAAAGCTATTTACACATTTTGGTTATTAATCCCTTATCAGATGTATGATTTTGCCTATATTTTCTATTATTTGGTGGACTGATCTGCCAAATTAATTCCATTTCAAAGGTTGATACAGCCTCCCTTTAAATATTCTGTCCCCTAATACAATTAGCATCTTCACTATCTTTATCAGTGTTCTCTGACCATTAGCGAGACTCAAAATATTGTCTTTTATTATCTAATAATAGTGATTATTAGTTACTAGTAGTTTTCTTCTTGGCAACAATTTTTTCTCTGGTTAGTAAATATGCTTTAATTTTAAAATATTACTTTCCATTTACTGAGCACTTACTATATTGCAGGCATAGAAATAGGTGCTGCATAAACATGTTGTTTCATTTGACCACCCTGAGGTTGGTATTATCATCTGTTTACAGATGAGTAATCTGAGGCTCAGAACTGAAGTCTGACTTTAGTGCCTGAGCACAGCCTCGATACTATGTGATAAAATCTATACTACGTGATAGCTTTTTACTGTTTTGTGCTTTAAAAAAAAAACCCATGAACTTCATGTAGTCAGCTGCTAGAAGTCAAGAAAACCCCTTTATTCCCAGGACTATAGCTGACAAACTAGTGAGCTCCAGCAGACTTCCCTAAGTCTAAATTTCCTTTTTGCTAAAACAAAGAGTTTGAAACACAGTGAAGAACACAAACTAAATAACCTCTCAGATGACTTGTAATTCATAATGTCTACAATTCTAACTCCCATGTGAATAATTACTGTACTTAACAGTCTCTGATGGATAGCACTATAGCGTAAGTAGGTTTATGAACTCAAGTACACACTGATGGAACTTGTACCCTATCTTAACCTAGAGGGACTTCCTATTAACTAAAAGTGAGTCTGTCCTTAAAATAAATTTTACTTCACTAATTACATCTGACAGCACTTTCTTTAAGGGTGGGAGAGGGACAGATCCCAGTTTAATAAACTGAGAAGCACTTGTTAACAGAGATCAGAAAGGGTGTCACCTCTGTCAGGCTACTCTGGGCCCGAGTTACTCAACTGCTTACTGTGGGGTCACTTACTGAGCCAAGATTTATCTGTAAAAAAAAGAACATAAAAATAGAATCCCTGGATGAGCAATCAGGGGTGGGAGAAAAACTTATTTTTTAGGTTCTATCTTTGTAAACTCTGATTTATTATTTTACCTTGTGCATGTATTCTCTTAGAACAAAAATTAGAAGGTGGCTGTGGATAAGATGGTCATCCAAAAGGATGAGATGCTAGTTCACTTGGCCCAGACATGAGGAAATCCAGAAATAATTAAACACAACGCCAGTAAAAACTGCGTCTTTTTTATGAGAGAGCTCTTTTAGATGAGAGTTAAGAAATTAAATACAGACCTTCCGACTTGATATGTGGGGATGGCTGTAGTTCCAAATCTTTGCATTCCGTAGTAGTTAATAAATCCAATCTCCTTGAGAGAGTTCATGGCCTGCTGTACTTGGTCATCAGTTCCTGTTATATTTCTGTACGGGTCCAAATTATGCAGGGAAAAAAATTTACAGTCAAACACAGTCAAGGATGCACATTATAAATGATATGGCGTGGCTTCCATGCCTTTCCTTTGTCCCTACAGCTTTATCTCTACCTAAGGATTTTGCCATTTTTTTTAATTGTGGCAAAATATATATTAATAAACATTTTAGCTGTTTTTAAGCATGCAACATACTGGCATTAAGTATATTCACGATCTTATGCAACCTTCGCCACTACTTCTTGAACTTTTTCGTCTTCTCAAACCGAAACTCTGCACCCCTTAATAATAGCTCTCCACCCTCCAGCCCCAGGTAACATCTAGTCTACTTTGTATTTATAATTTGCCATTCTAGGTATTACATATAAGTGGAATTACAGGATTTTTGTCTTTTAACACAGTATTTAAGGTGATGGAGTCTTTGTGAAAGTGGTGCTGAGTTTTTAGAGGGGAGGGACTGTCCATATAAACACTCCAATACTATTTGCTCTCCCAGCCCTATCCAGCCCAGTCCGCCTTCCCTGGCTGCCATGCCTGCTAGTATCGGCTCACCTGGATTAACAACTTTTCTGTACAGACTCGAGGTGACTCAGCAAGACCCTCTCTGGTCTGCATTCCAACCCACGGTTCTTTACCTGAGAACAACAGTGAAGTGATTCCCTTGAAGCTCTCCCAATTTCAGAGGGTTTTTCTGATAGCTGAAATTCCCTAGCTTAAAGTTCATCAAGCACTTGTTCAAGTGGGCAAGTCTTTGCGCAGTTATTCTGAAGAATATAATAAAAAAGGAGCAGAGAGAGAAGCATGAAATATTGCTTGACCGAAACAGTCTAGGTCACGTGACCACAGAAAACAGCAACTGACTACAGAAAAAGCCAAGCAATGATGGTGGCAAAGAAAGGTGTCACAGCAGACGGGGGTGGCTGTGCTTTTCATTTCCCTCTGGATTGTTCCTCCAGCATGAAACCTGGTCCTATGGGAATCATGTAGCCTGAGCCATGTCTATATTCTTAAAGCCACATGTAATTTATATACTGATGAGTAATGGAACATTATCTGTGGAACTTTCTAACTTTTGTGAGGGGTAAGGAGTGAGAAAGGGATATTGGCAGAGAGTAATCTCATTCATACAACTATCGAGATTGTTATTAAGCATTTAAAAAGGAGTTGCATGTTTTTGTCTATCAGAAGATTATAATCTCATTACAGAAAACTAGAAACAATACAGAAAACTAGAGAAAACGATTCAGTTTCAACACCTGAAAAAGTCTGTTAACTTCTTTGATTTTCCTCCCATTTTTCTTAAACACATTAGCTACGTATACCCATAGCCAGAATCCTGCCACAAACCTGTACCTTGCCTGCTATCATTTAAATGGCACTACAAAATTTTCATGAAAATCCCTTCATTTCTTTAGTAGTAACATATGTAGAAAACAAAATACAGTACTGAGAAGACTTCGTCCTATCTCTATCCCCCAACGCCTCTCCAGCCTTAACAGTTTCTGTTTATCCTTTCAGAAATACTTTCTTTATACATAAGCGTAAGTGTATCTACTGTCTCCTCCCTTTCTGGAACTTTTCGGTAAGTTTTTTAACATGTATGCTATATATATAGAAAAGTACATGAATCCTGAGTGTTCTGCTTGATGAATTTTCACAATGAACACAACCATGTACTTAGCATCCAGAGCCTCCCTTTTAAAAACCAAATTGTTACATTATAAATTGTTCAGCCTTGCTTTTCTTCATTAAAAATACATATTAGCAATTTGTCTTGTCAATACAGTACTTCTTAGGCTGCCACATTCTTTGTAGAGCTGCATAGGACGGCTGTTGCACTGCATGGATAGCTGATCCTTTATGTGGCCAGTCCCCCTAGATGGATGTTTAGATTGCTACCAACCCTTTGTATTACAAACAATTCTATAGCAAATATCCTTACACATACTTCTTTGTGCACCTATAGAGGTGTATGTTTGGGATAAATCCCTAGAAGTGCAAGGCATGGATTTTCAGTTTTAACCCTTGTTGCCCACCAAAAAGATTATACCGCAATTTATACTCACACCATTAATATGTACGTGCCTACTGCCTCATCCCTGGGTCTCCTTACACAGTGAATTATAAATGTTTTTGAGCTCTGCCAGCAGTCTGATAAGTTAAAAATGATATTTTATTTTGGTTTTTATTTGCATGCTCCTTATTGTGAGGTTAAACATTTCTTCATATGTTGGCTGTGAACTGCCTATTTATCCTGTTAACTATTTTTCTATTGGATTGTTAATATTTTTTGTTTTCCTAAATTAAGGAAATATACCCTTTCCTATCCTGTTTGCAAATATCACCTCCCATTTTGTGAATTTATTTATAATATTTTATACTTCAGAAAATTTCCCAACTTTATATTTAAAAAATTCAACACTGGAGTAAACTGGCAACATAAAACTTATACAGTTCACCTGGATTTACCCATTGTTAACGTTTTCCCAGATTTGCTCTCTCTAGATATATAAACACCCACACGTTACACATACACGCAAATGTAAAATCTGCGTATTTTACTAAACCATTTGAGAGTAACAGACATTGGGACACCTTACCCTTAAAGTGTGTCTCCTAAGAATAAGCAGTCTCATGCTGAATCACAATGGTGACACTCAGAAAGCCAAACATGAATTCAACACTGCTAATATGCGGCCCAGATCCAAACTCACCCAATTACCCCAAAAATACCATTTAGATTTTTTTTTTAGGCGAGGAAACCCTTGGTTGACCTCATAGATTGCAAGGACCTTGTCAGCTTACAATCCCTTATTTTTTACACCTATAGCACCTGGTTTTCCTAGGTGGTCTCCCATCCAAGTACTAAGCAGGCTTGAACCATTTAGATTTTTTTTAAAACTCCTTAAATTCAGGATCTAATCAAGGACCACATATTACAGTTGTGATGTCTCCATTAAGCTAACACTTGGATCTGTCTGGTTTTATGGTGACATGTGACTTGTAGAAGAATCCAGTTGTTTTATACAATGCCTTTCCATTTGGATTTGTCTGTTTTCTCATATTGAACTCAGGTAAACATTTTGGTAGGAATATTACTTAGATGATGCTGTAGCTTTTTCTGTGTATCACAGCTAAAGGCAATGATTCAATTTGTTCATCACTGATGGTGACAAATCTTTGGGTTAGGATGTTATGTGCTAGGTTTTTCCACTGCATGAGTACCTTTCCCTCCTTTCCCTTTTGTTTTTAATTAGTAATCTGTGGGGTGATATTTTTTAAATTGTGTGGCTACCCTGTTCTCCCACAGTCTTTCATTTGGTTGTTAAAATACCCAAGGATAAATGCTGCCCGGAACAAATATTACTGAGTGTAAAGGACTGTTTTTTCTACATTTACCATTCCTCCTATATTAGTTGGCATTCTTCTATAAATAAGAATATACAGTAAAATTTTAAACTCAGAAAAAATTTTAAATAGCCCCGGGTATCCTAAGTCCTAATCCCTACTCAGAGATTATTTTTTAAAAAATTATCCCAAGTAGAGTACTTTTACAGCGTTGTTTACAGTAAAAGGGTACTTTTTGTTTTGTTTCCTTTTGGTTTATAGTAGTGATGTACTCTTGACCACCTTTCATTTAGAGCAGTGTTGGCCTCCATGCATTCACTAAGATAATAATCTTCACTGCTGATCTTTTACAAGTTTACAGTGGTTGCAGCAACCAACGAAAGAACTCTGGGCACTGCTGTTCCAGGGGCTTTGTCTGGGACTTTCTGTTTCTTTCTCCTGAGTCAACTTCTGATGCCCAAAGTGGCTCATTTAGAAAGGAGTGGGTGTCAGAAAGATTTTCTGCTCTTGCCCTCTGCTTTAAAGTATGGAGTCTCCTCATCCTGAGTAACAAGAGGGTTGAGGAAAGAAAAGGGAAAGTGTATTCCCCACATTAACCAGCAACCGTGTCAGCTGTTGCTCAATAGACTGGGCTCTGCATTTTAAATTAACAGCATCACACGTCTTGTTTGTTTTTTGTTCTTTTTTTAAAAGATGGATTGTAGAGCATAAATACTGCCCCCAGGACCTAGCTACAAAAAAGTAAATATTTATATATGTATTTATAAATCTATATATGTGCAATGACACTGTGGCTCCCACTGTTTAAAAAAAATTTTTAATTATAATTATTGGGGTGACATTAGTTAACAAAATAGGTTTCAAGTTTACAATTCAATAATACGTCATATATATACTGCACTGTGTGTTCTGCAAAGTTAAATTTCCTTCTGCCACCAAATATCTGACACCCCGCCTTGCCACTGCTTTTTAACTGGCTTTGCAGGTATCTGGCAAGGGTTTCCACTTTCCCATTCAGTAAAGATGTACAAAAACATCATCACTGATTCTTTCACTCAGTTGTATTAAAAAAATTTTATAACAAAATACTTTCCTTTTATTTCTCCCCTTTTATATTACAGTTAAGGTGTGTTTAAGCAGCTTACATTAGCTATGAATTTCATTTCAGGAGAGAAAGGAGGGAGTTACAGTATTTGCTATAGAAAAAGAGAATATTGGATCTGATAAGGTTGAGAATCATCTGTTGAGGGGTCCAGAGGTGTGAAAGCAGAACTTAAAAAGAAGCCCCGAACACTTTTTGTCAACCCCAAACCAGGCCCCCTAGACACATCTCCTCTACCATTCCCATAAGATTTCTATGCCTTGCTCATAGCTATCTCTGTATGGGCCCTTACAGCTCGTTCCCAGCCATTATGTACCAGTATCGGTTCTCTGGATTGGGATGAGAGCTGTGGCCCTAGTAGGAGTCAAAAATCCCTAGGGTTAATCTTAGGTATTTTAAGATTTTAAAGATATATCGTTTCAAATTAAAAAAAAAAAAAATCTATATCTATATCTATATCTGTATCTATATCTATATCTATAAATGTTGGGGTCTGTTTACATATCTTGAGAATTCTTTGCAACCACATTAAAAAAGAAAGGAAATAGCACTTTTTGGAAACTATTATTACTGTATCATTAAAGAATTCACTTTTTTGACTGTCATGTAGCCCAGGCTGGGTTCACGGTGACGAGCTCTGGAGGTAACTACACCCTGCTCTGGACTTCCTGGTTACAACCACTATCTTCTACCTCGCTGAAAACCCAGACTCAGGAGCCCGCTCACAATACCTGCCCTCCTATTCCTGGAAGATGCCAAAGCCAACTGTGTAGGAGGCTTTTTCAGAAAAGACAACTTTGTCTTCCCAGAAGACAAACCCTCTAGTTTGCTTTATGAGGCAGATAGCAACCCCAAACCACAAACAGGTTGGGACCTGCGCAGGCCTCAATACAGCTGTATTTTTATGTTTAAATTTTTGATCCACCTGTGATATATTTAGACTAAGGAACTGAGGTAAGGATCCAATTTAATTTTCTTTTCACATGGCTATTCAGTTTTCTAACCACATTCACTGACTCAACTAATCAAATCTGCTTATTTTAAATGTTACTTTGAATATATATTAAATCTGTAGATGTATCTGAGTTAAATTACTCTAGTCTACCTAGTTCTGTGCCAATAGCAAATTGCTTTAACTGCTATATTTCTATAATATGCTTTAATATATACTGAGGTTAACTGCCTTTATTAGTCACTTTTTCCAGAATTTTTATGGTTGGTTTTACACCTTAACTTTCCCACATTAACTTTACGATCTGCTTGATAAGTCAAAAAAAATTCTACTGGTATTTTCATTAGTATAAGCATAAATTTACACATTTATTCAATAAGACATATGCATCCAAGAACAGGTTATATCATTCATTTATTCAAGTTTTATATACTTCTCAATAGCATTTCAACGTTTTCTTCAGAGATGTTATACTATTTAAAATCTTTGTTTCTAGGTATGTTCTTTTTAACCTTCTGTATAAAAGATTTTTCCCCCATTATAATTCCTGTCTATTGTCTGCATATTGATTTTTGTAATATTAATCCTTATCTTGTATAGCTCTCATTCATCAACTCCTTGAGTAGAAACAATTGTATTATTGACAGAAGCTCAATTTGGCTACCTCCCTTGTAATTTTACACTACTTATTTCCTAATTTTGTTTGTTTGTATTATAGTATGTCCAGAACAATGATAAATAGTGGTAATAAGTGTGCTCATCTCTATCTACTTTGTTCCTGGCTCTAAATGAATTGCTTCTAGTATTTCATCATTAAATAAGACATTGGCTTTTCATTTGAGATTTTCATATTTTGTCATGTTAAAATATTTTTACATTTTGTTATGACAGTATTCATACTTTAGTAGAGAGTTTTTTTAAAATTAGAAGTAAACTAATATTGTCAAAATAATATATCAATTGGAATTTATTCATTCATTCATTTTATTTAAGATTCTCCAACTTGGGTCATTTAGGTAGTTTACAACTTTTTTTTCAAAATTACAAATAATGTCACATAGTACATCATTGTGTATAAGAAAGTGCTTCTAACTTTTTCTAAATTTGTATTTCCTTTGAAAAGACATCTACTCTGAGAACTACTGACAAAGAGTGTTTGTGCTTTACTTTGTTGAAGAATACTCTTCTTTATCACTCTAGACTCTGCCAGTGCTTTTCAGTATTTGTCCTTGAGCTCATTCCTGCGGGCTCATACTATCAGGAGCCATGTTCCAGCTTTGTTTGGAAATACAGGACCAGGAAGGGTCTGGAAGTGGATCATGGGCACTGGGCCTGCATGAAAGGCTGAGTTCTGCCCAAAGCACTTGGTCTACAGAACAAAAGTAGCTGGTCATGAAGTGGCCCCAGAGCTGTAGCCTCTGAGGTCCCAACATTACATGAAAGATTAATGTGGAAATTTTATTTTTTTTTTTGTTTAAAATTTTTTTTTTTTTGGTTTAATTAATTTTTTAAAATCCACCTATGTAATATCAGCTGGCCATTTCATCTCACAGAATGTTTGTTTCTTTGCTGAAAATTTCCCCATACCTCCTGAAGACACTCAATTCCTTGATGCATCATCAATCGGCCTATTTGTTTCCTGGTTCAATATGTGCATCGAGTACAATATGTGCAGAAGAAGCCTGACCAAATTTCTTGAGGAAAAAAAATCTGTCACTGGTCCCATTAATTAATATCATATAGGAAGGAAGCTAGCCAGAGAAGCTGGGAAGTGGACAAAGCTCATGCCTCATTACCCTCTCTCCCTGCCCTCAATCCCCATCCAACTAGAGGACCAAATAGGAGTAAAGCGGGTCTGGTCCAGCCTTGGGCAAGCTGCTCAGAGGCACCAGGTCCTTGACATCAGATATAAGGGTACAATGGTAGAACCACAGGAAGTAAATTAATCCAAGAACTATATTCCAAAGAATCCAGAAAGCAGAGAACTGGAATGAACAGAGTAAAGAAGAGGACAGAATTCCTCTTTGGTCAGTAACTACTGCTGTAGAGATAAACAGAATATTTAAGAGTCAGGAGAGAACAATTAATCAGACAGGCAACTTGGCAGCTCTGGAGCAAGATTCTGGAGACTGCTCCCTGATAGGCTGACGGTGCTGTTCTTTTATTTATTTTTTAAGATGAGATAAAATTAACATTAAATTTATCATTTTAACCATTATAAGATATACAATTTAGTGGTTTCTAGTATATTCATGATATTGTGCAACTGTGACCAATATTGAATTCCAGACAACTTACATCACCCCCAAAAGAAACCCTACAATTATTAACCCCATTCCCTCTCTCTGTACCACCTGGCAACTGCTACTTTCTTTCTGTCTCTATAAGGGTTTCCCTATTTTGGACATTTCATATAAATATAATCATAAAATATGTGACCTTTCATGTCTGACTTTCTTTACTCAGCATGTTAAGATTCATCCATGTTGTAGTATCAGTACTTCATTCTTTTTTGTGACTAAGTCATATTCTACTGTCTAGTTTTGAATATACGACACACATGTGTTTCTGGATCCCACTGGCATAGCTGAAAGCAAAAGCTATACTCAGTTCCTGTTGGTGTGGGTGCTCCTTGAGAACAGATGGAATGGAGTTGACAATATCTTCATGAAACTGTTCACAGTTTTAATTTTGATGACCCTAGATCAAGTTTTTTGGTGGTAAATTCACAGCAAATTCTGTGAATAACTTAGGAATACCAAAATCTCACTTTTAAACATCAGGAGCCAACCTAAGCAGCATATTGCACAAAAAAGCTTTTATTAACAAAGCCAGGGAAATACTGGCCCAGGCTCAGAAGGGAGATTGGCAGGATGAGGCAGGAAAAGAAACAAATCATTCTGAATGAGGCTATTCCTGCTTGAGATCCTGTTAAAATTACTAGGTGACTTTGGAGAGTTATATGAAGCTGAAAATAAATGCAACTTATCCCCGGGATTGATCGATTCAGCAGTAACTGAAAACCTTGCATGACAGAGTGGGTTTATCCTTTTCAACAGTTCTCACGGGAAAGGCCAACGTGCCCAGCCCTACAAATCCATTAAGCAAACTAAGGGTGTAGCCTGCATCCGTGAGATAAGTGCTATGTGTTTTCCAAAGGCCAACATTCAGGTGTCTGATATGGTTTCTTACTAAGTCAACAGGAAGATGAGAGGCAGCAACGGTCTGTGAAGACAGATCAGCATCATGATCAAGTGTGACACCTGGCGGCTCACCAAGAAGGGAAATAAATATCTTTATTCTTCAAATATTCAAAGATTCGCATCACGTAATGAAATATTAATTAATGAAATGCCTTTTTTTTGACCCTCAAATTAGTGAATGACTGTAAAAAAAAAATCATAACATGTTTGGGAGAATTCTAGAGAAGTAGAATAAAGATAAATTGGTACCATCTTTCTACAGGGCAATTAGGCCTTGTTATGAAAAACCTAAAACCTAGAATTTCACACCTCTTTTAAATCAGCAATTCCTCTGCTAAGATTATATTAATGAAGTAATCACAGATGTGTGCCAAGATTTAGATACCAATGTCATTAAATTGCTTATAATACCAAGAAATGGGAATGTAAACATTCAGAAATAGAGTAATAGTTCATAAATTAGGATATATTCACATATTTAAATATCTTTTGCTATGTACTAATAGTGTAGAGATATACATTATTTTTTGTTCACAAGAACACACTTTATATATTTTGGTTTACATGGAAAACAACAGTCCTCACAAAAAATATACCATGCTGTGAACAAGGCAATCTCTGAGGGAGTACAATTATGATGGAACTTTCATTTTCTACCTGGTTCTTTCCATGCTGAAACAAGACAGACCAACTTCAATTTTAATTTGGTGGGAAAGTTCACAGAGCCAGCTGGACAGCATAGGAACTGACTACAATATTTCAGATACTAAAGAGAAGGCAAAACCTTCTGTGTCCCACGTCCCACATCCACATAGTTTGGGAATGCCTGAGCCCTGGTCACTCCCCTCATTCTTCAGAGTTCCTGGTCAGCTCACTGGCCCATTTCCCACAAAGGCTGTTTTAAATCTTGACACTCTTTTCAAGTCCCCTTTCCAAGTCTTGCCCCCTTCACTCTCAGTAGACGATTCCACATTCCATGTACCACACGAAGAAAAAGAGAACCCAGGAACCAGAACCCAGAGGCCAGAACCCAGGAATACCATCATCCTCAGGTATCTCCTCCTGTTCTTGTTCAAATGTGTCAACATTTGTACACATCGCTAGTAAAGTCACGAAGAGATTTTCTCACTGCTTTTACTACTACATCATGCCACCGCCCCAAGGTCAAAGAAGAAAGGGACTGGAAAATTCATTAGGATGCAACCAGGAGCTCAATTCCAACATTTCAAGTGAAAAATGATAGAAAATAAGCCAGATAGTAGGCGACTGTGGTGTAAAGAGGAGATGGCATCTCAAATTCTATATGAAAAGATAGGGGAATTACAAATAAATATACATATTTATTTTAAGTGGGGCTAGGAAGCAAAGATGACTTTTTTTATGTTTATATGCTGATTTTTTTATTTTTTAAAATAATTTATTTGTTAGTTTCAAATAAAAGATGACTTTTTAATTATCGCATAATTTACAGTAAACTGTATATATTTAAAATGTACAAGTTTTAATACGTGACTAAAACCATTACCACGTTCAACATAATAAACACATGCATCATCCTCAAAAGTTTCCTCCTGCCCCTTTATTTCTTCCTCCCACCACTCCTTAACTCAGGGGCATACTAAGATGAAAGCCTGAGTTTGTCTTTCATACAGCTACTGAATTCATCCTCTCTCTTTCCCTTCACTGAGCTGATTGGGTTCAGACCCCACTGTTCTCACTCCTCGGAATGTGGCAATAGCCCAGATCTTCAGTTTCATTTATCTTGCTTCACCCACAACCTCTAATCCTGCCTCTAAACATGACTAACCCTGTTTAGATTAAGGTCAAGTCCAAGATCCTCAACATGACCTACAGGACTCTTCAGGATCTGGATCCTGCCTACCTCTCAAACCTTATTTCTTGCTGTGCTCTCACACAACTAAAGCACCTGCCAGGTACCAAATGTGCTATGCTCCCCAATTCCTTTCCAATGTCTTTTCACAAGCTGTTTTCTTGGTTTGGAACAAATAATCCTAGACCCTCCCCAGCCCTAGGAAACTCCTACTCATCCTTCTAGAATGTAGACTAGTGGTTCTCAACCAGGGGTGATTTTGCCCTTTGAGGGCAATGTCTGGAGACACTCTGCATTGTCACAACTAGGGAAGAAGGGATGCTACTGACATCTGGCAGGTAGAGACCAGGGCTGCTGCTAAACGTTCTAGAATGCATGGGGTGACCCCAAGACAGAGAATTATAATTATCTAGACCAAAATGTCAACAGTAAAGAGACTGAGAAGTCCTGATCTAGATTAAAGCTGGAATATCCTATTTTCTATGAAAGCATTCCTTGGTCTGCCCCGCACAATGAGTCCCATGCTTTGTTGTCAGGTCTACCTAATGCCCCAAATATACCTCTATTTTAGCATTTATCTCATTGAGTGATAATTTCTGATTTACTTGTCTGCTCCATTAAATAACTGCTTCAAAAGCAGACTATCTTTTTTATCTGTATATCTCCAGTGTGTAACAAAAGAGCTCGTTCACTGTTTTCTAATTAAATTTTAATAACATATTTAATAATGAATGAACAAAAGAAAGAAATGAAAGCAACACTTATTCTCTTGGCTCTACCACAAAAATCCCTTAAAAATTATTTAAGTAATACGTGTTTGCTGTAAAAACACTAGGCAAGACAGATAGGCAAGAAGAAAAAAAACAAATAGAAAAATAATTTTTTGAATAGGTAGAGACACCATCTATAAAGATGGAAGAGGTATACCCTACAAAGCAAATTTGAGAACTCTGAAAGGTGGGACTGAGATTTTTGCTGTATGAACCCCGATATGTACTCTCTACTTACTTGAGAACAGCAATCTCTTGAACGGTAATGGCCCTTTTATCTTTGGTTCCCATGTAGGAGAATATGTTTGGCTTGACTCTGGTAAGACAAAAACAAAAGCAGCTGAAGTTGCATACCATTAGGAGATCACATTTCTCAAAAACATTAAGATTCAAAGTAAATATACTGGAAATCCTAACAGAATAAGAGGAGAATAAGGAGAAATTTTATTTAAAAATGTACCCAGGAAAACATTAATATGCCAGAAAGTAAATGACGCCTGAACAACCCCTTCTTAGCAGTATTCAACTTAGAACATGTGTGGCTCTAAATGAGTAACACGCTGTTTAAAGGCTAGCCAGTAACAAAAAGGAAATGATGTACTTCCTGTCAATCATATGCAATTCATTACATAACCATGAAAGTAAAAAAAACCTCATTCTATACATATAATGTACCACTTGAAAATTTTACATCTTCAATTTTTAAAAGTTAATGATGTGAAGTTTCTATAAATATATGCTATTTCTTTGTATAAAAAAAGCCAAATGCTAAAACAGGGGTCTGAATAGTTTTGATATGAAAATACAAGTAAGCTAGTCTACTGAGAAGTATTTTATAAAAATTCCTCCACACTAATGGGAAAAACTCTGAGCGACTGATTGCCTACACAGATCTGAGGAACTTCCTCCCCAGCTGTCTATCTTCCCATTAGGAATTGTCTGTTCGCCCAGGCTCATGTATAGACAAAGTACCATCGATTCTCCCCCAAAGAGCTAGCAACTAGAGTAAAATAAAATTACCTCATATAGTATTGTGTTTTACGGGCAGAATAGCGTTACCTGCAAATTTGTGTTGAAGCCTTGACCCCCCTGTATCTCAGAATGTGACTGTATTCGAAAACAGAGCCTTTAAAGAGGTGATTAAGTTAAAATAAGACCTTAGGGTGGGCTCTCATTCAATCTGACCAGTATCCTAGCAAGAGGAGAAAATTTGAACACACAGAGACTCCACGGGCACACACCAGAGGAAAGACTGTGTGAGGACACAGACATCTGCAAGCCAAGGAGAGGCCTCAGAAAAAAACTAAACCTACCAACACCCTGATCTTGGGACTTTTAGCCTCAAGAACTGAGAGAAGATTAGCATTATTTATATTACTTATGTCACCCAGTCTGTGGTATTTTGTTACAGCAGCCACAGCAAACTAACATACTGTGCACCATGTTTAAACTGGGTTAAATATATATATCAGAAAGCAAATTTCCATTACATACAGATTTGCTGTGGTGTCTGTACCGGTTTCCAAAAAAAAACAAAAAAAAACAAAAAAACAACTCTTCAGCACCTGACCCATCCTCAGAGACCCAATTTCTGCTATATTTGTATTCCTGTGAGAAAATCTGATTGGTTTCAGGATTTCAATCTAGTCGGTTTAGTTTAGTAAAACCTCTGTCACCACATCAAAGATAGGTTTTCAGGGAAGACAGATAATTTTTATGTTCAGCTGGATGGACTGATAACTCTACCATCCAAGGAGGTTAAAAAAATTAATTTACCTATTGTCTACAAAATTGGGAGGTATATTTACCAACTGTTTGCCTATATTCCCGCTCCTTTCTCATTAGCGTGGAAAGAGAAAATGAATTTCCGTGTTTTGTTTTTGCATAGGCACAAGAACAAGATACTGACCTTAAATATTTGGACAGTACATTAATAGCATCCATGGTGTCTTTGTTTTCCTTGTATAGTACAAAGTGGCAATAACTTCCCCTAGATTTTGGCCAAGAATGTTTTCTTGGATCTTAAAAACAAAAAAAATTAAACGTTATATATACTTAATAAAAGTTATGAGTTTTTTCTTATGAAATCCTATAAGCTCATTTTTTGATAGAGAACCTCTGAGTGAGAAATCGAATCTAGACTGACAAGAAATACAGGTTAAGTGGTTATAGCTGTGTGTACTATAGGTATTAAACTTTCTGTGATTGGATAGTTAACATTGTCTTTCCATATTTAAAATCAAAAGCTGAAATGTAGGTGGTGTGACAAATGACTAAGACTAACCAGTAATTTTCACACAGAGAAACACAGAAGGGTCCACCACTCCCTGGCGGAGCTACTTTACAAGCACAGGTCTGATGGGTGGGCTGACTGGCTCTCTAGAACACATGCAGTCCAGAGGGAAACAGCAGTCATGTTGGATTTTGCAGCCTTGCCTCGTATCCCCAGGTGTTCACACACAGCTAAGGATGGATACCTTAGCTGGGATGGGGATAAAACCTGAAAGGAGTTGCTTCAGTGACACATTTAGATTTTTCAAAGGTCACTTCCATCACAAACGTTTAGCCAGTACTAACTGGCTTACAAATATCTACATGACAGAGAAAGCGGCTGGCATTGAAGACCTAATTGTCATTCTTGGGGAAAAGGAAGTGTTGAAAATTAAGCCAGAATAAATGTTAACTTCTGAGCTGCTGTTACTTCCCTTGTTCGACTTCATGAAAACTGATAAACATTTCAAGACTCTGGAGAAGCTGAGTCTTGAAACTGTTCTTTTAAGTGAAAATTTTAAACTGTTCTTTTAAGTGAAAATTTTAATTATCCTATAATTAGAAACATATTTAAACAATATTAAGGTTTATATTTAAGCTGCCCAAAGGGTGTTTTGAAAATAATCAACACTTTGGGAAAAATATGTAAGTCACAATTTTACTTCCCAGACATTGTAAGTATTCCTAAGTTTTGTGCAACACATAGCTGCAGTTGTTATTTGAACACATCTAATTCGATTTCTGTAACTCTATGAAAGAAAAACTGAAAGAAGATTCCACACAATCCCTAGAAGTCTTATTTCAAAAATGTTCCTTTGTCCCTAAAAAAATCCTTCAGCATGAACTCACGCATCCAATTTCAGAGAAGTAAGAAACTCCTAGTCCTGAGGTTATTTGTACACCTCAGGTTTTGTAAAGGCAAAAAAACACTCTTGATAGGTTAGTGATTTAAACTACAATGTAAAGAACAAATGAATCAATAAACCATTCAAGAAAACTGCCAGAGCACGAATGCTTAGCAAATTGCTTTTCCTTTCTGATAAATATGAAAGTGAGTCTTTTCTGTCTTGGAAAAGTATTTCTTTGGCTTTTGGTGTGACTTCCTCACACTCATCCTCAGAAAACTGTGAATAGGAATATTAGTTTTGGTTTTCTTTCTAGCTCACTATAATTAAAAGCAAAATTGTCTATACTTGGTTGGCACTTGTGACAAAAATCATTGGCATTTCATTTTATCTACATGAAACGCCAACCCCTCTTACCTGCTGCAGTTCTGACCTCTGTCCAAATGCACAGCATAAAGAGCACAAGAGAGCAATGTTTAATTTATAATAATAGTAAAGTGCTTTAGAGGTGAACATGCAAATGATCTCATGGAAAGTTTCTACCAAGGGCTTCTACAGCACCTGGTAGAACGTGGTGGGTTAACAGCCATGTAGACATAAGAATGAAATGTTGCAGAGGCAAACAGTGAACAAGTAGAAAACGCACCTACAGGTACAAGCCTTCCTGTCTCAATCCCTTTACAATGGTATGTCAGCTCCCTCTTAAAGCTGCACTATCTGTACCTATTGGATGTAGCAAAAGGTTTAAGACTGGATGCAAAATGCTTCCCCATCCAGAGATTTGTTTTCTCAAATATGGGAGGACATGTACTAAAATGCTCTTTGTGATTAACTTTTGGTGGTGAGACTGCAAATAATTACTGTTTTGCTTTGTGTTTTATGAGTTGCTTATACTGAAAGACAAAGATTTTTTTTGAAAAAAATTGAAAAATTATTACAGAAAAGTTATTGAATTGATAGATTAAGAGATTTGAGATGATTTAAGAGACTTATCCATTGAATGCAATGTTCTGATCTTGTTTGTATCATTATTTGAACAAGTCACCTGTATGTAAAAGACATTTTTGAGACAATCAGGGAAAAACTGAACATGCACTGGGTATTAGATATGAAGAAATGATTGCTGATTTTGTTGGATGTGATAATGGTTTAGGGTTTAGTCCTTATCTGTTAGATACATACTAAAGTATTTGAGTGAAATGAAGTGCTAGATGGAATTTTCTTTAAAACACTCCAGCAAGAAAAAAAAGTGAGAAGAATAGATCAAACAGAAACAACAGAATGTTAATAATCTCAGAAGGCAGTTGATAGGTACATAAAAAGTTAAAAAAAATACTTGTGATAAAAGTTGATGAAGTGAAGCTACATTTTTCCTTAACTACTCCTTTAGTACATTCAGAATTAACTATAATGGTAAGAAATAAATGAAGCCACAAGACTAAAAACTAAATGCTTTTATACCTTAAGAGAAACCATGACAACCGTGTATGAGTTTTGGCTCACAAGCATGCATCTTTTATTAGCAAATCTGAGCACTGAACATGCATACAATTATCTCCTCTGCAAATAACAGATACAAGGATTCTTTTTTCTAAGTGCACACAGTATATAAAATAGTAAGCATATGCATTGATTAACTGGGAATATTTTGAATAACGGAAAATCAATGAGTCTCAACTTATTAGGGAAGTTTGTTAACTCCAAATCCTTAGAATGCTAAGTAGAATATGTGTAGCTTTAAAATTTAAGTGAATTTAAAATAATTTTCAGACATTTTTGAGACATTCTGATTTAAAATGCTAATGCAAAGAATTCTCAGTCTGAGATAATAGGAAGCAATCTTCTGATGGTCTGATATGGCAGCTCCAGTCCAGTATAAATAGAAACCAAATAAAAGAAACCATATTCAGGAAGAGTCATGTACCCTGCAGAGACCTTCATGAATAAGAAAGGAAAAATGTTTGTAGCTCGAGAAAGATGACAGGATGGGGTAGCATGCAGAACATTGTTTCCTTCTTATTTCAAGGCAATTGCCACATAGGCACCCTTGCACACCAACCTTTCAGCTTCCTCAGGGGTCCTGCTTCATCCGTGATCACTCTCCTCCCAGATTTTCACCTCCCTCTGCACTGGCTCTTTCCCTTCAGTATATCTATATGCTCAGAGCATGACTTTCACTTTAAAAGTCAAACCCATGTCTCCTTCTCCTTAACAATGTTCCTTTCCCCTCTTCTCTTTACAGCTTATTTGAAAAGGCAGTCTGTATTTACTGCCTTCCATTTCAACCTACTGTGTAAACTTATTTCCAGTCTTATTCCACTGAAACTGCTCTGGCAAAGACACAAATGACTTCCGTGTTGCTAAAAATTGACAGACACGTTCCAGAGTTCTATCTTGCTGGACCTGTCTGTAATGTTTCCCTTGCTAACCACTCGGATTATTGGACTTCCCTCTTCCTGTGGATTCCAACACACTGGTCTCCCCCCAAGAGTTTCCTCTTTATCTGTCTGGCTCTTCCTCCTGAGTTTCTGTGGATTTCTAACTGCATGTTCATTCCTTGGGACAATTCATTTCAGAACAGTATGGAGAACCTCTACATACCACGTAGCAAAATTTTGTTTTTTTCTACTTGTCCTTAAAAAGAAGTTCTTAGGGGTATTTGTAATGCACATAATCTATCTTAAAACATAAATCAATTTACCTGATTACATGGTTTATAATAATTACAAATAGTTGCAGAAAAATACCATTTGTATGCTCTGGTAGGTAAATGAGTCCTGTCTATCATACTGAATTAACACCCAAAATAACATCTAAGTTAAAATCGTAGGTAGCTTACTTTTGGGCACCATGATTCAGAATCTACTATGCCTATTTTTTAGGATTCATGACTCTATTTGAGAAAAGTTTAAGGATATTGCAAATCTGCTAGATAATGCATGACTCAATTTACATCACAGTTTGGCAGTAAAGGGACTCTAAAAATATTATAAATGTAGACTTGCAACGAAGCTTTAAAAGCTAAGTAATTCAAATCCTAGGCGAGGGGCCCCAGGAGGAGAAGCTGTCATTGGTACTGGGTTCTATGCAGAGGCATGAACAATAGTGTCTGGATACCAGCTCTCCCCACTTTTTCAATGGTGTTTACTTTAAGCCACTCTCAGCTTACAGGTGGGAAGTCAGATCTGTAAAAGAGGAATGCAAGCTCTCAAGTGCCAGTCTGGGTCCATGAGGAGGTAGGACAGAAAAGCTCAGAAGGCAGACCACTAGTCCACCCTTGACTAAATGCCACAATACCTCAAGCCCAAGAGGTTTAGGTATCTATGCAAGCATTGATCCAATCTGACCAATCTGATCCAATGTTCTTTTTAAAGTGAGAAATTAATATTTTACTGAACATGTGCAAAGGGAAATGGGGAGAGGTGATATATGTCACACAGAGCTCAGAATCTCACTTGGAAATTCTTAAATTTTTCATTTGGGGAAAAAAGAAAGGTGGGTATGGCCCAAATATAGAAAACGCGGATAAAGACAAAACATGAGAGATCTAGCGCTACTTGCCTGAGGAGAAAGAGCAGAAAAACTGTAATGGTGACCTTGGTCTATAAACACTCTAATTCCCGTCTCTGCAGATCATCAAACCTGGCATCCTCTAAGAAATAACAATCACTTCCAAGAAGTAACCAATCATTCAAAAAAATACAGGTTTTGACTTTTCCAATCTACTTCCTCTTGACCACACTTAGCAGAACAAGACCCTGCCTTTTCTTCCTGCCTTTGCAAGAGGGTGGCTGGCCAACAAGCATTGCCTCTCTACAAGGAACATCCCCCTACCGGCCATTCTCAAACTGGGTTCCTTTAGAGAATTAAGACTGAATGCACCAAGGCATCTTGTAGAGGCCTCTACATGTAGAATTGTTACCAGCTATATGCCAATTTGGGAGAATGGAAAAAAACAGTTATTCAAATCATTTTCCACTGGGCTTAATTCTTTTGAACAATCCAGTTGGAGACTGGTTGTTAAGGTAATATTTTATGCTGCAACTCAGACATCAAAGAACCTACAGGAACCAGGCCTTTCATCTGTGGGTTGAGAAGTGATGAACAACTAGTATCCTCAAGAAGTTCCAGAATATATCATCTCACTTTTCCTTTTGGTATGCGCTGAGAAGTAGCCTCCAATTTCTACCCTCTTCTCCCCAATTGCTCAAGGTTTCTCATTTTAATATTACTATCCAGACTTATTGATTTCAATATATTATTTTCTCAGGCACAGCTAAACCTTATTTCTGCTCCCATTTTTCTTATACACTGTCATTTCACTAGAACCACAGTTATAAACAATTAAGGCTTCATCGGTTCACAGCATTAACCTGAGAATACTAGCAAAGCATTAATGATTGTATCAGTTATTTGTTATATGGTCTTGGAGCTTTGCTCTAACAAATATATCTAAAAGTAACTCTTCACAAATAGGGGTCATCACTGGTAGAGGAGAAGCGTGAAGAAATAACTTTTTCCTACTGTAATTTTCGTTAAAGTTTTATCTGCTGATTTGACAGGTAAAAGAAAAAAATTATCTAATATTTTTAAGGTTATATACAAATAGAAATTTTCATGGCTGTAGAAAACATCTTAAAACAAATACCAAAGAGATGCACTGACAACACACTCATTTCAAATGAATGATACACAACAAAAGATGGGCTTGGACAGAGGGGCGTTTTTCTGTATCTTCCATGTTTTTTATATGTGAGTGAAGAAGATACTCATAGTTAGAAAGCAGCAGCTGTTTCAACATAAGGACTTTGCAGAAAATATGCTACTGAGATAGGTGACAAGCATTTTCTATTCACCTGAAAGCTTTCTTTCCTCCATTAAAAAGAATGAGCAATATCTTTGCATTTTCTTCTTGAATTGCCACTCAGCCACTCTGCTCTTTAGGTGACATATCAAATGCCTAAGATGCTCACTCAGGCACCACTATAATATCAGTAAATCTTTACTCATACAAAAGACCTAAATGCCCCCTATCAGACAGTCTATAGGATTGCTCTGGCATCTGAAATGATATCATTCACCTTCTTTGAAGGAGTGACATGACAAATATCCTTCTCTAAACAACAGCAAAGTACCCTTGAACATGAACAGGCAAGGAGAAGGAGGAGTAAGGCCTGTCTCTCATGGCCACCGGAAAGAAGAAATGCCAGGTCACTCATACACTTACTTGCCAGAGCCTTTTTTCCAGCTGCGTGGTAGGCTACAATATATTTCTTTCCCTCTCTATCCTCTGTTTTTGTCTCTAATCCCGGAAACAGAGATTTAATTGCTTGATGGATGACAGTTCTTTTTTCTTTGGTGTCTTCAATAACCTATTAAAAACACAGATAATGATACTAGTAATTTAACAAACATTAAATAGAGAACTCTATACTAATTAATGAGTAAAAACACTAATCATTTTATTACTATGTGAAATAATAAAAGTGTATGAGTACAATTTCAGAAATCTTTCAGAGCTCTGCAATAGGCAGATCCTAAGAGCTTGTTTACTGAGTATTTCCATCTGCCAGGCATGGTACCAAGCACTTCGGAGATGCTCCCTCAGGGACTCAGCGGGACAAACACTTCACGGCTCACAGAGGGAAATGGAGGCAAACTGGGCATCAGAAATTCAACTCCCTCAAATAGTCCAATCTACAACTGCCTCATAATGAATTCGATTCCTTACTGAATTATTTTATAATGATGTTCTAGCACATTTGTTCACAACAACAAAAAAAATCAATATCAAGAAAGTGTAAACTTATTAGTTACATAATTGTTTTTCAATTTTTGAATGTGTCTCACACCAAGAAATACATTTTATATCTGGATACAATAGCCAGAAATATGTATGCGTATATACTTTATTAAAAATTTAAAAAATTTATAAAACAACTTATCCTTACTATATGCAATGCACTGTTATTTCCTATTTTATTTTATTGCATTAAAAAATATTTAAGATCCACTAAATTGATTTCATGACCTACTAATGGAATGTAAGCTGAAAAACACTAAGATATACAGCTAAACTTATTATTTTATTTTATTAAAATTACTGGAGTGACATTGGTTAATATAAACAATATTTTAGCAAAATGAAAAACATAAAAGAAAACAAACTACATTTTAATTAGAGATAAGTGACATTTTTAAATAAAAAGTGAGTCTAGACCTAGAATTTACTGAGAGCACTGTATTGGAATCAGGGTGTATGTATATGAGCAAATATGAATTCAAAAATTCAGATAGTCCATCCTCTTCATTTTACAGATGAGGATACCTGCCCATGGTTTATGCCCTTTAAAGGTAAAAATGTTCAGTAGATGGAATAACTAGAATTTGTAAGATGATACTAAATATTGCCATCTAAGTGGTAAAAAATGCATATTATGGGGCTGAAATATACCACTGCATTGCACAAACAAGGGAAACCTGGACCACCTTCCTGAACTATTCTTAAAACCAATTCTTAGGAATTTTCTGTTTGACAATATTGAAGATCTTGTCTATGGGGAAATTCAGTAATTGAAGATCCCTATAGTTGCTACAATATCACATACTTTTGGGAAGTTTTTGGGGGAACAGAAAGAGATAAAGAGTGGAGGCAAATGATTTCTGAAAAGTTAAACTGTTATTAACTATGGGAGACAGAAGGGGGAATTTCAGACACCCCCAAAGCAGCAGGTTGTTAAAATATGCTACAAAATGAATTTAACACAAACTTAAAATTCTAAAAATCTCATGCTACAACATTCTTAAAACTCTTGTAACATATCGCTTTGCCGTAAACATAACCTAGACCTGCTCTGTCCCATACAGTAACCACTAGCTACATGTGGCAACTGAACACTTTAAATGTGGCTAAACTCAGATGTTCTAAAACAGCTTAACAAAGGGTTTAAGGACTTAACAGGAAAAATAGAAGGTAAGACATATTATTAGCCATTTTTAAAATATTGAGTGTATATTGAAATAATATTTTGAATGTATTAGGATAAAGGAAATATATTAAAATTAGTCTCACTTGTTTCTTTTTACTTTTGAATTTTTAGAAGATTTAAAATTAAACATATGGCTCACATTATAATTCCACTGAACAGCACTAATCGAGAATCAAATTTTTGAAACAAAAGCTGTAAAAAAACACATTTACTATTCTATTTAATAGCTGAGCTCTCCTTTTCTTGTCCTGAAGTAGACTTAGGTTGAGCAAAGAAACACTCCCTTATCTCCTTCCCCTACTTCCTTTTCCCTCCCAGAGCCCCATTTGAAACCAAGAGGCTGTTGAAGCTATAGCCAGGGCCAGGGCCTCCCTGTCAGGGCCACACACCTGTTGTCAGGCTGTGGCAGTCCCTTTCTAGTAGACACTATATGATATAATGGTCACTATGAGGTTCAAAACAAGAGATTTCTTTGTTGATTTGTGGTCATATGAAACATTTTTAAAAGAAAAAATAACTTTTCTGGAGGGCCATAGTTAATCTGGATACTAGTTATTTGTCACTGATAAAAACATTTTTTTAGTGTAATGCCCTTTTAGATCAATTAGGACATCATCCTTTCATTAACTACTATAATTTTTCCAATAGATGCCTATTAACATACACCCCAAAAAGAAGCAATCAAAACTCTATAAAACCTTTTATATAATTCTATACTATTACCTCAATGGCAACACTGGTTTCCTTATTTTTAAAAAGCTGGAGCTCTTCTAAATGCTGTTTTTCTTCAGCTGTCAAAACTGTAAATACATCTTCTGAAGGATCCTTTAAAATAATCATAAGAACTCCCAGTGAGTCACGCACAGAATTCAAGGCTGTTAAAGCTCTATATTTCTATGATCTCTAGGAAATGCTATTTTTATACAGTAAGTGATTTGCTGTAAAGCTGGCTCCTACCTCCTCATCCACTGGGACAGATAAATCATCCAAATGGCTGATCCGTCCATCTTTTCCTATTTCGTGAACAACGAAATCAGAGTATCTGATGAAAAGAAAACACAAACTTTTGTTTAGTTTATGTATTAGTTTAAGCATTAACGTTTTGTTTCCTGTTAACTTTAGGAAAAACTTTATCAACAGTAAGCCTTACTATTGTGCAAAACAAAGGATTCTTAAAAAAAAGTTTTCAGTGCAAGGTCATAAGAATTATTGTTCCTGGTTTTTCAATGAATTCAGAGCCACACCGTGGCTTTGTATTAGAATGTAAAGAAAAGACCCTCTGAGACTTTAACATCCCACTTATACCAATGAATAGATCACCTAGGTGGAAAGCTGGCAAGGAAACATAGCCCTTAAATGACAGATAAGATCAGATGGACTTAATATTTATAGAACTTTCCATCCCCAAACTGGTAGAATACACATTCTTCTCAAGCGTACATGCAACATTCTCAAGGATAAAACTATATGTTGGGACAGAAAACAAGCTTCAGTAAATTAAAGAAGACTGAAACCATAACAAGAATCTTTTCTGACCACAACCATAGGAAACTAGAAATGAACTACGAGAAAGCTGGGAAAAAAATCACAAATATGTGAAGATTAAACAACAGACTAATGAATAACTATTGAGTCAATGAAGAAATAAAAGAAGAAATCAAAATATACATAGAAACAAATGAAATTAAAAATATAACATTCCAAAAGTCTTTGGAATGCAGCAAAAGCAGTACTAAGAGGAAAATTTATAGCAATAACAGGCTTATTCAAGAAATAAAAAAAAATCTCAAATAATCTAACATAACTTAATGAAAAAGAACAAATGAAGCCCAAAATCAGAAGGAAGGAAATAATAAAAATAAGAGCAGAAATAATGAAATAGAGACTAAAAAACAATAGAAAAAAAATCAATGAAATGGAGAGCTAGTTCTTTAAAAAGATAAACAAAACTGACCAACCTCTAGATAGATTCACTAAGGAAAAAAGAGGGAAGACTCAAATAAATAAAATCAGAAACTCAAGAGGAGAAATTACAATGGATGCCACAGAAGTACAAAGTATCATACAAGAATACTATGAAAGGCTAGAAGAATGGACAAATTCTTAGAATTATATAATCTTCCTCCACTGAATCATGAAAAAATAGAAAACCTGAATAGATCAATCACTAGTAAGGAAACTGAAACAGTAATCAAAAACCTCCCCAAAACAAAAGTCCAGGATCAGATGGCTTCACTGGTGAATTCTATCAAGCATTCAGAGACAATTTAATACCTACCCTTCTCAAACTCTTATAAAAAATTGAAGAAGAGGGAATGCTTCTTAACTTATTTTACAAAGCCAACATTACCCTGATACCAAAATCAGGCAAGGATAACACACAAAAAAGAAAATTAAATGCTAATATTTTTGATGAACATACAGATGCAAAAATACTAGCAAATCAAATACAACAACAGATCATAAGAATCATACATCACAATGAAGTGGAATTTATTCTAAAGATGCAAGGTTGTTCAACATCTGCAAATCAATAAACATGATACACATTAATAAAATGAAGGATAAAAACCATATGATCATCGCAAATGTATAAAAAGCACCTGACAAGACAGAACATCCAATTATGAAAAACACTCTCAATAAAATGGATAGAGAAGGAAAGTACCTCAACATAATAAAGGCCTTGTATGACAAACCCACAGCTACCATCATACTCAATGGTGAAAAACTGAAAGCTTTTCCTCTAAAATCAGGAACAAGACAGTTTTATTCAATATAGTACTGGAAGTCCTAGCCTGAGCAATTAGACAAGAAAAAGAAATAAAAGTCATCCAAATTGGAAAGGAAGAAGTAAAACTGTCACTATTTGTGAATGGTATGATTGTATATGTAAAAAACTTTAAAGACTCCACCAAAAACTGTTAGAAACAATAAACATACAGCAATGCTGCAGGATGCAAAATCAATATACAAAAATTTGTTGTGTTTCTATACTAACAAACTATCAGAAAGAGATGAAGAACACAATTCCATTTAGAAATGCAAAAAAAGACTAAAATACTTAGGAATAAACTTAACAAAGGAGGTGAAAGACCTGTACACACCGAAAAGTACAAAACATTGTTGAAAGAAATTGAAGATGATACAAAGAAAGGGAACAATATCCCACATTCATGGATTGGAAGAATTAACATTGTTAAAATGTCCATATTACCTAAAACAATCTACAGATTCAGTGCAATCCCCATCAAAATCTCAATAGCATTTTTCACAGAAGTAGAACAAAAAAATCCTAAAATTTGTGTGGACCACAAAAAAACCCTGAATAGCCAAAGCAATCATGAGAGAAAAAGAACAAAGCAAGAGGTTATCATACTCCCTGATTTCAAACTATATTACAAAGCTACAGTGATCAAAACAGTATGGTCCTGGCATAAAAACAGATACACAGACCAATGGAACAGAATTGAGAGCCAAGAAATAAACCCACTATGGACAACTAATTTATAACAAAGGAACCAAGACTGTACAACGGAGAAAGAAAAGTCTTTTTTCTACTGGGAAAACCAGACAGCCATATGCGAGAGAATGAAACTAGACCACTATATTACACTATTTACAAAAATTAACTCGAAATAGAGTAAAGACTGTAATGTAAGACCTAAACAAATAAAATACATAGAAGAAAACATAGGCACTAAGCTTCTGGACATTGGTCTCAGTGGTATTTTTGTGAATTTGACTTCAAAGGCAAGGGAAACAAAACCAAAAATACACAAATGGGATGTCAAACTAAAAAGCTTCTGCACAGCAAAGGAAGTCACCAACGAAACAAAAAGGCAATCAACTAGATGGGAGGAGATATTGTAAATAATATTTTCAATATGGGGTTAATATCCAAAATACATAAAGAACTCATACAACTCAACAAAAAAATAAACAACCTGATTTAAAAATGAGCAGAGGATCTGAACATTTTCCCAAGGAAGACATCCAGATGACCAACAGGCATATGAAAACATATTCAACTTCACTAATTATTAGGGAAATTTAAATCAAAACCACAATGAAATACCGCCTCACACCTGTTAGAATGGCTATTATCAAAAAGACAAGAAATAACAAGTGCTGGAGAGGATGCAGAGAAGAGGGAACTCTAGTACACTGTCGGTAGAATTGTAAATTGGTACAGCTACTATGGAAAACAGTATGTAGGGTCCTCAAAAAAAAATTAAGAACTACCATATGATTCAGTAATTTTTCTCTTCTGGGTGTTTATCCAAAGAAGAAAACATGAATGTGAAAAGATATGTGTACCCCTTTGTTCACTGCAGCATTATTTAAAATAGTCAAAACATGTAAACAAACTAAATGTCCACAGATGGATGAATGCATAAAGATGTGGTGTGTATGTGTATACACACACACACACACACACACACACACACACACACACACACACACTGGAGTATTAAGACTAATTCAGAAGAAAACTTGAAACCATTTAAAATAATTTATTTTAAATAAATGAATATCACCCATTCACATGTTAGCAATACTTGCCACTGGAAAATTATTTTCTTTTATTTACTCGTTTTATCTTTAAATGGTTTCATTCACTCATTTAGGCAGCTCTCCTTCATCCTGGGGAAAGAAAGCTAAACAGAAAACTATACTGCTGATTTCTTTTAAAGAAAAGAATTACTGTAACTAAAATAACTTTGTACATAAACTAAACATACCTTTCTTTTAAGATTCCTGAGAATCCTTGATGAGAACTTACAAATTTGGTGATGCCGACATCAAGTTCAGTGAGTCCATGCTTCATCATGTCTGCAAAGCTCTCAGCTTCTTCCTCCTCGTCGCCCTCCTCTGAAAGGCCATCTTCTTCCTCTTCTTCCAACTGAGCAGCGGAATTCTTTTTACCTTCTCCAGCACTTACAGCTTCAGGCACATTTTCACTGTTGGGCGGAGAATCATTCTCTAGCCTATCCTGACCTGTGGTCAGATGGCATTCTGAGACCTTCTGTCTTTTTGCCTCCTCAGCTGGGGCCACACTGTCATTATCTTCAACAGCAAGGGATCCACGTTTCAGTGACACACCAGCCATTTTTGTCATCTCCATTTTTAAGGCTCCAAGAAAACATTTAAGAGAATCTTTTAGGAAGAGAGAGTAAGAAAGTAACGATCACTTCTATAAAGAAATGGGCTTCAGCAAACAGTCAGTTAACTTTGTTCATAGAATACTAAAAAATCATTTATTAAAATAATTCTTCCCAATGTTGGTGTATACCTCTGGTGGCATAGAAAAATAGCACAACTTCTGCATGGAATTTGACAGTGTGCATCAAAAGCCTTAAAAATATATATGCTCTTTGCCCCAGAAATACTATTTTCAGGGAGTATTTTAAGAAAATGATTAAGATAGTGGTTAAAGTTTTAGTAGTAAAGATACTCATCTCGGTGCTTTTATATTAGCAAAAAAATCGAGAACAATGTCTGAGTACATAAACTGAACAGTATGTAGGAACCATGTAAATAGAAAATGGGAAAGGTAGTTACTTCTAGGAGAGGGTACAGGTGGCTGAGACAGCAGGGAGACTCGCTGTTTTTACTGAATACAATAGTTGTATCGTCTGGATTTTGTTTCATGTATATTATTATCCTTTTGAAAAACTGATTAGATAAAAATAGTGTGTAAATACATTTAGTGACATGAAAGCATATCATACAAAAAAAAGCAAGGGGAATATGGAGCTGATTAATGGGTATGGAGTTTCGATTTTGCAAGATGAAAGAGTTCTGGAGATTGGTTATACAACAATGTGAATGTACCTAACACTACTGAACTATTTTAAGTTTTAAATTAACTTAAAACTCTGTTAAGGTGTTATATGTTATATGTATTTTGCCACAATTTGAAAAATACACATTATCATTTAACTGGCCTGTACATACTGTGCTGAGGAAAAGTCTGAGAGGCCACTCGCACTTTCCAGTACAGAACATATTGAGAGAGGTGGCATGTGGCAATCAAAATCAATAAATTTACCTAAGACCATGAGTGTCTGTTTAATTTGATCTTATTTGATGATCTTGGTGAAATAAAGATAAAGCCTTTTCCTATATTCATTATATAGGGAGATACTAAAATTAACATACTAATAAGCTTAGTAAACATATTCATAAAGAATATAAATAAGTAGAAAATAATATTCTAATTCTCCAAGGCTTGGTTAACAAGAAATATACCTACAGAAGCATCTACAGCAGAATAATAATAGTAACAACAACAACGACAACAACAACAACAACAATGGACTAAATTTTAAGAATCCATGTTTGGTCTTTTTTTTTTAAAGTTATGTCAAAAATTAAGGATAGATAGAAAAGTAGAGAAAAAGACAAATACTACATGTAAAAAGTGAAAGAAAAAAGAATCATGATAGCTACAGAAACACGGAAAAGAGAAAAAAATGCAGTAAAAACAATTTGAAAGACAAAATATTAAATAAAGAAAATTTTTTTCTTAAAAAAAAGGGCTAACTTGGTCAGTAATTATTGAACACAGAGAAGACCTCAAAAGGTGTTGGAGGTAATGGTATCAGAGAAGACATTTTTCTTAATGGAAGATGAGAAACCGAACACCTAGGGCTAGTTGTGAGGAATTAGTAAAAGTAAGGTTGTAGAAAAAGGGGAGGAGGCTGTTTGGGAGAAGAGGGTACCAGATATGCCGAGGCATAGGAGAGCACAGAGTGCTGGAAGAACCCCAAGGAGCTCATCAGACATCGTGGAGGGTACAACACACAGGGAGAGTATGGACTTACAGCTAGGGAGTGTGTGGAAGCCACGCCAGGCTGAATAGAGGAAACGATGTCATGAAAATCAAACCACCACTAGATTTGTGAATTAGAAAGATTTCATGGCATCCTTTGAAGAGTAAGGGATTAGGTTGGAAGACTAGGTAAGAGGATACAGCCATAGTCAAGAAGTTAATAGAACTTGGTCTAAGGCTGAGGCACAGGCAAAAGAAAGGAGGGGTGGTGAGGAGAGGACTAAGTGACAGATGTGGAAAAAAAGAGGAAATGCTCCAGGATGACTTTGGTTTTCTGCCTTTGGGATCTGAGAGGACATGGGGACTCCATGAAGAAGAGTAGGTGGTGGGTAAAGATAAGCCGACTTATAGTTTTGCGGTGTTTCAGGTACCTGGGTGACATCCAAAAGGATATGTCCCATAGCCAGTCATTACACTGTGTCACACATACTCTTACCCAAAAGCCTGCAATGGCTCCCCAACAATGATACAATGTCTTCAGCTGGCATGACAACATCTACCAAGAAATCCTGATACCCTTGCAGCAGCCTGAACTCTCAGCATGGGCAGTAATAGCCATATCCACATTTGGCTCAGGGACTTTATGGTCTACTTCACTCTCAGTATGTAATTAACTCATCAGGCTCTTTCTCAAGCGCCTGATGGCCATAGCCTTGACAGAAACACCAATTATTTCCTCTGCAGGTAAGCTGCCATCCTTCAACTTTGGTATTGTCCAGTGCCATGTACTATTATTTCCACGTGCCTCCAATGACTCAGATCCAGCTCCAAAGGAGTCCAATCCCAGTCTGACTGCTCATGCGCTCTTTCTAATGGAAGGTCCTCTACACTTATCTCAAATCACCTTGGTCTCACCTATCCTTTAAGACTCATCTGAAGGTCACGAGCTCTGACTCCTGTGCCTTTCACTCTATTAATTCCATATCTTCCCATTTTACTTCCCTTCATCTACACTATCCTTGCAGGCAGGCACCTGAGTATTGTATGTTCCCCCCACCATTTTCTAGCTGTGTAACTGGTCCAGGTAAATTATTGAACTTCTCCAAACCCCTGTTCTTCAAGTGTAAATTGGAAATGATATGTGCTTCATAGGACAGCTGTGAAGATATGATGAACAAGAGTGGCTAGCATAGGAGGAACTAAATTAATGCTAGTCCCCTCTTCCTCCCTCATCTTCTAATTTTTTTTTTTGATGTCAGATCTTATTTGCTACTCTTACAAAATCTCATAAAAATATGGAATGCATCACAAATTTGCGTGCCATCCTTGTGCAGGGGCCATGCTAATCTTCTCTGTATCATTCCAATTTTAGTAAATGTGCTGCCAAAGAGAGCACAGGATAAAATTTCTTTTGTACATGCCAGAGAGTCCGGCATGGTGTAATCAATAGCTGAAAGGTATAGAGATCAAAGACACACTAAGTAGCAAATCCCTAATGAAATAGTGGACCTGGGCAATGACCATCAATGGCCACTAACATCACTGAAAAGAGATGACCAGATATTGTGTGCCCCTGAAAGCACATGCTATTACTTATGAAGTATCCTTACTGATTGAAATTCTATTAATTTAGATGGTATATAGGGACAGATGTTAAAAACGACCATGGAATGCAATCAACAAAATTCTGAATGTGGGAAATTACAAGGACAAAGACACAATTCTTTCAACTAATAAAAAGCAAAGGAAAAAAGGAAGGCAAAACCTACAGATAAACCTACAAAGAAGTGCAATGGTAGATCCTGACTTAAACAATCCAACAGTTAAAAAAAGCATTTATGAGACAATCAGGAATATTGAAACACTGAGCTATTTGACGACATCAGGTGGTATTGTTAACTTTTTAAGGTAAAAGAATGTTACCGCGGTTACATTTAAAAAAGAATCTTTATGTTTTAGAGATATAAAAAAAGCTATTTATAGTTGAAAAGATATGAAGTCTGGAATCTGCTTCAAGATAATTTGCTAATGGTGAATAGAAGCAGAGTGGGTGTAGATTTGAAACAAGACTGGCCATGAATAGGTAATGGCTGAAACCAGGTGATGGAAACAGGGGGAGGTCATTTCATCATTCTACTTTGTATGTTTGAATTTTTATAAAAAAAAATAAAAGTGTAAAGTCTAAAAAGATATACAAGCTACTCTACTCTGATCAAACCACTGACCTTTTCAGTTCCACTGCTTCCTTTCTCTCCCATCGCCTGTTCTTCAAACATAGCGATATCTAGTCCCAAGACACCACTTCTTCCACTTTCTTTGAGTGCCCCAAACCTCAACAACTCTTAGCAATTACTCAACACACTTGCTCACTAGTCCTTTTGCGCCATGATCCTTGCTAAAGCTCAACCAAGTACCAATCGCACTGTCTGTGTCTGTGCTCCTGGCTGCTGCTGGAGAAAACCTCTCCAGGTCAAGGGAGTTCCTCTAACAGCCCTACACGCTACCTAGTGGCCCTCCCTAGTGAGCACCATCTCCTCCAGTCCTATTTATCATTCACAAAGAAAACAGGGATCTTCTGACAGACACACCTCCCTCTAGCATATTCAAACAACTCATTATTACCATTCCCTTAACACAGCAACCTCTTAAGAGAAGTCTATCCACACTTACTCTAATACTCATGCCTCAACACTACACTTTACCCCTCCACACACTCACCATGCACCCCTGTGCCAGATATTACTCCTGGTACTGCCACAAGACACTGCTGCGAATCAAATAAACACCCTGCCAGCACTGGCTTTCTTGACAAAACCACAGCCATTCAAGCCTGGCCCTACTTGACATCTTTTCCTAGGAGGACTTGGTTCACTGCTTTCCTCCCTTGAAACTCTCCTACTCCTTGCTTATTTCTTGCCTCTCAAAATATTCTTTCCCCCTTGTTCTCTGCCTGCCACTTAAATTCGGGTTTCTCTAGGTTCCTTCTCCAGTCTTGTTCCCTTCTCACTCCCAAGTTTTTCAGCCAAGACCACCTTCTCCAACTCCCTGGTTTATTTGGAGTCCAAGGCAATCGTAAAGACAGCTAAACAATGAAAGCGTGTGGTGAGCTCGTTCAAACTTCGCTTCAACTCTATGACAGAGGGGTCATTATCATCTCCATCTTAGCACTAAAAAATTGAGGCCTAGAGATGAAGTACCTACTAGTACCTACTAGTAGAATCAAATGCTCAAATTCAACATGCTCTAAACTGATCTCATCATTACCACAAACGGCACCTTTTACCTCAGGAAATGTTACCACAAACTACCAGTCAGCTGCATCAGAATATGGCCTCATCCCAACTCCTTACTTTCCCCTATGCTACATCAGTGGTTTCGTGAATGAAATTCTAGAAAGTTTAGAAAAGCACTGTTATGCTTAACATCCCTGGAATGATTAGCAGACCATCGATCTGAAGTATCAACCACAGGTTTCAACTCTTACTTGGTGAATGGGAGTTTGTGGGGCATAACTTGAAGCCTGATCTCAGTTTTGTCATTCACTAAGCAGATCACTTAACCTAAGCTTCAGTTTATTTCTGTGTAAAACTGAAAAATGACGACTTGGTCAAAGGTCTGTAATAACTGCTCCTATTCAACTGTTGGTCATTAATATTTATTACAGATGGTTTTACACAGCAGAACTGGGGGAAAAAACAAAGCTGCTTATGCTTCTTTTGTTTTCTGGGCTAATGATTAAACATGGTTTTCACCTTAAATGCAATTTAGTTTTAAGAGACCCTCAAAGTACTGCTAACAGCACCAAATAAACAGATCCTTTAGTATTGTTTGGCAACCTTTTCTTGATTCTTGTGGACGACTGTCTGATTTTTTCTTGTTAAATCACTTAATACATATTTTGCTAAGTTCTGTGGGCCTAGAAGCTGAGAACATACTACAACAGTTAGGTGTGCAAACTTCTGAACTACGAGAGGCAGAACTCAAATTAGTGTCCTTTCATAAGCAGGAACTAAATAAAAGATAAGAATGAAATGCAATATAACTTCTAAATGAGAGAGAAGGGTGAGGGGAGGATCCCATGAACATGAAAGAGGGTGAGAAGAATTCAATTAGAAAGATAAAACAACACTGCCCCAATGAGATTTCCTTAAGGAAAATTCAGGAAAATCCGAACATAACATATTCAAGCATTCTACCACAAAGCTATAAAAAGTGGTTGGCTTAAAAAAAAAAAAAAGTGGTGGGAGGGGTAAAGAGACCAGCTTTGTGAAATTTTTTCAATGATATTTTTTAAAAATTTTAAAGAAATGTTACACTGCACAAATACATTATCCATAATAGTAATGACAGTATCTCACATGTCAAGCAAAATCTCTACAGACCAGAAGCTTGAGTCTATGACTGGGAAGAGCATACTACCCATAAAGTCCTACACAATTCTTTGGAGGGAATACTAAAATAATAGATTTTGTTTCTTTTACATTCCAAATGAGCCTAATGAGATCAGGAGTATTATAATTTTAATAGTATTTAATATTTGTTTCATTAAGATATCAGATTCACCAATAGCTTCCTCTACACCCACAACAAAAATAAAATTTAGCATTTCCAAAATTTTAATGCATCATTGACAGTCCCTTAATATTATTTCCTGCAAAATCAACATCTAAAAAAAGAGCCATATTAGTCTTAATCTTATCTATATTTCAAAATTCTCCATGACTTCCACCTTTTAAATGTATCCATCCTCCATCCTCTGCAAACTGTCAGTAATGCCTCTAGCACTCACCATAAAGGGCACTTTCTTCAGTGTGGAGCACACACTACACTCTAACATGCAAAAATCATTAAGTTCATTACATTCATTAATTCCCCAAATATTTATTGAGCACCTCTTATATGTCTGGCACTGTTTTACGTATTGAGGAAAAAGAAATTTTCCTGTCCTCATTGAGCTTATATTTATTTTAAGGATACAGTGTAGAATAAAATTAAAAACTTGCAAGCATAAAGCTACAAATAAAAAGTGTAAGAGAAATGAGAGTCAGAAGGGTGCTCTTTAGTGAATCTTCTCTAAGGAGGTGCCCTTTAAGCAAAGATTTGAAACAAGAAGGAGACATAAAAAGATATGTGTGAGGAGCGTTCCAAGCAGCAGGGGCAAGGTGTGTTGAGATCCTGAGGTTGGAGCAAATTTAGTCAACAGTAAGCTCAGTTGGATTTTAATTTCTCTTTCCTACTTAGAGGTAAAAGCTATGTTTTATTAATATCTGTATCGTCCCAGCTATCAAAAATATGTTCAAAAAGAGTTATATTAAATTAATACGGAGTGTTGGCTACCTGCCTAGTGGCTGAACAAAATCACTGCCTACCCATCCCTTTTTCACTATTAGTGTGCACTGGATATTTAGTAGATCCCTCCATTGTCAAGGCATCCGCAGGCCAGTGGGGGCATGCCTGTCTCACAGATGATTAGAGACTTGAAACAAAAGCCCTTATAATCCCATATTTTCGGCATGAAAAAAAAAAAAAGTGGTCTGACAACGGGACCAAATATTTGAAAAACTGAACTCCAAATCCTACTTCTTGGCAGGCGCTAAAACCCAGGCAATGATGATGTACTTTTAAATTTCTCAGTGCAGGGCTGGCGGTAAGGACTCCGTGCGCATGAGTTTCAACATGCATAGCACCTCCTTCATCCATTCGTTAAACACTGACCCTGCAGAGGGCTCGAGAAAACACTCCCAGTCCCCAATCTGTTCGCTCCTACTCTGGGAAACGTCTACAAAACAAGCAGCCACCTGAGTGCCTGCCTTGCACGTAGCAAGCTTGCAATAAGTAGTGATGGATGGATACCACGACGAAGCACGTGGGCTAGTCTGTGCATAAGGCTGGCCCAGCGATGTATGGGACCTGTAAAAGGTTTAGGGATAAAGGCCAGTTTTCTCTTCCGGGAGAGAGAAGAGTTTAGGGAGCGTTTGAGGCAAAGAAAGAGAACAGTGGGAATGGAATCCTTCGCCTGACAGCGCCGCGGGGAGGAGGGAGGGCGCGGTGCCCCGCCGACCACCGGCCCGGGAGCAGGGGGCGGGGCTGTTACCACCAAAACGCAGGATCCGCGGGGCTCCAGCCGCGCTCCCACGGGTACGACCAGTAATGGAGACGCCGCGGGCTCAGACCACGGCTAGGACGCCTTCCCAGTCTGCACAGCCCCTCCAGGCGGGGCCTGAAGAAGGCTGGGGCCCGGGCCGAGGGCTGGCGGCGGAGCCCGGGCGGCTGCGGGGAGGCCGCGCACTTACCCGGGGCCTGGGAGCGCGGCGCGGGCCAGATGGCGAGGGGGCGAGCAAGCTGCTTTGGGCGAAGGTGGGCGGCGGCGACGAGGGTAACTCGGAAGAGCCAGCTGCGAGAGCGGCTGGACATAGGCAACCTTGTCGGATCTTGGGGCCCTCAGCGCTGGGGTAGACTAGCCCGCCGCCAGCTTCGCACACGTGCAGCGCAGCGCAGCGACGCGCCACTGCCGGCCGGCCCCTCCCCCGAGGCGGAGCCCGCCTGGCGCCGTCGGCCCCGCCCACTTCCAGCCGCGCGGGCCAGGAGCGGCGCGTCAGGAGGCATCGCGCTTGCGCCCCTTGGCCCTCCTGGCTGCAGGTTGGAGCTCACCGTGGCGGGTTCGCTTCGGGAGCTGCCAGGCTGTTGCACCTGGACTTTGGCGAGAGCCAAAAATGACTTTATAGGCACAAAGAGTTCCTTAGACGACTTCTAACCCAACGATTGCCTTAGGAATGTTAGTTGCAGTCTAGTGAGGGTTTCTTCCACATAGTTATGGCCGTTTTTTGTTTCCGTCTACCAGGCAGTAAACATGAATAGAGAATTACTTTAGGGTCTATGTTGTTCTCTATATATAATTCCTTCAAATGCAACGGATCCTTGGGCACCATTTTACCACTTCTTCGATATAAGCTATATACTTGACAACTCCCCAATAGGATGTTCTTCAAGAAACCTGATCTTAGCAAGTTTGTGCTCTATGTGAAGAAAAATAAAATTCATTGCTCTTCCCATGCTCTTCAAGTAGCACATGTTTACTGACCAAATCCCGGCCTCAAATAGCTTTTGCATGTTTAATGTTTTGCTTGAAAAACCAATGTTAAGTCCTTATATTTCTGCTAGACTTGTTTTTTAAAATACACATAGAGACCGTGCATTCAATTTTAGGAGGCATATAACCAAAAGTGCAATCGCTGTATCATATGGTAATTATTTTTAATTTTTTGAGCAACCCTCATACTGATGCAGGACAGGGCAAATTTCCTTGAGCTGTGGGGGGAGCGGGGGTAGGGGGGGCGGGTGAGACTAAGACCTGCACAGAGAGAAGAGGGTCTTTTAGCGGAGGGCGTAGAAAGAATTCAACACACAGCCAAAGTTAGTCAAAAGGAAGGTTTATTATAAAAGAGGTAACTCCACAGAGTGTGGTTTCCTCTCAAAGGCAGTGAGCAGAACCATTGGATCATTTTCTGTTCCTAATGCATGTATAATCACATGTCCTTGGGTTATGGTTAATTTACAGGTTAATGTCTTAATGACAGCAGCTGCAAATACTTTTACCATAGCCATGCAATAAAAAATGTAATCCCAAACTTTTAATTTTTGTATATTTTAAAAAGTGTTTTCTCTGAGATTGTGGCCCAACTCTTCATAAATGAGTTGGGAGGAACAAACGTTCATTTTTTTTTTTTTTTCTTTTTTGCCATTAGTCGGGACCATGGGCAGAACTTAATGCTTTTTGCATTTCGGCCTAAACTTCCTTAGACAAGGCCCAAGTGAAACATGCATTTCTAGTTTTGTTTTCCAAAATAGCAGCTCTTTATTGGCTTTTATAGTTAAAATAATACAGAAGTGTTGAAAGCCTCACCCCCCATTCTAACTCTAATAAATATTTAACAATTTAATGTTCTCTTTGACATTAAGATTATATCCTAAGATGTCTATTATATAATAATATTTGAGATCCTGCTTTTACCTCCACAACAGCACTATGGAATGCTAAGTACGTAGCACACACAAGCTAACTCTTGTTCCATCCTTATCGTTGCCTAGTATTCTGTCCATCTTAGATGCCTCTCTTCACTCCCCAGATTGCAGTTGTTTTCTGTGCTCCCTCAAGCATTGAAAACATTCCCTTTGTTGAACCTACTGTATTTAATCCTAAATTATTTTCATGTCCATTTCCTTTACTAGAAAATAAATTCTTCGGAAGGAAAAATTTGAGTTTAGAGCAATCTTTTTTCTTCTTTAATGTTATTTTTTATCAGAGTTTTACATATTTAATAATTTTAGAGTCAAATAATTATGTAAAGCTGTCACCGTTGGGGCCGATGATCAGTGTCACTCCAATGGCAGGGGAAAGGGAGAGGGATAATGACAGTGCAGATGTGTAGTTAGCATTTTTCTAGGTTCTTCCTCAAATGATGCAGTGAAGAATCACAGGTCATTGAGATTAAAGTTTTAGTCTACGGCCATGCCACCCTGAATGTGCCTGATCTCGTCTGATCTTGGAAGCTAAGCAGGGTTGGGCTTCGTTAGTGCTTGTATGGGGGACCATCTTGGAAAACCAGGTGCTGTAGGCATTTAAAAAAAAAAGATTAAAATTTTACTAAAAATATATTTTAGAAGACAAAGAATGCCCCAAGGAGGCCCATGGAGAGAGACAAAGTATGGACCAAGGAGGCACATGGTCCTGGCACTGTAACCAACACGAAGGGGCCAAAATGGCTACAAAAGGGCAAAAAGGCCACAAAAGGCCACCAAAAAGAGAGAGAACCCAGAAGGGCATAAAGGGGGCAAAAGGGGGAGCCCAGAAAAGCACTAGGAGGGGAGTCTAGAAGGACAAAAACAAAGCCCAGACATGGGAATGTCTGCCTTATATTTGGGCTGTGATTGTTGGTTCCAAAGGCATTCCTAGGTGATTGGCAAGTGAGGTCATTTTGATTGACGCCTCGCTGCTCTATAACTCTGCCTAGTGCACATGTACATACCTGGAGTGTACTACCATTGGAGTGTTCTTTGGGTTGTCTCTAGCTGGGCCCTTATTCTTTTGTTCCCCTTTGTCATTCATGTCTGACTAACTACCTAACATCATGTCTTCTTTTTCCTTTGTTTAGTTTTTCAGATTAGTGGAGTACAACCTCCAGTAGCTTCCTGGGAAAGGAAAAGTACATGAAAGGGAAATTTTTTGAGATCTTGAATGTCTGAACATACCTTTATTCTTTAGCTACATTTGATTGGGGTTTAGTAATCAAGCAAAGAATTAAAATTTTGAAACAAATTTCCTTTTGTAATTTGATAGAATTGCTCCCATGTCTTCTAGCTTTCATTATGAATTTGAAAGATATGCTGAGCCTTGATCCTTCGTTTTTCTCTGAAAATTTAGGTTGTCTTTTTGCCCTCAGTGTTCTGCAATTTCACAATGATGAGCCTTGGGGTCAGTCAACTTTTACCCATTGTACAGGGCACTCGGTAGGCCCTTTCAATCTGGAAACTGATGACTTAGTTTGGGAAAATTCTCTCGAATTATTTCGTTGATGATTACTCCTTCCCTAACTCCTATTGGTTTTTTCTTTTGAAATTCTTATTTTTCAGATTTTGGACCCCCTGGAGTGGTCCTCTAATTTATTATCTTTTCTTTCCTATTTTTTCATTTCTTTGTCCTCTTGTTTTTCTCCTAGGATATTTCATGACATTTATCTTCCAACTCTTTTATTGAATCTTTTATTTCTGCTAATACATACACACACACACACACACACACACACACAGTCTCTGAATGCTTCTTTTTAAATAGTATCCTGTTATTGTTTTATGACTTCTCATATTTCAGGATATTGATTATACATATAATTTTTAAAAAAAGTTTTCTCCTCACTGAATGGTTTCTATTTCCTCTAAAGGTTGCAGCTTTCTACCCCATCCTCTTGTTTATGTCTCTATGGTCCCACCTTCCATGTTTGTTTTGAAGTTGTCAAATCCCTGGGTCCCCTACCTACATACCTCTCGCTGCCAGGTAACTCCTGTTCCTCTTCCTTGACAAAGGGCAGGTTTTTTTGGTCTTGCACTGCGTAAAGTGCGTATTAGATGCTGAATCCTTTTCTTCTATTTAGTTCCCAGAACGTTTACAACAAGATCTTCACCCTCCATGCAGGAAATTGGAGGGTCATCTCTAGCTGAATCTGATCAGCCTGAAAAGAGAAGTCCAAACATAATAACATTGGAAATTCTCCAACTAAACAGCCCAATCAAATTACATTAAAGGTAGTCAACAAGCCCCCTCACACTCTCAGAACATCTGAAATAGCATCTACATTGTAACTTTAAATGATTCATATTGAATTTATGATGTGGAAGGAGGAATACCTCTAAGAGCCATCATCAAGGCCCCCAGTGAGGCTTCGGAAGAACCGTGCCCCTTTTACTCAAGAGCTTCGGGGGCGGCGCCTGCTTCCTGAGCGGCCGACCCTGTTCCCTGCCGGCAGGGGGCACCACTGCTCACGGCCGGTGGCTGCGCTGGCAGGGCCTCTCTGGGAGAAGAGGAAGAAACCAAAGAGACCACGAGAGGAAGTCGCGGTGGCGCTCCGCCCTACGCTCACCGAGTCTGAGTTGTTTGGATAGGTGGCCGGAGTCGGAATTCAGCCGTCACTCTGGCTGCTCCAGCAACCGAGGACTTTGGTGGATGCGCGATGCTCCCAGCGGGCCAGATCGGCCAGGCGCCGGCAACCCCGGTGAGAGGGTCTTGGTGGCCTAGGGAGGAGATTCTGGTGGCACAAATCTCTCGTGGGAGATTGTTTCAATGAGGTGGCCCTGGCGGCCGGTTTGAGGACGTTGTTACCGTGGCCCGGGGGAGATGACCCTTTCAGGTCTGGTGGGGTAGTACAGACCTCCCAGGAAAGGTAGTCCCAATGAAGTGGCTGTGACGATTCCTGTGAGATGACATTCCTCTGGGGAGGTAGCCCTGGCGGCTGGGCGGAGTAACGCCCGCGGTCTTGGGCAGGTGCCCCTTTTTGGAACCTGCATTAGACGGCCCTGGTTGCTCAGGAAAACCCTAGGGGAAGGGATCTGAGACCTCTCGGTCTCCCAGTTGGATGTCCTCTGGGAACGTTGTATGAGTTACATATACCACTTCACTCTTAATGTGTTTGTTACACCTGTTCTTCTAGTGCTGCTCTGAAAGTGATGACGAAAGGAAGAACGTGGAGGAGAAAAGTAAGCAGACTCCAAGCCCCCAAGCACTGTTCCATACACCTTAGCACTGTCTATCCAGCCATCTCTCCAAACAACTTTCCAGGGTCTGCATCTGACAAGGGGCTTAGCCTGTTATCTTTTAGATGAAGTATTTTTCCCCTGTATAGTATGCTTGTATAGTATTAAATGCTGATTATCATTATACGCATATTTTTTTTGTAATTGTAAATTGTAAAATATGGGGTGATTTGGAGAAGAGCACTTCCTGACTCATACCTAGTGTAGGAACTTGTGTGGTTTCACCGGAGTTCTGCCCATATTGGATTCAAAATAATTGGGGCCTGCCTGTTATTTTAATGAAGCATCAGCTTGGTTCCTGGGTCTTGGACTGGACAAGGAAGATAGAAAAGATCAATACCTCCATTTCTTACCTAGCATAGGAACATAAGTCAGAGATGTGGACATTTGTTATTTTATTTTAATGAGCTAAGCATGGTAGGATTTTGCAAATCAAGAACTCTTCAGGGGCTTTTGAAGTGAAATTTATTGGGGGAGGAAGGGAAAAACATATAACACCTATTCCATCAGAGGGATTTTTGGTTCTTCTGACCATGGCAAATAGTGTGGGAATGAGCAGAGGTAAGAAGAAGGAGCTCATGTTACTGTGTTGGCTTTAGGAGCCAGGCTTACCCTTAACATTGTATACCGATATAACCTGCATCAGAAAGAAAGCTCCAAGTAGTCTATAGCACTTGACAATAATAGCTGCCACAACTCAGCTCCTTTTCCTTAAAGGATTTGAGAGTACCCCATATCTTTAACCCTTCCCTTTTCCACCTTTGCCCCATTCTTATGCCTGGGAAGTTGATGCCTATTGGGCTGTCATGTTAGTAATATGATAGATGCAGACTCTAGGCTTTGTCCTTGTCCCTCCTTTGTCTTAGGCAACTTCTTTGCAATTTATAGGAGTGCTTTTTACAAAAAATAGAGAAAGGGAGAAACATAAAAACCTCCTAATGTGTTATTTTGAAGAATGTCATTTGACTAAGAATGTACTATGCTGCATTTAAATGGTTATATCAAAAGAGTGTAATTTTTTAAAACATGAAAATGGAATTTTTTCCCTAAGCTACAGCAACCTTAGCAGTCACAAAATATTTCCATTGCACGTATGTGTCTGTAGATAACACCACATAACTCACTTGCTTTATTTAAGATAAATTAAAAGAAGAAGACATTGTGACTCCTGTACATAACAATTAATGTTTTTCTGTATTAATAAAGTTTGATGTGGACCAGCCAATTCTCTTTTGAAGTAGAAGAAAATAAGAATATTGGTCGAGAGTCAAGAAACATGGATTTTATTCCCATTTACAACCTTTAAGTATAGGTTGGGAGAATGTTACAATTTATAGTTGGGAAGTCGAGGTATAGACTTATGCTAGTTTTGCTTTTACCTGTTAATGGGCTATTGGTTCTCATAGCATATGAACAAGCTTTCAGTTCTTATAAGTTGAATAAAACAAAGGAAAATTTGTTTTGGAGGGGATCGAGGAGAGGAACATACCCAGTACGAAACACACAGGTATATATTCTGCTTCTTTACATAAATAATTGAACAATATCTGGTAGTTACATTTGCATTTAGGCACATCTTTATTCTTATTTTCATTTTATCAGAAGTGACAGTTGTTTTGTAGTAAGGCTGATTATAACCTCTTGCCTTTATCTCATTGCTGTTGTCTTAAAACTTAATTTTTGGTAAAGAGCCATATTCTACAGGGACAGCTTCAAGGAAGAACAGAGGCAAAAGAGGTGAAATCCAACAATATTGCTCCCCAACAGGCTGTGTTAGTTCCCCCAACATTATCTGTAATGCAAACGCTTTTTAAAAAAAATTTATATAGTCCTTATTACTAAATAGATGCTAATGTCATCAAACTTTTAATTTGTTCATAAACTCACCATGAATGGTTTGTTTAGAGGGGACCAAATCCTTCAGGCAAACATGAAGTAGAGAAATGCACTGTACGTTCAGGTTTATTCTGATGTTTGATTTCTGTGAAATGCACTCTTGCTTTCTCTGGGACCTTATTTTGTAGTATTTATTTTCATTTGGAGATCAATGGCTATTCCTTTAATGTTTATCTTGTGGTTTTTTTGTTGTTGTTGTTTGTTTTTTGTTTTTAAATAAAATCCTTAGGTACTACTCAAATCTAGGGAGAGTAAGCCTCATATGTGGAATAATTCAGGTTGAGGACTGAGTAGAGTTGAACATATTTAATACCAGGAAACTTAATGACCGCACAGTGAAATGGAGTTACCATTATACCAAGATTGACCCAAACTTAAGGTTTTCTGAACTTCTCCAGGAAGAAGGAAACCATAAGCAACCAAAAGGGGATAGATTACACATGGGAACATACTTCAAGGAGAAGTAGTTTATCTTGGCACACTGGAGTGGAGTGGAAGGAGAAAGATACGGCAGCCAGCGTGGGCCATGTCACTCCTGCCTTTGCCAGGAAGCCACTTCAGTTCTCTCTGGGATTCCGGGCACGTTCAGAAAGCCACCCTGGCACAGACGGTCAGCCCAGATATAGCTAGAGATACTCTGGAGGAAAGGAGCACTGCTGTTGGTGCACAAAATTACTGGAAAATAATTTAATTGCCTTTGGAGCGAATTATGTGTGTACGAGAAATTTGTTTTCTCAAGTGTTTTGTTTAAGTAAAAATGGAAAATTATTATAAGGGGTGGACTCTTTGGGAAATATCACATACTAAATGAGTCAAGAGCAAAGCCACTCAAAGCTAGTGAGTGTTGCCTGTGCTGCCGCTCTTCTCCAAGAATGGCTACAGGGTTCCAAATCACCTGTTTTTATCACACTTAACAAGTCCAATGTGAATTAGTCTAAGTCTAGTTTATTTGCCATAGAAAGAATCTTACTTTAGACTACAGTTTATGATGCATCCCATTATGAAAAAACCCATTTAGAGTTTTTTCTAGTAATTTATGTTTTCTCTCATTTCCTTTAAAAAATTTTTTTTCTGTTTCTGAAATGGACTTCTTTGTACAATGGCATTTGAAACTTTTAAAGCTTTTTTACTCTTATATAAGGAGGAGTTTTTACTCATTGGTTACCCTTTCATATTTTTTTCATCTACTTGAAATCTTTCAATACTATTTTTCTTTCTTTTTTTAACATCTTGAAGTCAAAGTCCTCCTTTCGTGTTATTTAGATCATACCATCTGGTTCCTTACAGATTTTGAAAACATGTTACGAATTTAATAAAACTATACCAATAAAATTAGACAACATCTATTGAAAGCTTTGGTTACTAGGACTTCAGGCATTTTTCTTTCACTCTGAGGAATTTCCTCAGCTCCTAAGCATTTCGTAATACTTGATTGAATGATTGATTGTATTATGGCTATTCATATATGCACACACACATGTACATATATATACACAAAAATATATAAATGTATACACAGATACCTAAATGAATATATAGAGTCTTTATATACATATATGCACATACGTGTATATGCATGTATTCATTTGGAAATTTTTGTGTATATTTTGTATATATATACATATATCTATGTTTTTGTGTATGTATATACATCATATACCATCCATAGAGAGTGTTTTCTTTAAATTATTAACTTTGAAGGTAGATATATTGCCTTGTATATCTTTTGCATTTTTTTTTAACTCCATTGACTTGCTGGTGTTGAATAATTGTTATTCGTTCATTTTAGGTGACGTATATATTGCAGCTCTTGTTGGAAATGAACAAGTCAGTGAAGGCACAGATATTGGTGATCTCCCTTCCTATGTGTCTGCATTTATAGAAAAGGAAGTTGGAAATGACCTTAAGTCTTTTAAGAAACTTGATAAACTCATAGAACAGATGACAGAAGGTAAAACGCAATTAGAAGAACAGGCAAGTATTAAAACATTGAAATAATATCATCGTAATTAATATAAACATAACCATCATTACATAGGCTATTTTGAAGATATAGATTTTGACAAATAGTCTAATCATTGTAAACTTTTTAATAGGTTTTAAGGACCCACAATATACTCAGTATTTTACAAATTATTCAAAAGTTACAGTTCATACTGATATGATTTATGTCTTAGAAACATAATGATAGCTGACATTTTAAGTAGCTTTGCATAAAATGAGTTTTAAAGTGCTTTTACAAGTAAATAATTTCATGGTATACAAAAATGTTATAACATCATTTTTTGCACTCCAAGGGAGAAAACATGTATAATATAATAATGGTTATTTCTGGGTGATTGTTTAACAAGTGATTTTTTTCTTTACATCTTTCTGTGTTTTCAGGTTTTTTCTTTTTACAGTGAACATATTACTTAAAATAAGTTTTTAAAAACCCCATAAATGTAATCTTAAAAAAATAACTGAGTCCCTATATTTGCAGTAGTGTGTCTGTCAAAGATAAAGAGATTTGCATTGTGTAACCCTAAATTGGGTTAAATAACCTCTGCTTGGGAATACTGGTGTGTTAGCCCCAGGTTTGTTAGTCATCTGATGTTTTCCCATTCCTGGTGTCTCAGGCCTCTCCATCTTCCTGTTTTTCTACCATGTGTCCTGCTAGGCTCTAGGCTTAGTCTAGCCCTGTCCTTTCCATTCCTGCAGGCAAGTTGTTGTGGGCTCTTGTGGAGGAAATCACACAGCCGAGTAGATGGATGCCAGCCCAAAGGTGTGGTCTTCTCCCCCAACTGGCAGTCCTTGGAAGGTTGGCTCCTCTGCTACGCTCTTCAGCTGTTTTTCCAAATTCTCCCTAACATACCTACCCCACCAGGCCATTCTATCCTTCCTTTTCTCAAATAAAAATTGAGGCCATCTAGCATGAATCTATTGAACAATCTCCCCACATTTCACAAACTTATTTGCAACCATTTCTACTTATTAATGTAGTAGAGGATCAGTGTAAGGCAGTCCTTATGCCCCAGTCCTGTCTGCCACGTCAGTGAACTTGCTTTACTCTTATAATTTCATCCTCTGCTCAGCTTGTCCTATCTTTTCAGCATATGAACATAGTCAGGTCTTTTCCTTAAAACCTAAACAAACAAAAAACCCTCTCTTTATCTTTTGGTGTTAGTCCCTTTTACTGGTAGGCCTCTTAAAAAAAGTCATCTTTATTTATCGTCACTTCCTAATGCTTTTCCATTTGCTTTTTGACCCACTGGAATCAGGCTTGTTTCTCTGCTGGTCATGGAAGCTCTCGCTGAAGTTTCTAATTGAACCTTAAATTCAGTGTATCTAAAACTACTGATCCATCTCTTAAAATGCTTCTCTATCTGGGAAAATGCACCACTATCTATCTACCTGTCACCCAGGCCTGAAACCTAGGAGCCTTCCTAGATTGCTCCTCATCATCCTTACTCTTCCCCTGTCACCAAGACATCTGAGTTTTGCCTCCTTACCATCTTTAGTGTCCATCCCTTTGTTCCCATCCCTGCTGCCACCATTTCAGTGTAGGGCTGCATTCTCTCGCATTTGATGGTAGTTTGCCCATCTTCTGTTTTCTTCATACTGCCACAATAACTATCTTTTTTTATTCCTTATAGGAATCTTATTAAATGTAAATAAAGCAAATGTTATAAAATATACAGTTAAAAATCTTTTATGTGTATGCAGGCATATATTACTTAACATGCACAGCTTAACTTTTTATGATTAATGTAGTATGGGACTTGTTTTCCTATCTCCCTGTATAGATCTCTCTTTTTTAATGGTTTTATGATACTCAGATATGGCTGTGCATGATTTATTTAACCAGGCTCTTATTGATAGACATTTTTGCTGTTTCCAGTTTTTATTATTACAAATAATAAACATAATTGTTCATCACTTTACCATTCTAAATCATAAATCTAACTGAATTGTTCTCCTTATTAAAATCTCTTAATAGCATCCCATTGCCATTTGGAAAGAGCCCATATTCTTCTAAGAACAGTTGTTACCTGTGATCTGGTCTCTTCCTACCTGTCTAGGCTCATCGCTTCTGTCTGCAATTCTTTGAACTGTATTCTGTGCCCTACTGACCTCTTTGCTGCTCTTTGATCATGATTGAGCTGTTTCTCTGCTTGGAATGCTCTTTCCTTCTAAAGTTCCATAAAAATTCCCCCCTATCCTGCAAAAGTCTGTGTATCAGCCATGCAAGTACAATTGCCTTGTACTTCAGAACCTTGCTACTCAAAGTGTGGAGCTTGTTGGAAATGCAGAATCTCAGTCCTTACTTCAGACCTACTGAGTTTACATTATAACCAGATCTCTAGATGATTCTTCTTCACATTGAGGTTTCGGAAGTACTACCTTTATATTTGTACATCATTACATCTGGCATATAGATCTCTTTTATTGCATTAATTTCACTGCTGAACTATCTACTTAACATTTCTATACCAACAGTTTAAAGGCAGATGCTTTGTCTTATTTATGTCTATCCCTAATACAGTTCCTGGTACAGAGTATCTAATCAGTGGCAATTAAATTGAAATTCCTCTGTAATATTCTTTATATTGTATTGATACCTAATATTTGCATATATTTTCCATATGCTATAAGAAAAATTCACTTAACAAATACAGTATCTAAAGGCATTACCTGGATATATCATTTTACTAAGTTATTGGTTCTTGACCTGGGCATAAATCAGATACTTGGGGAACTTTTGCAATTATAAATACCCAGACTTTCAGAATCAGAGCTTCTGTTTTTTTTTTTTTTTTTTGAAGGAAAATAATTAGTAGATAAAGTATATATAAGTGTTCTCTGGCTGGACCCTCTGAAAGTACTGAGCTTTGTGAAAGCAGATCTATAGGTACTTACAGGGGGCCAGGATGATAGGCCCGTCCCTACGCATGTCCACATATAGCAGTTCCTGTATAGGTTTGGTTGGGACAGGATACAGAAATCAAACCTTTCTTTCTTTTGAAGCTTTTAATTGACAATTTCTAATTCTATTAGAACAAGCATGTATTTTGAAGGTAATGAACTAATTAAAAAGGTTATGAAAATTTTATCTGATGGCTGCTGTTTTTTGTTTTTGGTATGGTCAGGTACTTACAATTTCATCAGAAATCCCTAAAAGAATTCAGAGTGCCTTAAAAAATGCAGAAGAATCAGAGCAATTTCTTAATCAATTTCTGGAGCAAGAAACTCATCTCTTCAGTTCCATTAACAGCCATTTGCTGACCGCACAGCCCTGGATAGAAGATCTTGGGGCCATGATTAACCAAATTGAAGAAATTGAACGGCATCTCGCTTACCTTAAATGGATTTCACAAATTGAAGAACTAAGGTAAAATGGGCCTCTTTGTTCTCATAATTATTATTTTCCTTTGAGGATCTGTCTTAGAGAGTGCATGCATGCCATTAAATAATTGAGTTAATTAAAGATTATAATAATGTAATTTTGCCAGTTGTTATGAAAATAGCATTATGATAATGATTCTTTTCCTTTATTGTGGATGAACATAAACTTTTCAGGGAGCTTAATTTGCATTTGAAAGAAAGTAATCCAAGTAAAAATTTTAAGTCCTATAGTTGTATTGTGAACACATGATAAAAACTATTTTTTGTAATGCCAAATTAAAATAACCCCTCAGTGTGGTACTAATTCCTCTATACTTTTACTTTTTAGAGATGGTCATTTAATGAAATGGATTGTTTTCTCTATAATTTCAGTTTGTTTGGTTTTTTTCAGTGAGAATCATCTAATAAGAGCTACACAGTGTGCTTAGATGAATAACAAGAGTTGTACCTATTGGTAGGGAAAAAAAAGAAGTACTAATTTTTGAATTGAATATATAACACTGGTGGTTGATTGTAAGTGTTTGATATTACCTTTCAAACAACCTAAATTAACATTTCTGTCTAGACTTGCAAATTATTTGGTTTCATGATATAGTCTCCCAGCCCCTCTAAGCTGTGCTATTACATCCTTGCTTTGTTATAATTACTCTTGCTTTATAGCTGTCAGCAGCCATTAATGTCTGGAAGACTTGAGGGAGAAAAGTCATCCAAGAGTCTTGATGTCCCATTTTAAATGTATCCTACTTAATATATTTTATGTTATTCCAAAGAGTAATACCGTATTACTTTGTCCTACATATGTTTCCTGAGATTTTAATGAATTTTACATACCAGTACAGTATGAAAATATTTGTTTTGCATACGTGAGTTTTACCTTTACAGAAAAAAGCTGTATGCCTAAAATTGTAGTGTTACTAGCAATTCCAGAAATTGACTTAAGCTTTTTAGAATATCTCCTACTTGTTTAAATTATTTGCAGTGAAGGAATTTTAAACTTTGCTTTATTTTACTTCATTTTTCCTTGCCCCTCTGAAATAAAATGCCAATAAAGGGCAATATTAATACCTTTTTAAGTTATTATAATTACATAATAATTTCATTAGGTAAAAGCCTCACTCTTGTTGTAGTCAGAATAATAGATTAATTAAAATAGGACCATGGTTATGGGTAGTCTCTTTCTGATGTCAGAATTGTTTAAAAGAAAATATTCCCAAGGAGTTGTATTAGAAATAGGAATCAAACTCATAATCAAGTAGAGCACAGTTGTTTATCTTTTTAATAACATGTTCTTTACCATAGGTCTTTTGTGATACATCTCTATTTCTAGCTTTCTTTTGGTCTTCTGAGACTTTTCTCATCTCCTCATTTCCCTCTAATGACCGGGTTTATCTATCTATCTATCTATCTATCTATCTATCTATCTATTTATTTATATTTTTTCAATTTTTTAGTTAATTAATTTTTATGGTGACATTGGTTAATGAAATCCAATAAATTTCAGCTGTACACTTTAACAGTAAGGCATATATATGTTTACACTGTGTGTTCACCTCCCATAGTTAGATTTCTTTCTGTCACCACATATTTGACCCTCTTTACCCTGTCCAGTTCCCGCCTCCTCCCTACCTTCTGGTAACCACTAGTCTATTATCCATCACTGTGAGTCTCTGTTTGTTTGTCCTGTTCATTTGTTGCTTTTAGGTTTATATTCCACATATAAGTGATAGCATGTGATTTTCAACTTTTTCTGTCTGGCTTATTTCGCTTAGCATGATTATCTCGAGGTCCATCCATGTTGTCGTAAATGGTAGTATTTCATCTCTTCTTATGGCTGAGTAATATTCCATTGTATATATGTACACAGCTTCTTTAGCCAATCATCTGTCGTAGATTGCTTCCATGTCTTGGCCACTGTGAATAATGCTGCTTTGAACATAGGAGTGCAAATATCTTTTTGGATATGGGTTTTCAAGTCTTTGGGGTAAATACTCAGTAGTGGGATTGCTGGATCATATGGTAGATCGAGTCTTAGTTTTTTGAAGAACCTCCATACTGTTTTCCATAGTGACTATACCAATTTGCAGTCCCACCAGCAGTGTATGAGGGTTCCTTTTCCTCTGCATCCTCTCCAACATTTGTTATTACTTGTCTTGTTATTATAGCTGTTCTAACAGGTGTGAGATGGTATTTCATTGTGGTTTTGATTTGCATTTCTCTAATAACTAGCAATGTTGAGCTATCTTTTCATATATCTGTTGGCCATTTGTATGTTCTCTAGGGAGAAGTGTCTTCAGGTCCACTGCCCAGTTTTTGAATGGATCGTTTGTTTTTTTGCTGTTATTGAGTCGTTTGAGTTCTTTGTATATTTTGGATATTAGGTCTTTATCGGAGGTGTTGCTTGCAAATATATTTTCCCATTTAGATGGTTGTCTCTTTACCTTGTTGACGATTTCTTTTGCTGAGCAGAAGCTTTTTAGTTTGATGTAGTCCCATTCATTTTTTTTTGCTCTTACTTCCCTTGCCTTTGAGGTCAAATTCATAAAATCCTCTTTAAGTCCAATCAAGGTCCTTGAGTTTCGTTCCTATGTTTTCTTCTATACATTTTATTGTTTCATCAACTGACCTCTTTGTTTTTTTCTGTAGCTCTCTCTCTCTCTTTTTTTTGAAAGTAGTTTCTTCTTTCTAGAAGTAGCATCTTTATATTAACTCTGTTTCTTGAATATTGCAGTTCAGCAGTTTCACTATGAATGAACCCTATTACCCTGGCTTTTCCTATGCTCTAAATGTCATTCATGCTTCAGTGTTCTGTTGAGATCTGTTTCATTGTATTCCAGAAAGCAGGACACCTGTATTCTGTGGTTACTTATATATTTAAATTCTTTTGTAACATTTATACATTTCTTAAACATGGATTTACATGTCTTTGAAGTGGGAAATCAATGAGAAGTTTTTATGTAATTTGCTGTAATGCACAGGGAACAGCCTTCTACAGGAGCAGTCACTTGTGCATGCTAATCATCAGAACAATCATCAGAACAGAACTACTTGTGCCTTAACTGTAGAAATGATGGTTTGTTGACACCCAATGGGAAGGAGTGTTTTCAATTCTGAAAATAGCTATAAAACACAAAATCTGTTGGAAATCTTAATAAAATTATTAAAAAAGGAGAAGGAAGAAAAATGAGAGAATGAGTGTTGGATATGACCAAAAGGGCTGATAGAGTACTACAGACATGAGCTTGGTATTGTTGAGACCTGAAGCAGTGACAGTGGAAAAGAAAAGTGACTTTTGGAGAAAATTGAGGAATAAATAAATGCTAGGGCATAGTGTAGCTCAGCCAGTGGGCTACACATTTTTATTCCTAAGGAGGGCACTGTGCCCACCCCAGGAAGATAACTGAAGGAGCGCACCAAACTAGGGACAAGAGTCCTAGCACATCAGCTTCCAGTGCAGTGGCCAAGCATGCAGGCAGAATGTGTGTGTATAGGCTACTTAGAGATAGAGCACTTACTTCAGATTTTCTGCTGGAAGTGACCCCTGAACTGAGATTCACTATTGAAAAGGTTACATTTTGTTTTTTAGATGGCTTAAGATATAGAATATGTTATTTTTATCAAATCAAACATTTTAAAATTAATGTTTGCTTTATAGAGCCAAGATAGTAGCTATGTGCTGAGTTTGTCCTGAAGACATGTATTTGGCTTTTAAAGAATTTGAAGAATTGGTTTGATTTTATATGAAAATCTTGATTTCTGACTTTTCTAGAAAATTTTAAGATTTGGCCATATTGGACCCACACTACAGTGTGGCAACAATTGGCTGGAGCCTTAGGATGCTCTAGTCCCCACCCACTTGGCTTTTTTGTTAACTTTAACTATCAGGCCTCCATAGGCATTTGAGTTTGCTACCCTTGTTGTAGAGCTTACCTTAAATTTTATCTGGAACTTTGCTAACAGTAACTTGAAAGGACTGGATTTTGAGGTGCCACCTCCTTAAGTTTCCTATAATCAAATTCAGTTGGGCAAAGTAAGTAAAAATTGAAGACTACTGTATTAGACCTTATTAGATGCTACCCACATTATTTGGATTATAAGATACTGAAGACTTCTGTAAAAGGCAGATTTATCAGAAATGAGCAGTGCCTGAGGGAATGTGACTCAGGACAAGTCTCTTCCATTAGGAGGAGTGGGAGGGGTCCTGAACATGGGCCTCTTAGAAGGTTGCTGAATTTGAGGACTCTGGGATCCCAGAGACATGGGTATCACATTAAAAAAAAGCCACTTCTGCATGGTGCTTCCTTCTTCTTTGGGCATAACTTTATATAAAACAAGAGGGAGGAGCAGTTTTTTGCATTTGGAATTATTCTGAACTGTCTTTTAAAGTTTGCTTTGCCTTGTTTCGCAGTGATAACATTCAGCAATATCTGATGACCAATAATGTCCCAGAGGCAGCTTCTACTCTGGTGTGTATGGCAGAACTTGACATCAAACTTCAGGAATCATCTTGTACTCATCTTCTTGGTTTCATGAGAGCCACTGTTAAATTCTGGCATAAAATTCTTAAAGACAAGCTCACAAGGTAAAGGATTTATTCATATTTCATGGTAATTGCTGTCAGATGGATATTTGATTATCATTGTATTTTGCTGAAATACACGTGTTACTTTTCTGTTACAGCGATTTTGAGGAAATTTTAGCACAGCTTCATTGGCCATTCATTTCACCTCCTCAGTCTCAAACTGTTGGCTTAAGTCGACCAGCCAGTTCCCCTGAGATACATAGTAACCTGGAGACACTGTTTTGTCAGCTTCTGAAACTACAAACCTCGTATCTTTGTTGTAGTTAAAACTTACTAACATTTATTTTTCTACATTAGATCTGTAGCTTGAGAGTAAAACTTTGTGACAAAGGCCAGGAAGCCAAATGGGAGTGCTGGGTTTGTACTTGGTCTGTGTATGCCCACGGAGTGGTAGATTGTTCTCTTTCAAAGTGAATTGCATGTGAGCGGGAGGGCGTGGGTCGGCCTGAAATATGTGACTGACCCAAGTGGGACTCACATATAGTCTTTTGGGACAATAGGAAAAATGGGCAACTGGGAGGAAACCTTAGTGTTAATAAAATGATTACTTGAATGTGTTTCTTTACTACTATTCTTTTAGGAGAAACAGATTAATTATAATAACATTTTTCATGTACTTTTTACTGAAATCATGTAATGTAAAGGTAGATTATATATTATGTGCATTAGAATTTTACTCAGTATCTTTCATGCATGTTGGAAAAATGTGTATATGTATTCACATACATTCATATATGTGTGTATGTTTTTGATACTTTTTCCTTGACTTGTGTATGTCAGAGATGAATTATTTACTGAGCCAAAACAACTTTCAGAAAAATACTCTCTTCCTGCATCCTCGTCTATCATCCTCCCCATCCAGATTATGCTGACTCCCCTTCAGAAGAGGTTCAGGTATCACTTTAGAGGAAACCGACAGACTAACGTTATAAGCAAGGTGTGCTTTGCCAACTCTTATCCTTTGTTTTTATTAATAGCAGTTGTTAAGGGTTTTATACTTTTCTTGGAATAAGTTAAAATCTGATTCTGTTCACATTTCTGTTTTTTCTCTAAAGAGGAAAATTCCTGATTTGTCACTGCCCTTTAGAGATATATTTTGGAACTTGTGTTGGTATGTTGTAGGAATCAGCTCACTCATTATCACATCATCTGACCAGTTCCTGAAGTTTCCCTTGGGTTTGCTGTAGCATTTGCTGTGGCACTTTTTACAACTGGGTCCATATGTGTTTCACCATGCAAATTGCTCCTTCAGGTTTATAAATAGAAAGAGAAGTGAAAGTCAAAAGATAGAGTGTTAGCTTTTGAAAACGGGTGCCGATGCTAAAATAATTTGTAGCTATGTGAGAGGGTGTGGGAATAAATCATGGGAATGGCTTGAGGAAATTATCACTAACATTTTAGTTGAGGGACTATATTCATGTATATTGGGCATATTAGTGAGATTTTTCTTTAATTTGACCTGAAAAACGATCATAGGCATTTGTTTTCAATGAAATTTGATTGAATTTGTTGAGAATTATAACCTTGTTTGTTGCCAGGTGGTGGATACTACCTTCTTTATCCTTGAGTTTTGCTACATCTGATGCAGGGCAAGTAACAGAAAGGTTCAGTAAATGCTTTGGATTAAGCGTTAAATGCCAGATTACACTAGGCATTGTAGGTGTCATATAAAAATGAGTTTATAGGTTTTACAGAATTTTTAAGGAATTAAGAAATAGGCAGTTATGTTTGCATAGGAAAGAGTAGAGTGGCAATGGATTTTTGGTTCTTAAATTCAGCTTATTCTTTTGTACTTTATGGGTCTCATCCTCTTTTGGATGGGGTGTTGGTGGAAAGAAGAGTAGAACCAATTAGTGGTGAGACAAAGCAATAAATTAGAAGCTGCAGAGAGGCATTAATAATTTGAGGTAGGAAAATTGTGAATTATGTTGGCTGCTTTTTAAAGTGTAGTTCAAATGGGCCTAGTACTCTGACATCAGGCCTAAACTATGCAGCTCCTGAGATTAGAGATTGCCCTTATTTTTGTATTCCTGGCATCTAGCACACGACAGGAATTTACTATTCAGTAAATGTTTTTGAATCCCTGTCCAACAAAACTTGGAAGGTTTGTAGAATCATCTCTAGGGACGATTTAAAAAGCTGCATACTTACATTTCCTTTTCTATAATTGTACCTGTTTTAAGGCATGTGTACACTTTTTGTAATGTAGACCAGCCAAATTTAAAAAATTTACCTTTTGAAAAGAAAAAGCAGAAAATCTTTAAAAATTATTTTGGAATGTTATTTCAAAAAAATAAACAATTTAAAGAGTCATTGGCTCTTAGTAATACTCATCATTTTACATATTTGTAAAGTGCTAGGTTTTAAATATATGTGGCATTGTAAATTTATGAGTTTATTGACTTAAGCCACATTATTTGAATTTGTTGGGAGTACATTAGGAAACATTTGATTATTAATTGTTCTGAACTATCGAAGTTCAGAATAACTTGAATTATTCAAGTTCAGAGTAGAAATTGTACTCTTACATATAGGAATTTTTATAAGTGCTGTGTGTATACAGTGACATAGATCTATTTGATTGTAACTTTCTAGTTGGAATGATGAAAGAATTCAAACTATTTTACCTCCTTCCTTAGCCTGAATGGTACTTGGCTCAGGTGCTTTTGTGGATTGGGAACCACACTGAGTTTCTGGATGAGAAGATACAGCCAATATTAGACAAAGTAGGCTCTTCAATAAATGCAAGGGTAAGAGACTCATCCTAAGCATTCCAGATTTAGAGATTATGTGTCCATGAATAACTTGTCATTTACATTACCTTGCTTATGTATTTCTTTTAGCTTGAATTTTCTCGGGGCCTTATGATGCTTGTTCTGGAGAAGTTAGCTGCTGATATTCCTTGTCTGCTCTATGATGACAATCTCTTCTGTCATTTGGTGGACGAGGTGCTGTTATTTGAAAGGGAGTTACACAGTGTTCACGGCTATCCTGGCACTTTTGCTAATTGTTTGCATATTCTGTCAGAGGAAACCTGTTTTCAGAGATGGTTGACTGTGGAGAGAAAATGTAAGTGCTCAAGTGCCCATAGGATGGGGAGAGATGTCTCTTTTTGTGTATGTTAATTTGTGGTATTTTTCTCCTCCAGTTCTGGTTAGAAATTAGAGCCGTTTAAATATTTCTTCACCAGGGTTTACCAAATTGCTTTCAGAGGTCATCTTGTTTTCTTCTCATCAAACATTAGTTTTTTTCTGGAACTGTACATGTTTCTAGAGTATAATATTTAAGCCAATAGATTATATAGTTTATTGTTTAATAGATTTTACATATAGTATTTCTGCTCTTGGTAGAATCATTTTGTATGTAGCTTGTCTAGTCAGTATACCTATTTCTAAGATTTTGGGGTAGGGTTGGCAGAGAGAAGTAATTGTTTAACCCTAAAATAGAGCGTGTTAAATATAGTGCAACTAGTAGGAAGTAGTAGATTTATTTTTTTTTGTAGAAAAGTTATAATTCCTAAAAAATTGTGAGTTGAAAATTAGGAATGAATAACTACTTCAGATAATCCTTTTTTTTGGCATATCAGTTGCTCTTCAAAAAATGGACTCAACGCTTTCATCAGAAGCTGCCTGGATATCCCAGTATAAGGATATCACTGATGTGGATGAAATGAAAGTTCCAGACTGTGCGGAAACTTTTATGACACTACTCTTAGTTATAACTGGTAAGTATAAGTCTTTTTGTTTTAAAAGTACTGACTCTTCACATGGTACTTTTTCTAGTTGTTCAACGAAATTATTAGATAATGGTTATCATAAGATCTTCAAATTCAGTTTATTTTGGCAGAACTATAGCACAATATTCTAGGTTTTGGAGTTTTAATAATTTAAGTAAGATCTTAAAATGAGAAAATTCCTGAATTATACAAAAACAAATAAAAATGTAATTTTATTACCTGAACTCACTTGCCATTCAGCTTAAGTGTCTTTAGTAAATGGTGATTGACCTAAATTTTAAATATTTCCTTCACTTTGATATGTCAAAGACTACACAAGAGTAAAATAAAGTTACTTGAAGCATTAGAGTAGTAGTTGGAACTCTTTCTATTGTGCAAGAGTGTTCTGGCTCCAGGGGAGGCCTAGCAGCCTCTAGCCCTGGTTGGTCTGTAGCCATCCACATTGTCCCATTTCAGGCCTGCTGGTTTTCCAGGTGCTACTGAGCCGTCATTGCCACCATCCTCTTCTGTCTTGTCCAGTTCTTGGGCCTGTGTATGTAACCTGAAGAAGTATATATAGCCAGTAAATAATTCCATATTCTTAACTGTAAGAAAAATATAAAAAACACTAAAGCACCAAAAAAATTAGAAAAACTCATGTCTTTTAAAAAACTATTAGGAAAATTTTCAAACATACACAAAAGTAGCATAATATAATGAACCCTCAGGTATCTGTTACTAAGATTTAAAACAACGCTTTTCTATTATGTATTTTTCTCCCCAACCTTTTTTTCTAGAGAATTTTAAAGAACATATCAGACATCTTACCATTTCACCTGAAATTCTTAAATATATATCTCTTTTAACCTATACTAGATCCTCCTTCCTTTAAAAAAAATTGTTAAAGGAATGGAGTGATTTTTGTATATAATTATCATATGCTTTTTAAAAAAACTGAGGTATGGTTTATATACAGTGAAATGCATAGATCTTATAAATACAATTCAGTGAGTTTTGACAGGTACATCTACTTGTGAAACCCGTACCCTTAGAATGTTTAGAAATAGATCCATATTTGAATGTTCAATTGATTTTTGACAAAGGCACCAAAGCATATCAATAGGGAAAACCTATAACTATGTCATGGACAGTACCAAAAACCTTCATTTGTCTTAACTTTCTCCACAGACAGGTATAAAAATCTTCCTACAGCTTCCCGAAAGTTGCAGTTCCTGGAGTTACAGAAGGACTTAGTAGATGATTTTAGGATACGACTGACTCAGGTGATGAAAGAAGAGACTAGAGCTTCCCTTGGCTTTCGATACTGTGCAATTCTTAATGCCGTGAACTATATCTCAACAGTACTAGCAGATTGGGCTGACAATGTTGTAAGTTAATGTGCTTTTATATTAAATAATATATTAGTAGTTGGAACAATTCTACCTTTTGAAATGTTGACTCTGTAGCAAGTAAAAATACACATTAGGCAGAATAACAATTAGGCCAAACTTAGGAGGTGTGATTAAAGTACATATTTTTCTCAACCGAGTTTCAAATGGTTAAATAATCTTGGTATTTTAATCATTGAAAAGAAAGCAACATTTCATGAAATAGTTGTTTATAGAATTAACCTTTTTCCTCTTTAGACTTTATACTTAGGAAATACTCATGTATGGTAATTACTATCTCAGAAAAAGATAAGATTGAATAAATGGTGTCAAAATCAGTAAAATCCAGGACTTTACGGAAAAGTAAAATAATAACACTTGATACCTGTTGAATTATTTCATACATTTAAAAAATTTTAATATTTTATTTTTAAACATATACAGGAGTAAATAAAATGAATCTTCATGTGCCTGTCGCCCAGCTTCTTATACCAATTTTGTTTCATTTAAACCTCTCCTGTACTCCCCCCATGCTGAATTATTTTGAAATAAATCTCAGGATATCTCTTGGTAAATAATTCAATATATATCTCTAAAAGATAAGAAGTCCTTTTTGAAAAAACATAACCACAATACCATTATCACATCCAAAAAAATTAACTAATTTCTTATCGTATTGGGAGGTATATTTTAAATAATTCTAAAAATCAAAGTCTTGGGTCTAGTTAACAAGTACTATAATGCCTTTTACCTCCAAGAATTTTACTTATCCTTCCTTTCTCCATGCAGATTCCATGTGTTGACAGATTTGGTCTGCCTAAATAGAATTATTAAATAGTAATTTATTTTTATTCTTTTTATTAATGCAAAGACTATATTGGCTATTAGTGCTTTGGGAACCAGATTTTACAATATATACTTCCAGCTAAAAGTGAAGAAACTTAAAATTTTTTTATTTTACAGTTAGAATTGACATTCAATCTTATTTTATATTAGTTTAAGGTAAAAGTGAAGAAACTTAATTAGCCTTTATAACCGTAACCTATATAGATTAGTTCCATTAGCTGTTTTAGATATTAAAATGATCTCAGAGGGTCTCTAGGACCTCCTTCTTGGACAGGGTGTTCTTGGGTTAGGAACTGCTGTTCTAAGATCATCTCTGGGGACACAGAAATCACCTTGGGTTTTCACTAGCATGTCCCATGAAGTAGGTTTCATGAAGAAAGCATTAGCAGAGAATTAAGGTGACCATAAAACAGTGAAATATACATTAAATGGTGAAAAAACTATACTGAATATAATGAATATGAAGATATATATGTAAAGTATTATATAATTGTATCATGAAATGAAAATAGACAGGATAATAAAGTGAAAAACAACTAAAACATTTGCATTGTAGGGATCCCAGAAGTATAAGAAAGAGAGAAAGGAACAGAAACTTTATTTAATAAAGAATAATGGCTGAAAACCTTCCTAACCTGGGAAATGAAACAGACACCCAGGTCCAGGAAGCACAGAGAGTTCCAAACTAGATGAACCCAAAGAGATCCACACCAAGACATATTGTAATTAAAATGGCAAAAGTTTGATAAAGAGACAATCTTGAAGTAAGTAAGAGGAAAAAAACAACGAATTACATACAAGGGAAACCCCATAAGGCTATCAGCTGATTTCTTGGCAGCAACTTTACAGACCAGAAGGGAGTGGCAGGACATCTTTAAAATGCTAAAAGAAAAGAACCCACAACTAGAATAATTTACCCAGCAAGGTTATCATTCAGAATTGAAGGAGAGATAAATGGTTCCTAGACAAACAAAAACTAAAGGCGTTCCTCACCATTAAAGGGTCTTTTTTAAGCAAGAGAAAGGCCATAACCAGATGTATGAAAATATGAGAAAGGAAAACTCTCAAAGGTAAAGCTGAAAATTTATTCACTTAAAAAGCTATAAGAGACGCATTTCAAATAAAAAGACACAGACCGAAAGTAAAGGGATGGAAAAAGATATTCCACGTAAATAGAAATGAAAAGAAAACCGGGGTAGCAATACTTACGTCAGACAAAATAGACTTTAAAACAAAAAATGTTTTAAAAAGACAAAGGCCAAGAAGAGGATATAACAATTGTAAATACCTACAAACCCAACGTAGGAGCACCTAAATATGTAAAACAATTGTTAATGGACATAAAGGGAGAAATCCATAGTAATAAAATAATATTAGGGGATTGTAATACCTCACTCACACCAATGGATAGATAATCCAGACAGAAAATTAATAAGGAAATAATGGCCTTAGTTGTCATATTAGATCACATTGACTTACTAGATATTTATTTCATCCAAACGTTTCATCTAAAAACTGCAGAATACACTTTTTTTTTTCAACTGCACATGGAACATTTTCCAGGGTAGATCACACATAGGGCCTCGAAACAACCCTCGATAAATTCAAGAAGATTGAAATCATATCAAGTATCGTTTCTGACCACAGTGGCATGAAACTAGAAATCAGATATAGGAAGAAAACTCAAAAACACAAATATGTGGATATTAAATACATGTTACTAAATAACCAATGGATCAAAGAGGAAATCAAACAAAAGAAAATAAAGGGAGGGGGATAAATAAATAAAGGTGTTTACCCTTGGGGGACAAAGAAAGAACAATAGGGGAACATGTTTCAAGTTTTAGTCAAAATATAAAGAGAACTAAAATGATATCTATATGCGGTTTTTCAGCAAGGTGAAAAAAACTAATTTTAATTAAAGATTTAAAAGTACCACTTTTCAATTAATAGGTAAGGTGGAGATTTAAAATATTACAGTTAAATAAATCAGATTGATTGAATTAGGATTGGTGTTAAGTTCACAGTATGCTAAGGAACACTTAGTATGCTGTGAAACATTTTTGGGTTTGCCCAGATGAGTCACAAAGATGGACAATGTTGATTAAGTTAAACTTTCTGTACATTGTCAAATCTTAATGCAATAAAACAAAAAAGCAGAAATGCAATATAGTCAAACAGACATTTAAAATATTTAATACTTGGGTTAGGGAGGAAGTCTAGAAAACATAAGAATGTTTCATAGATTATGAATTTATGACAAAAAATTGTGGTTTACAGCTAATGCTTTACATAATTTGTATACAAAAAAAATTATGATGTACTACTAAAGCATTATATACATGAAAATGTATTCCTTTACCGGGAAAGGAAAAAGGTCTCTTAAATACAGAGTAATAAGCCAAATAAATAGGAAACAAAAATGAATATACTAATAACAGGTATAAACAAAATAAAAATCTGATAAACAACCATAATTCTAATCTGGACTCTGGCTGTGAAAATAATAATAATAATTATTATTATTTTTAAATAATTATTTAAAGCCTTTTTTTCCCTACAAAAATGTTAGCTGAAATCCATGTGCATAATATTCTGCTGAGCAAGGAAAATAAGACAAAATATTTCACAATTATTTCAAATAATTATTTCAAAATAAATACAATGTAGAGTGTAATAATAAATGCATTTATCTTTATAAAGTCACCTGATCAGAATACATTATTGTGTACTTTTGTGTCATATTCCTAATTTTAGTAAGTACTTTGTTCACTCAGCCCCTACAATGCTCTGTTTTCTGCTAAGCTTTTCAATAGCATGAAACAAATTGTCATTCTTAATTCTTGTGCCAGATGATCTAATAAGAAACTCATTCAGGGACATATTTTTAGCTTCAATGAAATATTTGTGGAATATCTAATTACTGTAGTCACTGCAACAGCCTTTAACAAGGATGAATTGGCTATCATCCCTATCCTTAGAAAATTACCTGAGGCTAAAAACTTATCTGATGCTGAGTTAACCATCCTTTTGTCAGCAGAGAAATAACCAAATTTTAGAGTTGACTCTTCAAATCATGAATGAATCCTGTAGTAGTATGTTATTACAGTACAAATTCTGTTTAACATCAAAAATCCTTCAATCATCTTCATAGTTTTTTAGCCTGTGAATGCTTTAAATAGAAATCATTAAAGCTCTTGTATTACATGAAAAAATAAAAAGGAAAGTGGACAAGAGTTCGCCTTCCATTCATTTAGATTCTCTACTAATAGCTGTCTGTCCATTGCCGGCTTGTGCAAGCCTAACATGTCCAGCTATCCAGAATTAGGGATTTTTCAGTAGTAGATGACAGAAACTTGATTCACAGGCCTAAGTGGAAAGTGGGGTGGAGTGAGGAAATGAGGAATTTGTATAACAAAGGATTAGGCATGGCCACTCTAAAGTTGTTTTTTGGCTTCATTCCTAAGACATGCAGAGGTAAGTTGTGGCCATAGGTGGTTCTAGGCCCACATGATCCATCACCAATTTCACAGGACAGTAACAGTTTCAGCAGAAATACCAAGGTGGCCTCTCACATGTCCATCCCTGAACAACTGCTAAGTGTGGCCATCCGCAGCCCCTATTAATGGACATTTAGGTTCTTTTTAACCTTTTGCTAATATCCACAGCATTGTTTACCTGTAGGGCAGAAAGAATAATACTAATTCTCCCTAAAATACTACCGTAAAAATGACATTTTACTTCTCTTAATTCTTAAGTCTGCTAGGTTTACTACAACTTTCTGTGTCAAAAAAATGAGGAGTGCTTAAGGCAGTATGGTAGCCCTCAGAGAAATGCAAATCAAAACCACAATGATATACCACTTCATACAAACTAGAATGGCTATAATAAAAAAGACATAATAACAGTTATCACAGATGTGGAGAAATGTGAATCCTCACACAGTTGGTGGGAAAGTAAGATGGTGCAGTTGCTGTGGAAAATAGTCTAGCAGTTCCTCTAACAGTTAAACATAGAATTACTATATGATTCAGCAATTCCACTCTATACCTGAGGGAAATAAAAACATGTCCACACAAAAACTTGTACACAAATGTTCATAGCAGCATTATTCATAACAGACAAAAAGTGGAAACAAATGTCCATCAAAATGTGGTATATCCATGTAATGGAATATTATTTGGCAATAAGAAATGAAGTACTAATGCATATTACAACATTGATAAATCTTGGAAACATACTAAGTGAAAGAAGCTAGTCACAAAGAACCACACATTGTATGATTCCATTTATATGAAATGTAAAGAATAGGCAAATCTGTATAGAGACAGAAAGTAGTTTGTTGATTGCCTAGGGCTAGGGGAAATGGGGAGGGTGTGGGAGATGATGGCTAAGAGTGTGGATTTCTTTGGGGGTAATGAGAATGTTCTAAAATTGACTGGTGAGAGACGCAACAACTTGGAATATGATAAAAGCCATTGAACTGTATACGTTAAATGAGTGAATTATATGTTATATTTCAAGCTGTTAAAAAAGTATCTTAATAAACACATTAGTCTACGGCCATGCTATCCTGAACAAGCCCGATCCCGTCTGATCTCAGAAGCTAAGCAGGGTTGGGCCTGGTTAGTACTTGGATGGGAGACCACCTAGGAAGACCAGGTGCTGTAGGCGTAAAAAATAAGGGATTGTAAGCTGACAAGGTCCTTGCAATCTGTGAGGTCAACCAAGGGTTGTCTCACCTAAAAAATATAACAAATAAATTTAAAAAATAAACACATTAACATGTTTTTGCTTTCAGTTCTTTCTACAACTTCAACAGGCAGCGTTGGAGGTCTTTGCAGAGAATAACACTCTCAGTAAATTGGAGTTGGGACAACTAGCCTCTATGGAGAGCTCTGTCTTTGATAACATGATTAACCTGTTAGAGCGTTTAAAGCATGACATGTTGACCCGTCAAGTAGACCATGTTTTTAGAGAAGTTAAAGATGCTGCAAAATTATATGGAAAAGAAAGGTAAGTCTTCTGTATTTTTTTTATAAGTCAATAGTCTACTCCAGTTTAGTAGAAGTTAAAAGATGGAGTTTGGCCTTTTGCACTCTAAACTTTTAATGTTTCTGATGGAAATCTTTCTAAAATATATTCATTCTTAATCAGTATAAACTGATCATAATTTAACCTTCAGATGTGTTTGTAAATAGAGAGCTGGTGTATGATATGGTCTGAATGGCCTAGCCTGTCACCCATTTTACAAAGGTGGGTGCTCCTGCAGTCCTCTGCATGCTGGCATTGTCCATAACTTTGTGTGGACGACTCCGTTACCTCCACCAGACTGAGCTCCTTCACAACAGGAAATGCCTTTTTTGTCCTAGCACAATTCCTTGCACACAGAGTACTTTTAATGTTTGGAAGTGTTATTCCCTGTTTTGCTGAAAATTAGAGCATAAAATTAGCTGATATCTTAAATGGGTATACATTTTAACTTTTATATTTCAGTAAGTCATATTTAAACTGGGGGATTTAAAAAATTTAATCTCATCCTTAAGTAAAGAGTATTTAATTGAGAGCTAAAGTACAAATATATTTATTTTCTGAGTTTTTAATGTTGGGCTGTACATTTTTCTTACCCAAAATGCACTTCCACAAATTTAAAATGATTTGTTAAATCTTTGAAAATACAAAGTGATGAAAATTTTATGGTAAAAATTAATGTGCTACAGGCAGAGCTATTTTTTTTTTTTCCAGGTGGTTGTCCTTGCCCTCTCAGTCTGAGCAGGCAGTAATGTCCCTGTCCAGTTCGGCTTGCCCTTTACTGCTTACATTACGAGACCGTTTACTTCAGTTGGAGCAGCAACTTTGCATCTCTTTATTTAAAATTTTCTGGCAAATGCTTGCAGAGAAGCTGGATATATACATCTACCAAGAAGTAAGGGTCGACTATATTTTGGGGTTGTAATGGATGATGAAGGCAACTGTTACATGACCTGTTCTTTATTTCAGATCATTCTTGCTAATCACTTCAATGAAGGAGGAGCATCTCAGTTGCAGTTTGATATGACTCGGAATCTTTTCCCTTTGTTCTCCCACTATTGCAAGAGACCAGAAAATTATTTTAAACAGTAAGCTCAGTATTTAACAATTGATTTTGATGTAGCAAATCGTTAAAGGAGGTTAATTCCTTTTTTTAATGCATTGATATTTTATTTTAATTATAACAGCAATAAATGAGATTTCAGAACATAAGCAACATATACAAAATGCTCCTTACAAAAGCTTTACATACATCTTTCTATTTTAAGATGCTCATCGTTTCCCATTTTGACATTTTTGAAGTTGATTTATAATAGTTCATCTTAGAATCAGTCATGCCTCTGGTTCAGTAAAATATGGCAACTGATGTAATCGTGTAAGCAACTTTCTAAAGGAGATATCATTTTTATTCCCATCTTACAGATGAGGAAACTGAATCACAGAGAGGTCTTAAGTAACTTATTCAATGTGATATATCCAGTAAATAGCAGAGCTGTGGTTTAAACGTAATTAATCTGCTTCCAGGTTCAAATTTTTAACTGTTATGAGATGTTGCCTCATGGACCCATTTAGATATGACTCAAGTGCCATTTGAACAAGACCTTCTCATAAGGAATACGATTATTAGTTCCATGTACGTCCCATCAATATAAAGATGGCATTAATATGTAAAAAATATGTATTATTTTGTGTTTACAGAAGAGTGTATACTACTGTGAAAATCTTTCTATTTTGTTTTCATTATTCAAGGTTAATTCCTTTTTTAATAACTTTAGTGTTCCAGTGATGTTAAATATATAGAAAGCATCAAATTAAAAATTTTAAATATTCATTGTGTACCAGTGAAAAATATGAGTGAAAAATATGGGACCTGTGACCCCAAAAAGTTTATCAGAACTGGATATAAATTATATGTTGGGCTTTATTTTCTAGCATTTAGTTTAATACTCCTATTTGCATATTACTGGAGAAAAAAATAGAGAATGAAAGCAAGTGAAGTTCTGCTATATTCAATAAATGTAAGAAATTAAAAATATGTTTAGTACCTAATATTAGGCCAGCCTTGAAGAAAATATTTTTTTCTTAAACATTTGATATGAATTTTGGTTCTAAGTATAACTAAAACATATGTAAGAAAAATTCTTATAAGTAGTTTTAGAAATTGTTGATGTAAATTTTAAGTTGTTTAGGGCATTTCTGAGATTATAAAGTATTTTAAATTTATAAAATGAAAGATTATTTTTGCTCATTTCAGTGTTTTTTTTTTTTTTTTTAATATCCTACCTTTCTACTGCTCTCATTTCATCCCTTTTCTCTTTTCCCATTTCCTAATCTACCTAAAGTCTTGGTTACATTTAATAGAATGTTAATATCAGGTATTATGTTTTGGGGAGTAATGGATCTGTACTGAAAACAGTGATCCTATTACCTTGTAATAATCTAATGATATATAAACTCTGTACACATACATAGTCCTAACATGTTAAAAGAACCAAATAATAAATTCATACATAATTTTTTAGAGGGCATACAGGCTAGCAGTGCAGAGAAGCTATTTAGTTTTTCAAAACGAAATTGTTATAGGATAATGTGGATGATAAAGATAATGGAGATCTCATTTCCATCCCTGTTTTATTTCTTTGAAACAGTGTAAAAGAAGCCTGCATTGTTTTGAATTTGAACATTGGTTCTGCTCTACTTTTGAAAGATGTCCTGCAGTCAGCTTCAGGGCAACCTCCCGCCACAGCAGCATTAAATGAAGTTGGAATTTATAAACTGGCTCAACATGATGTTGAGATTCTACTTAACTTGAGGACAAACTGGCCTAACACTGGAAAATAATGCATCTTTTTTTTTGTTTTGAGTTGGTTTTATTTGAACAAAGAGGGTGCCAATTGAATTAAGTTATAGTGACGTTCCAAATCAATGAAACTGGACAACTGAAAACTTCATAGAATCATTTATTATTTTGGACTTACGATGTTATTAAAATGCTGACCATATTTCCTTAGTCCTCTTGTTCCTGAGAAAACAGAAACAGAAAACTCAGAAGCCATGAAAACTCAAAGTAGTTCCACTTACAAACATAAATGCTGAATATGTCTGTGGAATAAAATAAATACAAAAGCAAAGATAATAAAATATAACCAACTTTCAGTTTTCTATGTTAATTAAGGGAGATTGTTATGGATAATCAAATACAGCAAATAAATTTTTAAAAATCACTTCAGAATGCATGTTTATAATTGAAGTTCCTGCATCTTATTTGGACATTCACTGTCTTTCCCATAGGGAAACACATTATATGAGATAGTGACTACAATAGGACTTCCCTCATTTTCCACAAATGTCCTTCTGTTTAAAATACTTCCTAGTTCCATTCCATACAACAGTGGGCAACCTTTTCTTTTGGATGAAACATTTCAGGCCAGAGCACTGTACTGCACTCTTTCCCCTGGGTACGGAATATAATTACACATTTTTTGTTTAACATTTATGTAATTGATGATGAGATGGGAATCTTGAACTTTCTCTTCTAACTTTTCCTTGGCCTTAAAACTATTTGAATCATTTCTTGATTAATAAATCCTCAGCAAGTAAAACTTAAACAAATTGAGTTAGATTAACTAGTCTTTCTTAACTATCAAATTTTATTGCAGTGGTACTTTGTATTATTAACTATTTTTTAGCATTTATAAGTTATTAAAGACTGATAATTCCGTAGCTTTAAAAAAAACTTGCAATGTTTGTTTTCTGATTTAGCATTTAATTACTACTTTTCCTGTTATAATACTACAAATCTGAAACTGTTAGTCTGGGATGCAACCTATACTATTGATAAACATTTACTTTGTGATAAATAATATTGAGGAAATATTTTAGAGAAATTCCACTACTCTACAATTTATACAGAGATTTTCCAATTAGTGTATTGAGCTCAAAGCTTTTCCATTACTTTTAGCAGATTAAGGCTTTTCTACCTCATTTTTTGAGAATTGCTGGAATTTTCCATTGAGAAAAGAATAAAGCCACCTCTGGAACCTCCTAACTAACTCCAGCATCTTCTCCCTCCTCTCCCACAAGGCTTAGGGACTTTACTGTCAGCCCTCCCTGTCTTCACTTTCTAGTCAGCTGAAAGTTTTGCAGGAATGAAAAATATTTCTATCAAAAAAGTAGGAACCTCTGTTTTAAAGTGTATTAATTGTACATCAAAATCAGGCCATATTCTTAAATATTACTCATTAGAAAATGAACTTACACTTCAAGCTTGAATTTATCCAAAGTTATTCCATATCCATCATCTTTTAAAACTTCATCTGCAGTACACAGACCTAGGGTATTTAGGGCTGTAAAAGTCAGAATGAGAAGAAAGGAAAATATAAAGTGAGAACTATTTTCAGCTAGAGAAAGTTGAGAAATGACTATGAACTATTACCTCAATTGTATTAGCTACTGACCTTCTTTATACTGCACAAATGATATGGTGCCTTTGCTCGAGGAGTCCATCATCTCAAACATAGCCACAATGTTAGAGTGATCCATAAAGAAAGGAAAAGCCACGCCTGTCATTTTGGCAATTCTCAGTCGTTCCAATAGAGCTACTAAATACTCTCTTGGTTTATCTGTAAAAGAATAGTTTCAATTCTTTCTGATATGAAATTAAAATGTTACAAGTATGTCATAAACAGTCATTTAACAATTATTAAATTGTTCAAGGTACTGTACTAGGAACTGGGGATATAGGCCTTGTGAGAAAGGCAAGACATTGAAAACTTAATTACATATGAGTATAATCTGTGCTCTACCCCAGATGACTGAATAAAACAGTCCAGAGGCTGGACCTGGGCATTTCTTTTAAAAGCTCTTAAGGTGATTCTAATTTGGAGACAAAGTTGAAAACTAAAAAAATTGGAATGGCATGATGCAGGAAAGAAGGTTGCCAGCTAAAAGGATGAAATATAAATAAAAACAGACTCCTAGGTTAATATAGTCTTCCAGTTAGGAAGCATAAATGTTCATTCCTAACAAAAGCAGTCATTTGGATAAATAAGCTAGCTTTCATTTAAGCAATGTTAAAAATGAAAAATCAAGACCAATCTACTTTCCAGAAATAATGTAGGTCAGTTATGAGGAAAAGAAGCCAGAAGTTAAGGTGGAGCAGCTTTGATGACAAATGCCATACTTACTGCTCCGTCACTTTATTTCAATACTAGGCTTTATACATATACATACATACACACACACATATATATATATGTACACATATATGTAGTTATATATAATTCTTTTAAAAAAGTCATCATTGAGAATTTCATACTTATATAAAAATAGAAAAATATAATGAACCAATCACCAACTTCAGCTGTTAGAATTTGTGGCCAGTCTTCTTTTTCACCATAATCTTGTCCAGTCCCCCTCTTCCTGTATTATTCTGAAGTAAATCACAGTAATCATATTTCATTAATATTTTAGTGTATATCTTAAAATATAAGGACTCTTTTTTTGAAATTGGGATATGATTGACATACATGTTGTTTTGATACATTTATATATTCCAATGTGATTGTCAATGTAGCATTAGTTAACACCTTTATCACTTTTTTTGTGGTAGGAATTAATATTTAGTCTCTAAGTTTGATATTTATAACATGGTATTCTATAATTACTGTACTGTGTATTAGAACTCCAGGACTTTATCTACTAGTTGCAAGTTTGTATTCTTAAACAATATCTCTATTCCCCTACCCCTTTCCATTCCATTTATGAGTTTGGATTTTTTAGATTTCACATATAAGTGATATCATATAGTATTTGTTTTTCTCTATCTGACTTATTTAGTGTAATGTCCTCAAGGTCCATCCATGTTGTTGCAAGTGGCAGGATTTCTTTCTTATGGCTGAATAATATTCGATTCTGTTTACATATTATTTTCTTTATTCATCCACTGATGGACATTTAGGGTGTTTCCATAACTTGGCTATTATGAATAATGCTACAATAAACACAGGAGTGCATGTATCTCTTCAATATCCTGTTTTCATTTCCTTTGGCTATATACCCAGAAGTGGAATTGCTGGAGCATATGGTAGTTCTATTTTAAGTTTTTTGAAACACATAGTGTAAATATATATATGCCTTACTGTTAAAGTATACAGCTGAAACTTATTGGATTCTGTTAACCAATGTCACCATAAAAAATTAATTAATTAAAAAAGTAGATTTTTTGAGGAACCCCTGTCTTCCATAGCCACTGAACCAATTTAGATTCCTACCAGCAGTGCACAGGTTCCTTTTCTCCACATTCTCACCAATACTTGTTATCTTTGCTTTCTTAATGATAGCCATTCTAACAGGTATGAAGTGATACTGTGGTTTTGATTTGCATTTCCCTGATGATTAGTGATGTTAGGCATCTTTTCATGTACCTGCTGGCCATTTCGTTGTCCTCCTTGGAAAAATGTCTATTTAGTTCCTCTTCCCATTTTTTAATTGGATTGTTTGTTTGTTTGTTTTGTTACTGTTTTGTATGAGGTTTTTTAAAAATATATTTTGAATATTAACCCTTTATCTGATAAATGGTTTGCAAATATTTTCTCCCATTCTGTAGGTTGCCCTTTAATTTTGTTGACTGTTTCTTTTGCGGTATAGAAGATTTTAAGTTTGATACAGTCCCAGTTGTTGATTTTTGCTTTTGTTGTTTTGTGCTTTTGCTGTCATTGCCAAAAAATCATTGCCAAGGCAAATGTCAAGAAGCTTCTTCCCTATGTTTTCTTCTAGGAGTTCTATGGTATCAGGTTTTATGTTAAAGGCTTTGATCTATTTTGAGTTAATTTTTGTGAGTGGTATAAGATAGGGGTCCAATTTCATTTTCCTGCTTGTGGTTATTTAGTTTTCCTAACACCATTTGTTGAAGAGGGGACTCCTTTTTCTTTTTCACATGACCACAATACCATTATTAGAATACTATTCACACTTCTAAAATAATTCTTACTATCCTCAAATTTTCAGGTGGTATTCGAATTTCCTGTTGTCTCATAAATTTCATGGAGACCCAAGCGCCATAAAACAGGCTCTACACACAGGAGAGAGGAGAAGAGGATTTTTAGGATAAGAATGAGGGACACCCCTGAATATAACTGTGTAGCTGAGAAATTGAGGAACCAGTCCAGATTGGAGCAGGAAAACAGTTGGGGGGATGGGGTGATGGTGGTGATTACCTGATGAATGTAAATGTAATGAGAGGAGAACCACACTTGTGACAAAAAGAAGACATGGATGAATTAGTGATAATTACATAGAAAATTTAAGCAAACATTTAAAAGATAGTATTATTAATTTCAGGGAAAACAACCAAGGAATACAATCATAGCATACTACATGGATTAGCTGTGGTTATTTGCCCAATAATAATGTAAATTCTGAATACTGGTCATATTAAAATTGTGTTTTAACTTTATTGGGAAGATGGTGTTGAGTGGGAACAGGTGTGAGTGTGTATGTGCATGTGTTTGTGTAAAAGAGCTAAATTTTCATTGTGTAGTATAACGCTAAATCTAAACCTTGCGGGGCGGAATCATTAAGTAGCAGCAGTAAAAATCTGTGATTTAGAAACATCAGGTCTTCAACACAAAGGAAATAACTAAAGGAGCCGAAAATCATTTTTTCTGTAGAGTAGGAATCTGGGATAAGGAGGGAATGCTGTTAATCATTATAAGCCTTGCAGTACTTTTCGACTGTTAAACCCCATATATTTAGTTTGATAAAAATCAAAATGAAATTTAAAAATATGTTGAAAAATATTTTAATATAATGAATATAATATCTTGTTAAAATGGGGAAAATTAAAATTTGCCTATATATAATAAATATTAGAGGTTGTTAACATGAATGTCATAACATTTATTTTGAAAAACCAAATGCCTTAAAATCAAGCTATCAGGAATAACAAATGTTATTTCATTGGATACCTTAGTAGTGATCTATGTGTGTATGTGTATATACATATATGTGTATGTAGTATACATATATACAGAAATTACTGCAAGACTGTTTCACTATCACAGTACTAAACCCTAGTAAGAAACAGTAGTCATTTTTCCAAAATAATTAGTTTTATAGCAACTTTTCCCAGTGCATTTTTTGAAAAGTGCATTCCTGTGTATTTTATTTTTTCCACGTTCCATTAATTTTTATTCATTCCTTTAAACGGATATTGCTTTATCCGTTTAAAACAAATAGAACTTAATCACTCTAGACATGATCATATTCGGTTAAGTGGTTCTTTGGCAAAGTCGGAAAGTTTGGTATTTCCATTTCCTTAAACGGAAACAAATGGATAATTTTGGCATTTTTGACATTCCCTAAGGAGGCCTGCAAGTTACAGTTCCGCATCCTAGGGAAAATGATATCAAGCCATTTCACCTTAGTATAACTTTTAAATCACTGCACAAAAATTATGCAATGATTCAAACTTGTAAGGGGTTTAGAGGTGTAAAAAAAGCATTAGGAAAAGCTGTCTCCTCAAGAACACCCTTTGGTCTAACCCTAAAAATTGCTTAGTTCCCTTACCAGATTAAAAAGTCTTTGAGGTCGGGGTAATATTAGAAACATCTGTTCCTTGCCAGACATAAGGATAATTCATTCATTTACTCTTCCCCACGTTTCCATGAAATCAGTACTATTATCCCCATTTTCCAGAGGAGGAGACTTAAGTTCAGACTTTTGCCCAAAGACACATAGGACTAAGAGGTGAAGCCAGGCTGTGGGACTCAGGAGTCTCTCCCACACCCCTACGAGCCCTCCACCTGCCAGAGTCCCACCGCACCTAGCTAGTGGTAGGCACGAAGAGCCCTTTCAATAAGTACTTGTTTCATTGAAGGCCACCATTGACTGGCAGCACAAGGGCTCAAGCAGCAGAGAGAGAGGATAGTGTGCGTGTGAAGGTGGTGGCGATGGGGTGTTTGGGAGGGACGCGGGCGCCACCAGGGGAGGGCGTGTAGGAATGGCTGTACCGGGGATTTCCGTGGAACCGCTCCGTGTGGGGAAGTGGGCGGGACAGAAAGCCGAGTGGTAGCCAAGACCCTTACCTGGCTGGTAAAAGACCAGGGAGCTGGTGAGATAGTTCAGCAACTCCATTATCCGATGTTTCTCTAAATAATTCCTGGCCTCCAGCTCCCTGCTGCTGCAGGCCTCCATATCTTCGCTTTGGGCCGTTGCTAGACGACCAGGCAGCGTCGCGGCTGTTTGGCCCCGCCCCTTCCGCCGAGACTGTCACGTGACACGCTTGCCCCTGGCTGCGACCTGGGCGGGGAGTTCTACACTTTCCCGTAGAGGTCTGTGGGGTTGGATCGTGCGCCGAGGCTTGAGGGAAACTGGCGCCGAGCCCGTTGTGGGCGGATGGCCCCGTCCCCTATCCTGGCTGAGGGCTGGGCCTGATTGTCCTCTTGTTACTGTCTCTAGCACCTAGCTCAGTACTTGTTGATCCAATAAGTGAGATCTCCTGTGCTAATAACACAGGAGGAGCTAACA
>NW_011888989.1:3274507-3375392 GCF_000151845.1 Pteropus vampyrus | reverse complement strand
TTCAGAGGATGGGAGGAACCCATTCTCTGAAATGACTTGAAAACTTTATGCCCAGATCTGCACCGCAGCTTGGGTTTATAAGAAGAATATTTCAGGAGGATGTAGAGTGTGCTTTGCAAACTTTCCAGCAGTAGAACACTTTAAAGAAATTGTAGGTAGGACCCCCTCATGTAGAACAGATGAGAGAGTACTATGTTAGGATTCACAGGGACCCATTACCTAAGCTACTTGAGTTGTGCTTTATTTCACAGAGGCATGGCTGGTAGCTTGAGTGGTCCTGGTGACAGAATTAACTAGAGACTGGGAAGCCCTGACAGAACTAAGCTGACAAAGCAGATGCATTGCTCTATGGCCTGTGGACCCAAGGGCCCAGTTGGACCTCAGTTCCTGATGGGTTCTTGGGAGAATTTGAAAACTACCGATGTGAGCTTTTATTCTTCAGTGTGTCTTGATCGTCCTTTGGGGACTTGCTTTATGTTCCCTGGTGGAGGTGATAGTGAAACACGAACAGCAAAGCCTAAATTATGTGTGACCCCCCAGCCCCACCCCGAGTCCCAAATCCTTGACTCTTCAGGGTTAACCAAAGATGTGTGATCACTTAGGAAAGTAACTCTGGCTCAGCATAGCAGAGGCTAGACAATGGTAGACGGACTAAAATGGAGAGGGACCCCTGCAGAGGGGATAATGGCTATGGGAAGCAGAAGAGGAGGACCTGAATCATATGAAAAGAGAGGGCTGGTCATGGTGTCCTTTGACTGAGACCAGCATGGCCTGGGAAAAGCAAAGTAAAAAATGTAAGGAATGTCCCTTAATGGAGAGAGAGAACATTGTGTTGGTGCACAGGAGATAGTGATTTCAGCTCAGTGCTCTAAGCTCAAGATATTTGGTCCCGAGAACTTCATTTACTTACTCTCTATGAGTTACTCAGTCCCTGAATATATAGCTCTGCTTTTTGAACCTTAAATGACACTGAAATTGCAACAATATGATTCTCTCTGCCTATGGAGTGAGGCGGAGAACACACTGGACCCTGCTGATGCCTTCCCAAGTTACTGATTGTTTTAATTCCAAAGCATCTGGGTGCCTTTGTCAGCTCAGCACTTCCTTTCATGACATACCTCAGACAGCTATGGCCCCAAATCTCCACTTCCTCTGGAAACTGCTAAACGAAGTGTCCAGATGCCACCTAGTGGAGTCAGCTGTTCTCTGTCAAAGCCATCTCTTAAGCCAATTTGGGCTTAATTAATAATCATTATGAACATCATCATTCCTAACACTTCTCCCTTCTTCTTCGACTCCTTGTTCTCCATCTCTTTATTACTATCCTTTTAGTGGTTTGGGAGAGTACTTCAGGTGGAAGGTGTTAATGCAAAGGTTCTCAATCAGGGCTACACATTAGAACAGCGTGGGGTCCTTTAAAAATACTGAGGCTTCGTCGCATTCCAGGTCCATGAAATTGGATCTCTTGGGATGGGGCCTGAATATTGATAGTTTTATTTTTGTTGTTTTGAACAGCTTTATTGAAATATAATTAACACTTAATAAACTAACTATTTAAAGTATATTCTTTGATAAGTTATGATGTATGTGTATATCCATGAAATCATCACTGCATTCGAGATAAGGAACATGTCTATCACCTCCAAAAGTTTCCCTCTGTCTCTTTCTAGTTCCTTCCTTTCACCTCTCCTTAACCCTGTCTCCCCACCTCCGCTATCACCAGGCAACTGCTGACCTGCATTTTGTAATCTGTAACTATAGATTAGTTTACGTTTTCTTGAATTTTATATAAATAGAACCATATTTTGTCTACCAGACAAAAATAATTGTATAGCTCACTCAAATAGCTCACTCAAAATAATATATATATATGTTTTTTGAGATTTACTTGTGTTGTTGCATGTGTCACTATTTCAATGAGTTAGATTCCATTGTATGGATATACCACAATTGATGGACATTTGGGTTATTTTCATTTCGGAACTTTTACATATAAAGCTGCTATGAACATTTGCATATAGAACTTTGTGTAGACATATGATTTCATTTCTCTTGGTTAAATATCTAGAAAGGGGATAACTGGATCATGTGGTAGATGTATGTTTAACCTTTTTTTTTTTTTTTTTAAATTGAGTTGGTTTAATTCCAGGTGGTACAGAATTCAGGACAGAACAAAGAATGAAGAACACACTTTGACATGATTCCGGGTTGGGTTTACTCTGATCTCACATCTAAAGTTGGAATGGCTGAGTGAGAAGAACTAAAGAGATGAGCCGCTGCATGATTATTATTGTTATTATTATTTTACAAAAGTTTATTCTTAAATGTACAACAGTCTCCAAGACAACACTTTATTCTAGCTATAGGTGGCAACAGATGTTATGGCAGGAAATCCAGATATTAAAATGGGAATGGAATTAAGAATCACCATTTTCCCAGGCACAAAGAACAGCTCACTTTTTGCCAGATTGCTTAATTCCAACTGTGGCCAAGGGGCCCTTCTCCGCGGCCTTTACTTGTAGTTCCTCAAGTTTCTTCTGCTCCTCTTTTTGCTTCTCCTTAAATGCCTTTTCTTCCTCATCCATCTTCTTGGCCCGTTTCTTTGGCTGTTTCAGAGGCTTCTCCTTGTCACCTTTGTGGCCGGACATGGTGCCTGCAGCCCCTCTGTATGTTTAACTTTTTAAGAAACTGCTGAACTGTTTTCCAAAGTGGCTGCAGCATTTTACATTTCCAATTCGGTGGCTATTAAGAGCTTTCGCAGGCCATCTCAGTGGGCAGCCGGGACGGAGGCCTTGCATTAGGGCCAGCTGTGAGCTGAGGGTCTGGTTCATGTCGGTCAGAAGTCCCTAGAGTCTAGGAGCCCCCAGCTTGTAGTTGGGAGCATCTCAACCCAGGACACACACTAGAATCTCCTGGGGAGCCTTTTAAAAATTCGAATTTTGCCTCTTCACCACCCAGAGAGTCTGATAGAATTGTTCTAGTGTCAGGGATGCGGTGGTAGGGTGACTGTCTCAGGCATCACAACTTTTTAACAGCTTCCCAGGTGTTCTAGAACACAGAGCGACCAACTCTTCAGGTTTGCCCAGGATCATGGGGAAGGAGAGGGCGTGTCCAGTGCTGTGACACTTTGAAAAATAAAACTGGGAAAGTCCCAGGTCAGCCTAACAACTGGGCATTCTGTTTGTGGACCACTAGCATAAAGAGCTCAGGCTTTGGTGTCGGAAAGACTTACCTGTCCACCTTGAAGTTATAGTGCAGGGTCATTGTGTGTGTTTTGAGGGGGTATGTATAAAAGGGAAAGTGTGGGGACATGAGTGGTCACAACAGACTGTGAGCTGATTCCCTCTTTCCATTTTCTGTTTCAGCCAGAGGCAAGTCAAAGATGCCTCAGCTAGGAGTTTTGGTCGCTGTTAAAAAGGAGGGGGAAAAAATATAAAGCTTTCTTTTTTTTCTGAGAAAATATATGGTGCTGGAGTGTACTGTAGCGGCATCGAGAGCCAGACTGTCTCACTTTAAAAGCTAGTTTTACCACCGACCATTAATAATTATGTGATCTTGGGCAAAACACCTAAATTCTCTGCCTTGGTTTTTCCATGGGTATAATGAGGATAATATATCTACCTCACAGTGGATGTCTTGAGGACTGAATGAGTTAATATATGTAAAGCGCTTAAAAAAATGGTGCCAGGAATGTTTTAAGTGCAACATAGTGTTCACTATTATTATCTTAATAGTTTTGTTAAAATGAGAAGCGGGGAATCGTGACTAAATATAGTTCTATAACCTATGTCCACAGGCTGTCATCAATAGGTTCTGAGACTTTAAGCAAAACGATATGTAATGAAAGCAGTTTTACCATAGGCTAATTGTTACAATCAAGAGTTAAGTCCTATTGCATCTCATCAATGATATAACAAAACAATATTGAATGAAACGGCGTTATTTGAGGACCTGCTGTACATTTAATGTTCTTGTGCAAATCATAAGGGAGACATAAGTTTGGAACTTGATAATTTTATTTTCACCAAGTTGTTTTACTGATGAACTGCATTTTAAGAATTCTTTTTAAAAACAGAACACAGTCTAGTAGTGACACCATATTTGTCTTGGTGTTAGGTGGGGCTAACACAGGAGTCTGTTTTAGCTTTGCATCTGTGATTTAACAAGTACACAGGGTTCTGTGGAGCTCAAGTCTCAAAATTTACATCTCAGTCTTTCTGAAATGTTAACATTCAGTTATCTAGATAGTGCCAGACCTGCTGAGAAGCAGTGTCCAGCTATTCTTCATTCTTCATTGACCTAAAAGAGGCAAAAATGCTAAAAATATTTTTAAACACTAATTTAAATCTATTTTACAAAACACAGAAGAAGGAAATATCAAGAGAGTGGCCACAAAGGATGGCAGAAGATGGGGATAATGGATCTGGTGCTATAGTACCCCATGTATGGTACTTCATTAATTTTTTTTTAAATTTTGAAATAGCTTAAGACTCAAAAGTAGTTGCAAAATAGTACAAAGGGTACCCTTCCTAAGCCTCCTTCCAACAATAATATTTTATATAACCATGTACCACAGTCATTGTCAGACTAGGAAATCAACTGGTACAATACTACTAACTTAGCTGGACTCAGTTTAGATGATGCCAGTTTGGTTGGCAACATCCAAAACATCATAGTTGGGAGCCAGTCGAACACAGGCCATCTTCATCAGGCCTGATCAGGGCATTGACTTTGGCCATGTCAGTGTCCTAGAGCTTCTTCACAGCCTGTTTGACCTGGTGCTCATTGGCCTTAACAACCACAATGAACACAAGTGTATTGATGTCTTCTGTCTTCTTTGTGGCTGACTCTGTTGGTAGTAGGGGGAACTTGATGATGGCATAGTGGTCAAGCTTGTGTCTCTGAGGGGGCATTCTTCTGAGGATGTTTGGGTGCCTTTGGAGCCGCAGTGTCTTGGGCTGTCAGAAGGTGGAAGACATGTGTATCTTCTTTTTTTTTTTTTTCTGTGACTGTGGATGCCTTTCAGTACCACTTTCTTTGCCTTCAAAGCCTTGGCTTTGGCTTTGGGAGCGGCCAGCGCTTCCTGCTTTGCTTTCTGCGCTATCTTTGTGGAAAAAGGGATAGAGACTTTTTTTTTCTGTTCTGTTTCATTTTTGAGGCTACTTCCATATTTCAGAATATTATAAGCTGAGCTTAAAATTTGGCTCCCATCGCATTAACTAGGTCCGTTTAAGCTTTGATCAGGTCCACCAAATTGAAGCCGAGAACAAAATTTGTGAATGACATTATTTGAGCTTTCTAAATGTTTCGTATGCAGGATGACCTCAGACGATCTCCTGTTACACAGTTTATACAGGGAGTTAAGACCCTTCCCCAAAGGCTTTCCCACTTACTAGACATGTAATCTTGATCGAATTACTTGAATTGTCTAAATTTTGCTTTTCTCATTTGTAAAATGAGGGTAATAATCTTACCTACTTTATAGAGTTATTGCAAAGATTAAATTAGAAAAGCTCTGAAACACATAATCAATAATGTTATTGGTTTATTATTACTGTTACTGCTACAACTACTGCCATCACCACCATCACCACCAGTACCACTGCTACCACCACCAGGGGAATCCCTGTCCTTTTAGCCACTTTCTTGATATTAGAGCAGTACAGGTACAGCTTAGAGCTGGGAGGCTACTCTGGGTGCAGCCAGAGGTCTTTACTCTCCTGGTGGTTGGCAGATGGCAGGTCCAAGTGTATGGTCTCTCATGGTTGGGATGGCAGCCAGGTGCATACAATCTGGTTTTCCCTGGCTGAAACTGAGAACGCAGTTTCTAGAATACTACTACCATTGATATCAGACTTCCAGGGCATTGTGAGATCTGTGGGTTTTGTGAATTGTCCTGCAACCTAGTCACCCTTGATATTACTTTTAAATGGAAGGATGTATTAGGCTCCAAATGAAACATTTGCAGCATAGCCCATGGAGTGTGGATTTCTTATACAAGAAAGATAATTGCTTGTATATTATTTTTGAAATTAAGATACCTACTTTGCCCAATGCTTTTTTCCAAGCAGAAATGAGTTTAAAAGAAAAATAAAAATTGGCAAAAAAATTGTTTGAATGTTGGTCATTTCCAAGTGATAGTAAAATTCTTTTTGTTGGCCTTTCTAGTGTATTAAATTATTTCAGATAGTTTAGTGTGAATTAACATAGTATTGCGGGTCATAAGCACATCTGTTATATTAGCTGGAATCAGGATGTGCTGGAGCTGGCTTGACTAGGCTCACAGTGTCAATCATACACCTCTCTTCCCACTGTGGGTTCAGCAAGGTCATGCTGGTAGCTTGAAGTCAGACATAATAGGCACATTAAAATCACAGAAATCAGAGAATGCTTCCCCTCTCACCTGAAATCTGAATGTTCCACATTTATCCACATACCAGTGACTCCATTTTTTAATTTAGCAAACATTTATTGTATGCCAACTGTATGCCCACCACTATTCTAGGAACCATATAGCACTGAACAAGACACCCCTTTGGAACTTTAAAGGAATTCATAAAAATAAATTTGAAGTCCAAGGAAACATGAACTATACTTGGTTTTGAATGAAAAAGCTCCCAAATGTCAATGTAACCCATTTTGTAATCCACACCAAGCTTTACCAGCATGAACTCTCTGCTGGGTAAGTCCCCCTGTGAAGGAGGATTGCTTTTGAAGCCATTCCTGGCATTCCATTTTTAACTACCTCCAAGAAAGTAGATTCCCTAACCGTTCACTGTAATCAGTTACATTTGATCACATTCAGTTTTTCTGTGGTCCTGTATCCAGGCCTTTAAGCTGCTATGCCTAAAGCCAAACATTGTACTGTGCTCTGGTAAACGCTAATGTGAGCTCATCTAGTGACTCCCATGTATTTCATTGTTATTTAGGCATACCGATATTATACTCTAATTTAAAAAATTTCAAAACAGCATGATCTTGCAACAAATTAATATTCTACAGTTTATGATGAAAGAGACAATCTTGTGCCTCATGCCACTCCCCTACCCCAAGGTGAATTTCACTGCCTGGTCTGGTATCATTGAATCTAGAATCTAAGTGTCCCATTCAATTTTTCCAAAAAATAACCCTTCAGTTCCTTGCTGACGGAGAGGTGGTGGGAATAGCCACTTGGCTGCATGTGGGAGGTGAAGAGATCTCTGACGGGTCCAACAACTTCGTGTGAGACTTTCCAATCCCTTTCCCTATTTTCAACCCATGGCTGCACCCACTCCTTTGCCTTGGGGAGAAAATGGGCTTCTCATTAGTATTCTCTTCAAATCACTTTGTAACTTCCTTCTTTCTGCTAAGACAATTCCACTCCAAGTCTGCCATTTACCTTTTGCATCTGTGTGTAAATTTTTAAATTTCAAAGTGCACAGTGAAATGAATGAATTTTAAATATACACTTGATAAATATTTTATCAATGATTATATTCATTTAATAAGCTCCCAGGTCAAGATATAGAACATTTCCAGCACCGGTAATCTCCCCTGGGTTCCCCAAAGGTAACAGCTATTTTATAAATCCATCTGTTGATATTCATGGCTTTAATTCACCAAGGTTACTTTGAATGCCAATTCATTAATTAAAATGTTGAACAATGCTGGGCTCAGCACGGACCTGGCGGGAACATCCTCCAAGTGTTTGAAGGTGAGCGCAGGCCCCCCAAACACCCACTCTGGTTATGTCCTCTAGCAGAGAAGTTCAGTCCTCTACTTAATGCTGTGCGTCTAATCCATATCAAAATTTTCTCAGTTTATTGAATTGGACAGAACCAAAAGAATTGCAAAAATTGCAAACAAAAACAAAACATGCACCTGATTCTTAAAAAAAAACCAAAACACCCTTGAGTCATGTTTTTCCTCCCCATTTTCTTCACTTCTATGGGGCTCTGCCTTTGCTCTATTCTAATAATGTGCCAGAATTGTTACCTTCTCGCTGCCAGTCCCCAACCTTGTGTCTAGATTATTCAGAAACATGGGAGAGATTTTGGGTGGATGACGGAGGGGATTAGCGATAAGACTGGCTAGGAAATCAGATAGGGAAGTGAAGTGAATCGAGAAAAGATGAAAATCCTAATGCAGACTGCACAAGTGCCTGTTTTAATAGCAGCTTCCATAATACTTGACTTAGGTTACAGAGGAAGCAAAAGCTTTTGGGATAGTAATATTTGCTTTAATTAAAAATTTACTGAAACATTTGAAAGCGAAAGAAGAAACCCAGGAAATTTCCAAAATTTCTTAAATTGAGAGAACCTTTTCAGTGCTAATGACCTTTGGTCAGATTTGTGTTTCGAGTTGTCGCCATAAATGCAATATGTCTAAGTTGTCGGCAGGCTTCACACAGCGGTTCTGCAGTGACTCAGACTTGTGTGGGACTAATTTGTTTTTGAGGCATTCAGCTTTTTGCACCTTGGTCATTTATTTTTCTAGATGGATGGCTTATAAAGATGTAATGAATAGGAAGTAGACTTATTGAAATACATGTCTGGGAACTTTGCTCAGAAACATGGATACATAAAATCTGTTGCTCTGGAAGAGCCCAGCCAGATCGGAAAGCAAGGAATAATCCATTAAGCAAGTCATTCTTGCCTAATAGGAAGAATAAAAAAGGAGAAAAATAGTTAAGTGTAGTAAAATAAATTCCAGAGGCCTGAGTAAACCAACTAGGAGGAACGTAGACTTTTCAAATACCTTCGTGGAGATATCTACAGTGGCTTAGGAAGAAAGTCTGTAGGAGTTTATTCCTACTGGAGGCAGTGAGTTACAACGGAAAGAGCACTAGACTGAAAGAACAGGCTTGCCCATCAGCCAGCTGTGTGGTCTTTGTACCTCATTTGACCTCTCTGTTTCAGTTTCTTCACATGTAGAAGAGAGTCTTTAAGATTACTTTTTGTTTTCATATTGATTCTCCTAGCCTATGACTAATTTTGAAGATGCCTTCTCAGAATTTTAAGTTTGGAAAACACAGAATGTATAGGTTTCTTTTAAAATGGAATTAGAAGTCACTCAGGATAGTGCAGTGAAGCCAGTCATGGACAAAGCTCAGAACCAACAGATAAATGACAACCGTGGTGTTAGAAGCACCACACTGACTTTTTATGACTTTGAATACTCCAGTTGTACAAACATTTATTTGTAATATGCTTACTCTGTGCCAAGCTACAAATCTGCTTCCTCTGGTTTTCTCTTCTGCACAATAGTAAAAATATTCACTTGGGCCTGAGGTAAAATGATAAGAAATTTGCCTTAGTTCGCCCAAAATCCTTGGCTCCAAATGGACTTATCTATTCATGGTGTGTTCACACCACACCCCAAGACTGTCTCTTCTATACCAAGACCTTCCTTTGATCATGAATCTCAAAATGTGCTCAACATGATGTGGCAATCCAGTTTCATTAGTAATGGATTCTTTTTTTACTCTTCTCAAACTTCTCCCCATGGTCTCATGCACACTCAACTTGCTCCATGTCACTGATGGAAGCCGTCAGGTGGGAATTCCCTCATCTCCCCAACAGCGAATTGACAAGCTGACTTCACCCCCATTTTCCTGGAGGAAGTAGCCCTCTTCCTACTGTTAAATTAATTAAACAAGGAGGCCATCAGATTCAGGTGGCTCTAATACCCTGGTGGTCTATACAAGCAAACCAAAATCTAAGCCTATAAATGCCTCAAGATTATGAAATCCAAGTCCTAGAGACAACCATCACAAACAGCCAACCAGGCTTTAAGCTACAGCCAATTAAGAATTTCTTACTTTGCTTTTGCCTTTTTTCTATAAAAGTCTCTTACTGAGCTCTTGTCAGTGGAGTGCTCCTAATGACTTCTGGTTTAGTGCTGCCTAATTGGAATCCATTTTTGCTCAGATAAACTCTTAAAATTTTTAATATGCCTCAGTTTATCTTTTAACACTACAAAGGCCAGTACTCCCTCATGTGTTTGAGTTTACTTCTCCCTTGCCTTCTCAAGGACTTCTCTCTTTGAGGAACTTGTTCTTTCTCCTGCTTCTTCAACCTTTCATTCCTCTGTTGTCCCACTGGTCTCACCAGCTCCCCTACAGTCTCACCAGCATGTGAATTGTAATCTGCTCTCTTCTCCCTTGAAAGACAAAATACACAACAACAATAACAAAACCAACATTCAAACACTCCCTCGTGTCTTTTAACATCCTTAAGATTTGTCTACACAACTGAATTTTCTTCAGACCATTCCAGTCTGGTCTTGGCCCCTACCATCCCATCACACATGATTTTCTAAGGTCACTGTAGGTTAAATGGTAACCCCTCAAAAATATGTCCAAGTCCTAATCCTTAGATCTGTGTGAACATATTTGAAAAAAAAAATGTATTTAAATTAAGGATCTTGAGATCATCCAGGATTTAGGGTGGGCCCTAAGGTCAACAACAGATGTCCTCACAAGAGAAAGGCATAGGAGATTTGAGACACAGGAGAAACACAGGGGAGAAGGCCATGCGAAGATGGAGGCAGAGATGAGAGAGGTAGGTCTGTAAGCCAAGGAATGCTAGGGGCTGCGAGCAGTCACCAGAAACTGGAAGGGCCAGGAAGGATTTTCCTTTGGAGCCTTTGGAGGGAATGAGGCCCTGCTTGATTTTGAACTTCTAGTCTCTGGAACTCTAAGAGAATAAATTTGTTTTAAGCAACCAAGATGTGATAATTTGTTATGGCAGCCCTCAGGAAAAATAAGTCACCAATGACCTCCATATTGCAAAACCCCAGACACATAGCATCTTTATCTTCCATTTTGCCACGGTATTTGACTCAGTTGGCTGTTCCTTCATTGAAACACCTTACAGCCCTGGCTTCTAGGGAACCACTTCCTGTTGAGTTCTTTCTCCTCTTTGTGAATGCTTCATCTTGGGAGGCTTTGCTATCTTTCTGCTACCCCCTAACCTCTAAATGTCTGCTTTTTTGCCTCTACATTCTCTCAAGTGATCACATCTATACCTGTGACTCTGTGACTCTAAATATCATCCATATACTAACGATTCCCAAATTGATGCCTCCGATGTAGACAGGCTGATAGCTTCTATCATGTGTATACCATACCTTCTTGACATAGATGTTTCATAGTAGTCTCATGCATGAACAAATACATGCACAAACAGAACTTCTGATCTTCACAAAACATTCCTCCCACCCACCCCTAAAAAACCTGTTTTTCTTCTGGTTTTCCACATCTGAAGAAATGGCATCTTCACCCAACACAATTGCTCTACCAGAAACCCAGAAATCATTCTTTCTCTTACTCTTGCATTCAATTCCTAAGCAAGTCTTGTTAACTTAATATGTAAAATATACCTTGAATCTATTCACTTCTCTTTATATCTAGTGTCATCATCCTGGGACCACACCAACATTATGTCTCGCCTGGTCTCTTGCAATAGCTTCAAACTGATTCTTCAAACAGTAGCTAGTGATCTTTTAAGAGATCATGTCATGTCCTGACTTAAAGCCTTTCAAAGAATCTCCACTGAATTATGCACAAGATCTAAACTCTAAGAGCCTCATGTGATCTGGTCCCTGTTTCCTGCCCATCTCTCTCACCCTGCTTCATTTACAGTTGATCTTCCTTAGGCTCCAGGAACTTACCAAGCTTTTCCCACCACCTTAGATCATCTCTGCCTGGGATTCTCTCCCCACCCTGTGCCTTCAGCTCACTTCCTCAGAGAAAACCCCCTGACAGCACTCCCTTTACTCACTTTATGTCAGTTTCTCCTATTTCCTCTCTCATACAACTCAGTTCTTTCCAGCATCGCATTCACCACAATCTGTAATTACACACTTGATTGTGTGTTCATTTATTTACTGTCTCCCTCAAGTGGGTTGCTTTCAGAAAGCAGCTGGGAGTGTGTCTGTTTCTCATCACTAAGCACAGAGTGCCTAGCTCAGGGGCAGCCACAGCCAGGATGCTCCACAAATATCTGTTGAATGAGTTCACTCTCTTCTCTGTGCCTCAAATGTGCGTGCTAGCAGGAAGGCTCATCTGGTTAGACCATTTTCACCCAAAAGGGGGAAAAAAATAACAAAAGATCTAAATTTTATGGAAACCCGAAGACTTTGTTTTACAAACATATAAATTATTTTATTTACAAAGCCATGTTACAAAAAAAAAAAAAAAAAAAAAAAAAAGTACAATCACTCACGGGAGAATGTCTCCAGGCCTGGTGTTGAACCATGGCAGTATCAATAGATACATGTTTGTTCTTTCCTTTTTAAAACTGTAAGCCATAGAATTTACTATTTACACCTACTTTAGACATTTATTCTGCTTACAATATCACAGGCATGGAATGAATTCTATCTGATAGTACTAATACATAAAGGTATGGGACAAATAAGGAAAATACTTAGTGTTACAAAATATGGATCGTAGAAAAGAAACCCACTCCACAAGTGTGGCATTTGCTTAGAATGTTTGGACATGCTTTCTTCAAAAGTCTTCTGGAAAAGGTTCTAAAATCGGTAGTAGGAAAGGACAAATGAGCAGGTGCAAATTCTTGTCTGTGCAATAACAGTTATTTAATATACCCCATGACTGACCAACTACGTAAAACCCACAGAGTTTTGTTAAAGTGCCATGGGCAGACAGCATAACAAAATAGAAGGTGTAAATAGAAAATTTCTTTTTTTCCTTTTTTTAAAACAAGAGTTCACTGAGAATCAGCAATAATAGAATATGCTGTATAAACTATTCTCTACAAAGGTTGATCGGCGTTATTTACAATTGGTACATTGATACAAAAGAAGGCATACAAGTTATCCAAGTCGCTTTGTTTTTATGGCTGACAGGTCTATGCATTGCGTTATGCTTAACAACCAGAGCTTTCGAGCCTCCGTGGCTGGCGACAAGTCACAAGATCTTCAGGCAAATGGGGGTGTGTGCAGTCAAGGGGCTGGGAGAGAGGGCTGAGTGGGGTGGGCTTTAGTTCCCCCCAAATTTTACCCTAATAGTGCTTTATAGGTGGGTCCAGTTGAACTCCATTAAAACAAACCCAAAGAAAACCTTTTATTTGCATTTTTCAAGCTGAGTTTTAAATACATTATAAAGTAAACCTGCGGTTGATTGTGAAGGAAGAAATACCGTGGGTTTTCCCTTTTTGCTCAGTTTTCCGGAAATGTCCTCACCTTGGTCAGGGTCAGTCTTTTACCAAGTCAGCAGCATTCGGTGGGGAGCCTCTTTATTCCAGATTGCAATTCAAGATGTAGAGAGCTAAAATATTTAAACCTATTATTGAATTGCTTTTCTAGTCCCTGTCGAGACATTATTTCTCAGAAGCAGCCACTTAATCTCTCAACCTTTGTTTTCCCTCTTTGAATGTAAGAGTTTATAAATCAGAGGGTTATTTTGTTGCTGAGATTTTTTTTGTTTTGTTTTGTTTTTACTCCTGGAAGTTTTACAACTCAAAATAAATTATAAAAAAACAGACTTCTAAAACCGAACAAGACAAAAATTGTGCAAAAATAACAAAGATATGTACATACTTTTCAGTCTGAAGAAATGTACAATAAAAACATAATTCAAAGAACATTTTAAAAATATAAACATTGCTTAAACTTTCCTAAGTTTCATATTGTTTCTGAAACTATTCTGGTCAGTTAGCTCTGTAATATAGTAAAACATAAATATTACAAAATTAACACTATAAAAATTTACTTTAAGAATATCTTCTAAACTTTTTTCAAAGGGTCTAACCTTGTTTATAATTTCTTAAACATTTATAAGTCTTAAAATCTGCCTTAACCTTTTTTTTAAAAAAAGAAAAAGTAACATAATCTTCCCTTCAATTTGCAGTCTCTTTTTCCCAGACGTAAATAAACCAGCATATAAGTGCACTTTTAACACTGTAGAAATAAAAATGAAATCATCTGAACTAATGTCCTAGTACCTAATATCAACTCATGATTTTTAAAAAAATCTTTATTTTATATTAAAAAACTTTAGTAATCCTATAAGAAACACTGTCAGTGCAATTCCATTGATGCAAATCACTCTGTTTGCCTCCCGTCTTTGTAAAATGCAATTGTGTGGTGAAAACTTAACAGTAGTCTGATCTTTGGGAAGGGGGGATGGGAAAGAAAAGGAAACAGAGTAGGGGTGAGGGTTTGTGCCCAGTTGCAAAACTGGCATTCATTTCTGATTTAGGGATGAAGCAAAACCTCCTACTATCCATGCCATTATCTTATTTGCAAAGTTTCATGAACAGCACAGAACATGTCCTCTATATTGTGAGTTCTTTTCCTATGATACCTGATTAGAGCTTATGGCATTGCTGTTCTTTCAAAACTCCAGTGTGAACGGTTTCATAGCTGCAGGGCTCCAGCCTCTCTCTTCCCAATGGCTCTTCTTCACTAGGTGGTGGCTCTGCCTTCCTACGCCTTGGAGTGGTTCTGTCTGAGTTGGGGCCTCTGATAACCCACACATGCTAATCTAAGGGCATGCTGACTCACAGGGCCCTGTGGAGGTAGTGGGGCCATGCCAGTATTTATCCTCATCAGGGCTTTGATACTTAACCCTCCGTAGAAGCTTTCCCCCCAGATCCTTCCTTCCTGTCCTACCTGTTCCCTTGCCTACTAGCCCTTGAGGGCAGTTTGAGAACTTCCACAACTGTGGACATTATGCCTCTTTCTGAGTAGCTTCCTAGGGTCACGTGCCTTTTCCCCTGGAATGCTTCCCTTTCTGGCTTGCCTAGCTTTGGGCCCTTGTACACAGTGCCCAGGAAGGTAATTTACAGCATGGATTCCTAACAAGCTCAGAGACCACAGTCACCTGCATCTTTTGAAGGATCTTCCCCTATACCTGTGCTCTGCTTCCTGCCATCTCCCAGGCCCATTCCAGACCTGACCCAGTATATTTTTTCTGAGATGCACAACAGGACAGTGGTATTGTGGCAACTACACCATTAAAAGGTGGATCTTCTCAATTTCACCCATAGCATCTGGTTCCCGCTGTGCTGGTGCATCACAGAAACCTGACAAGTGCCCTTGGCTCAGCCTCCTGCCTCTGCCCTCAGCTCCCCAGCAAGCCCCTCCCCCAGCACACTGTCCAGAGGGGAGCTTGGGGACCCAGTGAGTGGTAGGTAGGAGGGGATGGGAAGGATGGGTAGGAGAGGACAAGGAAAGGAGCACTGTAGGTGCTAAAGTTCAAGGGTTTCCGATGATGCCCACCAGGAACTAAAACCCTGCACTGTCTGCTCTCATGGCTGGAGCAAAATGATGGTGTCAGTAGTGGAATCAGAGGCTGGAGGAGTGACCCCACTCTTGGAAGAATGCGTACATGTGGCAAACGAAAGACAACGGAAACAAAACACTGGTATTGTTTTCTGTAAATCTCAAATTCACGTTCTTTTGCCTTTTTCTTTTTCTCCAAAACTAAAAATTGGTCATTAAAAAAAGAGGAAGAAAGGCCAGAGCCACAGTCGGGGCCCAGGAAATGGACTCCCCCACTGCCCACTTCCCTCTCTCCTTCCCCAGTTCCCCGTGGCCTCCTGGGGTGGGAGCCGGTGGCCAGGAATTGGTTTGGAAGTGGCTTCACAGTCTTGTTATGGAAGAGTCCTTATCCTGCCCATTCTGTTTGTGGTCTTCTAGGAAAGGAAAAAAGAAAAGCTTGTTTCAAAACCATATATTTGGGATTACCACAAGGATTTGAGAACGGAGACTCAGTTTTCCCATCTATATTAAAAAGGATACCATCCCACCTCCTGCATTTGGGAAAAGGCAGCCATAATAAACAAATGAGGGGATGGCTGTAAAGGACACCATAAATGTAGGGTAGTCACAAAGATCTGAGGATATAAAGATTGTTTCCCTATAATCTTCACCTATACTCTACCCCGAAGGCCAAAACGCTGACTAATACATCGCCATTTGTTATCTACAAAGCCTACAGCACATCTAAGACAGCACAATGCAGCCATATTTGTATTTTTTCAATCATGTATAACTTGCACAACCACACCCTCTACTTTCCCTGGCTTCCCCTGGATGCTCTTACACTCCATTGGAGAATATCACTGACTATTCTCACACCTCAAGTTTATAAAAATCTACCCTGAATATTCCCACCATAAAACCACATCCTGAATGGTAGCTAGAGCTCCCCAGAGACCTTGAGAAAGCACTGGCTGCTATCTGCCATGAGCAAGGCCCTTTACTTAACATCATCTTATTGAATTTTTACAACCACCTTAGGAAGCAGGCATCAATTTTGCCATTTAACAGAAGAAAAAAATTAGAATCAGAGAAGTAATCAGCCTAATATAACACAGTTGCTAATACTGTGTGTTTATGTGTCAGGCATTTTCTAGAAGCTTTTAGTGAATAAATTAATCCCCACAAAAGTCATATAAAGGGGCCATTATGTTCCTCACCCTATGGGTGAGGAAACTGAAACACAGAGAAGTTAAGTAATTTGCCCAAGGGCACACAGCTAATAAATAGAAGGCCTAGTTTTAGAAGCCAGGCTGCCATGCTCTTACCTGGAACTTTTGAACCAGAGTCTGGCCTCAATGCTCATTCTTTCCAACCTGCCGATGACCCTATGTACTTTTGTCCCCCTAGTAACTTACTTACCTGTCGGCTGTGTCCTGGGCTGGATATAGTTGAAGGACTGGACTGTGACAAAGCTAGGCTGCTATTTTTCCCAACCTGAAAGACACCAGTGAAGCCCTACTCAGATACATGAGCCGGCTTGGGAAAGAGCCGCTGTTACCACGCGTTGCTAGGGGAAAGGAGAAGGGGTGCATGATAACGTACTCATTCTCCTCGCGTCGATGTGGAACTTGTGTTTCCATCTTAAATGGCAGAGAAAATGAAAATGTTTCAGGGGGTGCCTTGATGATGCCCCTCTCATCCCAGAGAGAAAATGCAGTGGAGGGGAACTCTTAATCCCACTTCCCAGATGTAGAGACTGAGAGCTTCAGGGATGAGGACAAAGGCATCTGGCCAAAGGCCTGGTCCCTCCTTGGAGTGTTTAACTCGGCAGAGGCCCAGCTTTCCCCACTGTGGCCAAAGGGTTACACAGACTCATGTACCTCTGACCTCAGGCCCAGACTCCCTTGGCGATAAAAGCTTGGGTCTTTTTCGGGGTCAGTTTTTCTGGCCAGAAGACACAGTGCACACCTTACTGTTCTTGAGAAAAATAGCAAGATGAGCTTCACCTTCAAGTGGGAGCTTGAGCTGGGCATATGGGTGTGGCTGTCGGGCTCTTTTCTTTCCCGTGGGACAGTCCTTGGCAAATGTTGGACTGGATCCTCAGGTGCTTACTATTCCCACCAGCAGGCATTTGGCCTATAAAGAGCTGGTCCTCTACAGCAGTAATCCCCAAACTTTTTGGCTCCAGGGACCGGTGCTCCTATGAGAATCTAATGCCTGATGATCTGAGGTGGAGCTGAGGTGGTGGTGCTAGCACTGGGGAGCAGCTGCAAATCTAGAAACTTTGCTGGTTTGCCTGCCACTCACCTCCTGCTGTGTGGTCTGGTTCCTAACAAGCCACTGACAGGTACCAGTCTGCAGCCCGGGGATTGGGAACCCTTGCTTTACGGTAACTTGACTTTGCATAAAGACATTTGCCTTACATTCACAGTCTTGTTTTTTAATACCGCTGGGGCAAATTCTGGCCTTATACCTACCAGATATAATTAAATAGATCCCCAACTGGTCCCCAAGGCACATGTTTACCTTGAATTTCTAAACCTCATACCATGCCCCTCCCAATCTCCTATGAGAATCAACACAGATGCCAAAGGTCTTTCCTCTGGGAAATCACCAGTGGTGACCCTGGACAAAGCCTTTTCTTAATGGCCTGGTGATGAGCACCCGGCTTTCACCTGCATTAGGGAACCAATGCTGGCTAGATCAAAGGCAGGTGTTAAATTCATCAGCTTTTTTGATTTCTCTCCTGATGAGAACTTGCTGGTAGAGGCTTGTCTGCTCCTTTCGCCACTGGTATTGACTGATTCATAATGTTTACTAAACATTTCATATGGTCCTGCAGATCAAGAGTCAGCAGAGCGACATTTACTTAATATAGAGGCATTCCATTACCAAAGAGGCATGGGGGTTAAGAGCCCAGATTCAAGAGCCAAATTGCCTGGGCTTAAGTCCCAGAGTTACTGTTTACTTGCTGTGTGATTTTGGGCACATTGCTTAACTTTCTGGTGCCTTGGCTTACTCATCTATAAAACGGGTTATAATAGGCAATGATTAAATGAGGGAATATATCTTAAGTACTTGGAGCAGAGTCCATCCCATAAGTGTTAGCTACTCGAACTTTGTCTAAAATGGGTGATGCTACAGCCTTGCTGTTCTGGGTGTGGCCTGCAAACCAGCGCAGTGCCACTGCCTGGAAGCCTGTTAGAAATGCAGACTTGGGTCTATGGCCATGCTACCCTGAACAAGCCCAATCCCTTCTGATCTCAGAAGCTAAGCAGGGTTGGGCCTGGTTAGCACTTGGATGGGAGATCACCTAGGAAGACCAGGTGCTGTAGGCATAGAAAATAAAAATATAAAGGACTGTAAGTTGACAAGGTCCTTGCAATCTGTGAGGTCAACCAAGGGTTGCCTCGCCTAAAAAAAAAAAAAAAAATGCAGACTCTCAGGCCCCACCCCAGACCTGCTGGGCCCCCTCCCCTTGCACCCCTGGAACTAGGGAGTCAGAAGGGCAGCACATCTGCTGCAGCTGCAGACATGTGCGAGTGCCCTGGGCTCTAGTGAGAGGACCTATGGCTCCCCCTCTCTGTTTGGCCTCAGTTGCAGCTTGTCTGGCCCTTGGGATCTAAAGTTGCTTTTTTTCAAGTGTTTGTGATTTGTGAATCCCCCTCAAGATGTTCTCTTCGTGAGGTTTTAACAAGTCCTATATAAAGACGACACAAAACAAAAAAACCATCTTTTTAACAACTGCCTCTCATCTCTCCAAAATCCTCATCCCCAGATGGGGATGGCTTAGGGTCCGGCCTACTAAATCCTGTGGTTGTAAACCCGGAGCCGCTGCTAGTCTGTGCGTGCTGCCCTGGCACCCGTAAGGCCCTTGCGCAGGCCTGCAGACATGGTCCTTCCACCAGACTCGGCCCTTTCCGAATTCTGCTTTCTGTGTTCAAATGGCACTAGAGTCCGGTGGGGGTGGGGGTGGGGGTGGGGGTGGGGGTAGGACTTTTCTAAGTAGCTTCCCCAGCCTGAGGAGAAAGACTAGACTTGAGGATGTGAACAGAGCTCAAGGGAAAAAAGCACGGATTCTTCTTGGACCACGCCACATTTCCCCAGCTTTCCTCACAATATACCCTCTTATTTGTACCATGGCATCAAATACTTCTGTGCCAGTTGGTGAGTTGCAGTTTTACTTTAGGAAAAAAAGTTGTATGAGGAGGAGGTGGGGGTCGAGGGAGCCAGGTAAAGTGAGAACAGTCACCTGGGAGCAGGTACCCACTCCCAGGTAGGACTCTGGGTCATCATATAACCTGCCTGGGCCTCAGGTCTTCCTAAGGGGACTTCAATAGATCAGAAAAAAACTTCTTGGCAACAAAACTCTTTAAAATAAAATCGTCTTCACCTTAAGATATAAAAAAGAAGTGGAGTGGGGTAACTCAGAATCTCTCTGTGCCTCAGTTTCCTCATCTGTAAAGTGGTAATCACAACTGCACCGACTGCACTGGGTTGTTGTGAAGATTAAATGACATAATATTTGTATAGTGCTTAAAACAGCACCTAGTGCATAGGGAGAGCTGTAGAAAGTATTTGTTAAATAAGCTGCTCTCTGAGCAGAGGGGGACAATTGCCTACGAGGAAAACGAGGCAAGAAGTCACACTTGTGTTTCCTGTCTGAGCCACCTGGCTAAGCAGGGGTATTGCCCAGCTCCCCCTGCCCCCTCCCCCACCCGGTAGAGAAGGCAGTGCCAGGAGGCCCCTGGAAGGACGGGTCCCTTACCTGCCGAGAGGAGGCGCTGTTTACAGGATCGGGCACCGGTGCGAGAAGGCTGGGCGGGTTCTTTTTGTGAACGCTGTTCATACCAGGCATTTTAGTGATTTTACAGGCTTTGCTACTAGAACTCGAGTTCTTACGCTTTTTTCCTTCTGATTTGTCAAAAGAGAGGGGCAGAGAAGACACGGCATTGTGTGAGGCCAGAGAGAGGTCCCCTGCAAGTGAGGGCACCGAGAGGGGACAGGAGTCACTGCTGCTGCCCACCGAGCCCACGTGTCTCCCTATGTCCGCGGGGCCGCCGGGCAGCGAGGTCCGTCCTGAGGGCTCCAGTTTGGCACTGAGTGGGCTCACCCCATTGTTTGAGTTGTGCACAGACAGACTGTTATAGGGAGGGCCCGCCTGATAGGAGTTCAAAGCTGAACTGGCATTCAAAACACAGTTCTTTTTGTGGGGTCCTGATAATGGAGACGATAGGGATGTCTGGAAGGAGAATGAGGAGGAGGAAGTCGAGGACTGCGACTTCCTCTTTTTGTTACTTGGAGACTCGTCGCTACGGGCTGACAGGTCTTTGACTTTTGAGGATTTGCTGGTTTTGGTTTTGGATGGCTTGTGGGATGGGGAAGGGATGACAGCTGGTATCGGGGACACAGCGGATGGGGCCTTGAAGGTTGAGTCCATGATGCTGAGGGTTGCAGCCACATGAGGGAAAGCTGTGGTGTGTGACATGAGGGCACTTGGGTCCGGCGATGCCACAAAAGCTGCATTTGAGAGCATGGCTGATGTCATTATGTAAGAAGAGGTGAGTCTCGAGCTGATGGGAGCTGAAGGAAGATACACAGCACTGGGGTTGCTGAAAGGCTGTAAAACGGATGCTGGAACAGGGGTGGTGATGTGGGCTGCTGGCGAGGGCATGGGGCTATCTGCCGCAGGAGGGATCTTCCTAAACATGAAAAAAGAGCGAAAGAGAAACAGTGAGAAACGGGCTTGGCATCGCTCCAGAGGCTCGATGAAGTGTGAGCATCAAGGCTACAGAGAAAACCCCAGTAGTACCAGACTATGGAAAATGAAGACTGGAAGGATGGCAAAATCTGAATTATGGCCCTTCCCTATGGCTCCTCCCATCGCAATATCCAGCACCTATTTTAAATCACTTTCGGGTTTTCAGATCCTTTTCTCCATGCTTGGCTACTGGATAATGGCTGATTTGGGTTCATGAATAAAAGGTGAATGTTATTTAGAATATAAATTTCCCCAGCAGTATTTCCCTCTTTTTTTTTGTTGGCAGTCATGAAAGGTGGTTTTTAATGAGAAGTGGTCATTTCACATTTAGGTCCTGGCTTGAAGTAAAAAGTATGAGGACAGGGCTTTGTGACCTGTGCACATGGGCCAGAGTATCCCCCTGCAGTCTCTGCCCACTGCCTGTCAGGGCTTCCCAGCCCTCTCCTGTGCCCTGCCTCCCCACCCTGCTCTTGGCTTAAGGCAGGATGGGAAACACCCCTCTCTCCTCACAGGCCAGCCTCCTCCTGCATTTCCTGTCTGCTGCCGCTGGTTTACTCTGTAGTGAGGCGTTTCCACGTCACCTTGTGTGGCTGCTGGCTTGTACTGGCCAGGCCACGGAGGCTGTAGGGCCGTGGCGGGTTGGGGCTTCGGAAATGATGGTGATGTCAACTTGCCCACATCCAGGACTGATTTTTTCCCTGTCTGCCCCACCCTACCTTAGCTTTCACTCAGAGGAGCTACAATTGGGGTGTGGCGGCCCTTCGGCAGGTCTTCGTGCCCCTGTATTAGGAAGGGGTGAGTACAGGGATCTTCATTTATCCAGAGAAGGAGGCCAGGAATTTCTAGTGTTTTGTTTTTTGTTTTTGTTTTTTTTTTTAAAGATAAATGCAGAGTCTGGGCACAGGAGAACATATAGATGGGAAGGTCTTCCTGGAGGAGGTGGTGCCTAGGAGCAAACCCCATGCCTCTTACACTCTGTGGAGCAAGCCAGCACAAGGTAGTGGGCCGCTCTTGCGGCCTCCCTGCAAACTCCGTCTTTTGACTTGCGCCAGAAACAGCTCCTACTTCCACACCATGGCCTGGGTTAATGCTGCTGCTACTCTGGGGACCAGGAGGAGCACAGAGGCCTTGGGGTCACCATTTGTTTCTGATTTTGCAGGAAAGGATACTGACCTCAGGAGCCAGATGAATATTGTCAAACTGGCTCTTTCCTATTTCTCGCCTTGTTCCCCTTCCCCATGTCCCCTGGAAATCATTTCCAGCATAGTTGGGACTCTCCGGCAGTTAAGAATTCTTCCCAAAGCAGCACTTGAAGGTGGGCAGGCCTCAGAATTGCATCCTGGGGAGCTTGCAGTAAGGTGTATGAGAGGGCTTCCCTGGTCCCTTTTCTCTTGAGAGGCCACCTTCCCAGCTGTGGCACCAGGGAACTCTGGGAAAAGGCCCGCTGAGAAGGAAACGGTTCTCCTAGCACTGCTCTCTCTGAGGATTCGGTTTCCTGCCTGCAATTGGGTGGAGCCTATGGCTTCCATCTTTTGGGTGGAATCCAGAGGAATCCTTCAATCCAGAAGCAGAGAGTCCTTGAAAACATCAGATGGAGGTGAAGAAAGATAAGAAAGCCCATTGTGGCCATGATGGTGTTGGAAAAGCTACTTTTCTTAAGTCTAAAGAATGTAGAAGATCCCATCAGCACTAAACAAGTACTCTATTAGTACTTATTGCAACGAATGAACGAGTGAATGAATGAACGGATGGATGGGTGGGTGGATGGGTGAGCAGGTGAATTCTCAGCAGCAACATAACTATGCATGCTGGGCAAGGACTCCCATATAATCAGACCAGAAGGGTCTAAACATGCCCTTAGAACTGTCTGGCACTGCACAACCCCTTCCTAGCAGTGCCAGGGAACATTTCTCAGAGCGTGCAGCGTCAGCACACTTGCCCTGCTGTCTCTGCCGCCTTGCTGTGGCACTGCAGGCCTCCCACTCAATCTTTCCTCGGCTCAAGTTTCTTACCAGAGCCGAAGTCTGGATAGAAATACATGTGGGCAGAGGTTTGGTAGTTACTTGTAATAAAAAGTTATTTACAAATACCAGATGGCTCATTTAGAGAAGACCCCATTCAGTGACCTCAACTGGGATCTACTCTGAATGCCCCAATTTGTAATTTTCCCATTCTGTAGTATAAACTCATGCTTCGACTTGCGCTGACAAGCCGAGCTGACGTCCTCAATCTTACTTGGCTGTCACTCAGGGTTGGGATGGGGACTATTTTTTGGCATACTTTCTCTCCCTTTCCTTCCTCTCCCACTAATCGTAAGTGGATAGCAGAGGCAGGAGAGAAAGGGCAGGGAGAAGCAGGGCAAGGGCCATGTGACCACTCACTGTCCCCAGGAGCCCCTTCCCCCTCCCATGTTAAGCAGTTTATGTGTTTTTCTAGGTGCCAAATGGCAGTGGATTTCAGCTTTGTGGGCTGTGCCGGGTTTAAGCTCTGCACACTGGCCTAGGGAAGTCCCATAAAAAGCCCACAGATGCGAATAAATTACTGACAGTGCCCATCCTCCCCTGCCAGCTGGCATGGAGCTCCAGATGCTGACCTGGCTGAAAGAGAATACTGTGTTGGCGTCTCCTGATGCAGAGTTAAATGCTTGTTAAAGAAAAAAGAGTCTTGGCCGTTCCTTTTCTTCCTAATGTCTTCCACGCCCCCATCGGCTGCCATCCCTCCAGGTTCGGGCCCGTCGGGGCCTGGGGTTTGGGCAGCGAGGTTGAGAGGGCAGCGGGGTGCTACGCTCTCCAGAGTTGACACCCAGGCAGCCCCAATGTTGCTCAGTGACAGCAGATTGGTTAGGCAAGTCCTGAAAAGGGGGGAGGGACCTGATGCCCTGTGACTCGGGTTTCTGTGCCTGGGGAGGAAAGGAATATGGAGCTTGAGCTGACAGGACATCAGGTAGCGAAATACAGATCAACACATTCCTTCCACGTGTCTGAGATTTACACTTCCACAATACGGGAGAGCAAAGAGCTGCGAGAATCGCCAGGTCTGGCTGCCATCTTGAGGGAATAATCGCAGAAGGATAAATAACCAAATAACCGTGAACAAGATAACTCCACATGCAGTGCCAATTTGTTGCTGTTTAGAAGCGACATAGGTAGGTATCAAGGGCGCCTTTTAGACACACTGGGCAGTCACTTAAGTGGGAAGAAATGATAAGCTTCTCTTGTGGCCCTTTCCTACTTTATTTGAAGTGTTAACCTTTAGTCCTGCACCTACTATGAGCTTATTTCAGACACAATGGGGCTCACTCCTAGAAGTTCAGGGGGGAAGGTCTTTGGGCATCAGGGTGAAAAGGTGCCGAAGTGCCACAGCTGCCTGGGAGAGAGGAGGAAACCTGGGAATTGGCAAGTTTTGAATTCCGTTCCATCCCCACTGCCAGCACCTTTCCATTTCTTGGGGATGCCTTCCTGGCCTTTCCTGGGCTTCGCTGGGCAGGAGGAGTGGTTCAGAGTTGGCTTTCCTGAACCATCTGGGCCTAGACCTGAAGATCCATGATTCTAAAAGATTATGTCTTAACAGCTCCCTTTTGTAGGAGTTGGGGGTGGAGACAGCCAGCAGACTGGCCTTGCACTATCCAGTGGCCAGAATGGCAGTTCCTTATGTGCTGCGGTTTGAGAGGGTCTAGCCTGTCACTCCTTCACAGTAGCATTTTCCTAAGTCAAGAAAGTTTCTTCCCCTTTTCATGAATCTCCTATGAAAATGTAAATAGATTGGGAGGTATTGGAGAATAAAGGGACATTAGAGAAATAGAACGTAAGCTTGGGTTTAGGTTAGAGAGAAGTGCGAGCAGAGGTGAAGAGAGCGTTCTGGGAGGTGGGAAGGGCCAAAGACAAGCTTAACCGACTTTGCAGCATCGCTCAGGATCTGCCCTGTGGGCCGCTGTACGTATGTTTTTCATAAGACATTAAACAATTAGAAATTGGTCCATAACCACTATGAAATTTTTAGTATTGACATTATAGCCTTAACATTGAAACAGAAGCATATTCTTAATATCCTTAGATGTTCTTGGTCATAGTATTATTAAATAAATAAGATTTTATCCAATACCCTTTACATTTAGAAGGTTACCGAAACAAAAATGATCTCCAAAGAAGATAAGGCATACCACACACATTGCATGTGTCTCCGAAAAACTGTAGGCAAGCCATTAAGAAGAGCCGACATTTGTGAATTAATCATGAATCCTGATTCAGAATCATTTTGTTCTATGAAAAGCCAACTATTGATATTCATTTAGAAAGCTGGGTTCAGATAGTTGTGGGGCAGCTCTGATCTTATATTGCATAAAAACTGCTCACTTACTTCCACATCTGTGAATTCAAGTGTTTTTCTACCATGGAGTTTAGTGCTAATCGAAAACGATCCCATCTTCTATCAAACACATAGTACCCTCGTCCCATGAGGCGACTCCCAAATGAGCAAAACTGTGAGAGGAAAAAAAAACCATTTTAACTTTGATTACAGGTTAATAAGCTAATATAAACCATACCCAGAAAAATAACATTTGCATAAAAACACACAGGGGTACAATTTTACTCAGAATAAAGAAACAAATAGTATTGAAGCCAAAAATATTTCTGTGGTTCTTTAATTTGAGCTCTAGATTTTCTGCAGAAGCCCACATTATGACTCAACAATAGTGACATTCAATTTTCTGTGGCACTGAGGGCTACCTTCTCTATATCTTGACTGAGCCAGCATTTTAGGGTTAAAAACCCCTAAATCAACCAAGGTGATTTTTCAGCACTACTTGCTTACCGAATCATCCATTTTAAGGAATTCGGTGGTTCCTTGCTTCTCATCACAATAATGAAAACAACTCATTCTAATCTTCTGCCAACTGGCTATACCTTTCCTATCTGTTGTCAATAGGGCCACTTTGCTTCTAAGTAGGCTAAACTCCTCTTTTCCTCATCTTGACCTCATCTCCCCTCCTATTAGCACGTGCAGGCTGCCCTGGGACACATCACTGCCTCTGAGCGTACACGCACGCTGTTCCCTCTGCCCGCCATCTTCTTCCCTCTTCTCTGTCAATCCCAATTCTCTCCTCCCTCAGTGCCCTAATCTAGACTCTCATTTCCAATGCCCTTTGTCTGATTAGCTCTGCCGCTTTGAACTCCACGGCACACCCATTGCTTACTTCATTACATTTCACCTTGGAATCACTACATGGATGTTTTATGTTATATATAATGCCTATGTGCTGACTTGATTATAAAGGCCAGGGACCCCATTGTTATCTTCTTCTTTAACATGAGGATAGTAGGGATTGGGCCAAATGATGGATTGGAGAGATAAAGTCCCACAAAATGTTTAAATCAAACCATCACATTTAAAACATATGGCTGAAATACGGGCAGTTAGCTGTATAATAAACATAATTTTATTATGATGTTAAGACAACCAGAAATGCAAGAAGTGGCCTCTGAGAAGGTGACATTTGGCTGGTCTAGAGCTCAGACAAGTCTGCAAATGACTCTATAACTCAAATGCAGCGTTCTCCCCCTTCCCCCAGGCCTCCAGCAGCGCCTGGCCTCCCTCCCAGACCCAGTGCTGGATTGGCACTTGTTCCACAAACCTTTCCCAGAACCAGCCTTTGGGACATTTCTCAGGAGCAAATGCAAGACCTTCCCTTTGTTTTGTTTCTGCTTATGTTGGAAATTTTGCCTTAAAATCTTGCCACCTATCAAATCTGGTACTCCTGATGAAAAACTCGTTTTTGCACTTTCATATTAAGTGCTTACTGACCACACAAGAAAACATACAAAGGGAATTCTCCAGTGTGGAAGCCGGTCCCTGGCATCATGTGGGAGCTATTCCAGGTCTAGACATCTTTTCTTCCTTCATCCCAGTTGCTAAAGACACACTTAACGAGTGTTCATTACAAAAATGATTAATATATCAATCGACCGTGAGAGAAAGGACAAAGCAAAGAAAATAATCCATGGCCTTTCCATTTAAATTGGCAAAACATTAAGGGCACACAAAGCCGCCATGCCCAGAGTTGTGTGAATCCCCCATATCCTGGCAGCTTGTCATTTGCACAAACATCTTGATGTGCTCTAGAATGTGACCTTCTGGTAGAGCCCGGTCTCTATTTCAGACTTGGAAGCTAGAGGCAAATTTTTGTCTTTGCTACCTATGTCTCTAATTCCACTGAGATATAAAGCTGTGCCCCGAGAAGCTCTTGTTTCTGGTCACGTATTATGTCCTTGGCAGAGCTATAAATCCTCACTGCATTGGCCCCTGTAGCAGACCTCACAGGCTGTCAATCTCATCAAATGCCACCCTGCTCCCACCTCTTCCTGCCTTTTCCTTGCTAATACTTTTGTTCGGATATCTGACATGGAGCAGTGAGCAGGGAAGGCAAGTCTCTTCCCGGAACCTTAGGATGATCATGGCTGACCTCATTCTTCTCTGCCACCGAGTGGTATAGGGGATGGGCACGTGACCCACTTCTGATAGATATAAAGGGAAATCTGTTAGGGGATTCACAGGAAGATTTTCTTCCCTACGAAATGACATAAGATAGCGCCTATGAAGAAGACTCCCTTTCTGTTTGTCCCTTTCCAACCCGTGTAGAATGCTACTGGGTGAGGATGTGACAATGGAGCTGTGTGAAAGGTAAGACCATGTGTGAAAGGTGAAGAGGGTTGCAGAGATTCTCTCTTGGCTTGGAACCACCTACCTCCAGACTTCTTGTTATATGAGATAATTAAATGACTGTAGTGCATGCACTGCATGAGTTGAGTTTTCTATTACTAGAAATCAAAGGCATTCCTAATTATCCCTCACTATTTCTGAATTACCTAAGAGGCAAAGTCTCAGGCTGTTGGTGAACCACAGGTCACCATCATTCCCACCAACAGGAAGTGAAGCTGGCCTTCACTCATCTCACAGACAGAGGAGAGGAGGGACTCACTCGAAGAGTCAAAGCTATTCCTACAGGGCTTAAACTGGCTCCAGAGCCAGTTAGCCATGGGGTCTCACGTTCCAGGCCCCCAGCATTCAGGCCTGTGATGGTAGCACCAGGCGTTCCCTTCTTAAGTGCTCACACAGTAAACATAAATAAGCCTTGAGCTCATGCCTCCTTAAGTTTCCCACCTCGATTTCAATGACTTGAATTGTTAAAATGGACTCTTTCAAAATTGGGAGGAAACTGACCTTTTCGTTAGTCAGCAATCATGCTGACATGAAATGCCTTCTTTCCTCAACACATTCTTTCTGTCTCTCAGTATTGGTGCCATATGGTCACACTTACTAATAACAATAAAACTCAGAACGAGCAGGGGAGAAAACCAGTTAGGGTTGGCACCTGGCACACTGCTAAGACAGACAGTTCCCAATGCAGGTGAGCTAGACTAACTCTTGAAATCAGAGGCTCTGTTTTTAGATGGGCAAAGCCAGAAGGTCAGCTCCCCGGTGCACTTATATAAACACCATTTCTCGAGCATTATTGCTTCAAGGTGGACCACAAATACTCTGGTGTTTAAAGGATTATAATCAGCTAGGAGCCCTTTCCTTTCCTTCTGTGATTTTCAAGGGTATTTCTAATGCAATCATTTAACCTCAGGGTAAGCCTTTCCATAAATCATTGTCCTGACCACCTCTCCTTAGGAATGTGTGCCTTCTGACACAAACACCTAAATGCTCATAAAACATAGGCGGTGGGGGGGGGGAGAAATGCATGGAAGGAAACAGGAGGTGGCTTACCGCAAGAGGTTTGGGGTGGTGGGTGGAAAACTGACAGTCTAACTTCTCGGATTCGTCGGCTCCGTCCATCTCCCCTTCATCACTCGACAGTCGGCTGGCAAGATCACCTCCAGCTGGGGGCAGAGGGGGTTCGGGAGTGCAGCCACTGTTATTTGAAGATGTGCTGCTGCTTATACTATTTGCAGATGATGGTCTAAAGGCAAAAGAGAACAAACAGAATAAACTTTTCTGAGGTAACGAGACCTACCCAGACTTAACTAGCTCAGAAGGCAGTCCAATTAGCTCTCCTGTCAACAGCAAATCTGCACAAGGAAAGCATTTGGGCTGAGAAGGTTAGCAGCGACCAGCTCTCTACAGATTCGGTGGAGCTGAGGCTCTGTCCTGCTTGAATCTGGGCACGAGGGAAAAAGCCCATAGTGTAAGTGGCATGTAAAATACAGTAGTGTGACAGAGGGTTAATTTAACTGAAAACGAATCTTCCATGAGTTCAGTTATAACTATTCAACCATTTGCATGTAATTTGTACTTCCATGTACTCGCTTCTCTTTGAAAGTGAAGCTTTCAGGAAGATCAACTAGGTAAACAAGTTCAATCAACAAAATATCAGTGATGATGAAAGACGGTCCTACACACACTTTTTTTTTTGTTACTGAACTATGGCTTTATGAAATTATCATATGGCATGAAAAATGGTTTTTTCCCAGTGATGGGGCCATAAGTCCCTTACCCCATACCTAGGCCAGTTTCTTAATATCAAGCCACATGTAATTTAATTGTATCTTCTGAAGATGAATGTTTCCATTTAATTTTTGACAAGCTACTAGACACTCCAGCTGGCATGGTTGGCTCATAGTAGGTGTTAAAGAAATATGTTTCTCAATGAAGGAATAAATGAATTCCAGGTATATAAATAATCCAACATATCTCATCTCAATTATGGCTGAGCTAATAGAAAAGCAATGTCACAGTAAGAGGTGGCACTATACACTTCCCAAGCAGTAAAAACAAAACAAACCAAAACAAAAAGGCAAAAACAAAAACAAAACAAACATAGCCACATCAGTAGAAGAGTTAGAAGAGAAACAGTAAAGTTAGTTGTTTTCACTATTTCTTTACTTTCATCAGGTGATTGACTAGGAAGAAAGGCAGAGAAAAAAAGAAGTTTTAGAGAGAAAAAAAATCAAGATCCTTAAAAAAAAAAATTGATTTTTTGCATTCTTCATTGAAAGCTGCCCTTACAAGTCAGTATTGTTGATTTGTTTCCCTTCTCCCTCGTTTTCACTCTGGATTCTTTGTTGCTTTGAAATCTTTCTAGGTGTCATATACTTGAGTTCAAACCAGAACCCCAAAGCACAGTCATTTAAAAACAAAGCCATCAAGGTGGAAACAACCCAAATGGCCACCAATAGAAGAATGGATAAACAATGGAATATTAGTTAAGTCTCCATACAATGGAATATTAGTTAAGTCTCTAAAAGAAATAAAGTATTTCATTTAGGAATAAAGTATTGATTAACATGCTACAACATGGATAAAACTTGAAGATACTATGCTAAATGAAATAAGCCAGTTACAACAGACAAATATTGTATGCTTTTTATTTTTTTAATATGAGGTACCTAGAACAGTCAAATCCATAAAGACAGAAAGTAGAACCGTGGTTATAGACACTAGAAGAGGGAGAACGAGGAGTTAGTATTTAATGAGTACAGTATGGAATGATGAAAAATTTCTAGACATGGACAGTGGTGATGGTTGCACCACAATGTAAATGTACTTAATGCCACTAAACTGTATAGTTAGAAATGGTTAAAATGGTAAAATTTGTTATGCATATTTTACCACAACAAAAAAACTTACACACACGCAAAAACCCAAAACAAAGCCACAGATAGTTTTTCAGTGTTATTATAAGGACTCTGTTAGTATGAGAGTTTATTATCGACTATCACTTTCCTATACTTATAAAAACAAAGATGCCATTCAACCTGCATGTTAAAAGTCTACAGTACTGAGACCACATCTCCCCAGGATACCTGCATTCCCAGACACCTACTCTCCTGTATCAGAAGGGGCAACCACACTATTTACAGCTGAAGGCCCAAATAGTAAAACAATATTAATAATGCTGAACACATTAAGAAAGAAAACAGTGTCCATAATCCTGCCACTCAAGATGAGGTCCTATTACCATTTTGATTTATATCCTTCCAGACTTCTTTACTGTGCATACATAGGCACATAAATTTTTAAGCAAGAACTGGATCACATTGTATATACTATTTCTAGCTATGCTTTTTTTTTAACCTAGTGATATAGAAATCTTCCCACGTATAGAACTATGTCATTTTTAATATTCCCCAGTATTCCATAGTATGAATATGTCCTAATTTACTTAATTAGTCTATTGATGGACATTTAAGTTGTTCTTAAACTTTCTAGTAGGCACTTTTTGAAGCCTTCCCCACTACAATAGGACCTCCTGTCTTGCAAGAGATAAAAGAGAACTAGATTTTGTTAAGTGTGATAATAGTGTCATGGTTATATAGGAAAATATCTTTATTTTTTAAGGATGCATTTGGAAGTCATTAAAGTTAAAATGCCATGATATCTGCAATTTACTTCAAAATATAACACCAAAAAAAAAATAGACGGAATAAATATAATTGCAAAACCTTAATATTACAATTCTTAAAATTAGGTATAAGGATGTTCATTATATTTTTTTCTTTTCTGTACATGAGAAATATTTAATAAGAAGAATTAAAAAAAAACAAAAGAAAAAGAAAATAAAGTGAGCTAGTAGTACAGGTATATATAAAAATGTGGCTGAAGAGCGTCCTGTTAATAATGGGGCAAATGGATCAAACACACTTATTTCCTCTCCCTCCCAAAATCCTACTAAAGTCACAGTAAAGGAATAAAAAGGCATTAGTCCGAAAGAATAAAAAGATCAGCAGAAATATGTTGATAGTTAGGTGATGACTTCCCAGCCTCCATTTAATCCCCAAATCAGTAACGGAATCTCATTCATCTTGCTCATGATTGGTTTGGGAAAGGGCATAAGAAACAAAAGAAAATGTTTTTTTTTTTTTTGAGGAGGGGATATTTTTGCGAAGATTTTTTTCATCTTTAAAAAGAGACATGAGGAAAATGTGGTCTCCATCGTCACTGGACCTTGTTTTATCCGCATGTACCTGAAAGAGCTGCAACCTTCTTGCTACAGACTTTGAAGATGGAGTCAAAAGACTGAAGAGAAAAGTGTGGAACGAAAGATGAGCAGAGAGACAGAGCCAATTCCTGATCTCTGGGGACTTTTACCTCTGGACTTCTTGTCACATGTGTTAAGGGATTTTGTAATTATTTAAGTGTTTAGTAAGACTAGGTTTTCTGCTACTTGCACCTAAAGAATCCCAACCGATGTAAGTGTGAACATGAGATTTTAACATATTTTTAGAAGACAGAATGTGGCTGGAGAAAGGCGTGTTAACTGATGGGAAAGGAACTGACCTACCTAAAACCTCTGAGAGGCAGGGCACCTGGAGTTACCTAGAGCTGCAAAAGTCATGGGTGAGGTGAGGACTAAACATAGAGGGAGAGTTGAAAGTCTTAGTATGTGGTAGCTGGACTTACAGGTCATTACTGCTACTTCATACAGCCAGGTGACTCACCATCTGCCAGGATACCCTCCCCCGCTAATTAGCTTTCCAAGAAAACAAAGCTTACTCTCTAGAGAAACTGAACTGGAGAGACTCTAGACATAGGGCCACCAGGTTCAGCAGAGATCAGGAGTGAGGCACAGGGCTGGAAACAGGGTAACTGTGGGCAACTGTGGGCTATCCCTGGTCAGGTCCTTAGTCGGCACTTCCAGAATGCCTATTATTACCAGGCACATCACCAGGCAAGATTCTTCCTTGAGAAAATGAATAAGCCCAGAGAAAGGGTTTCCAGATCTTGCCTTTGGGACTCCACCAACAAAAGGCTGATTGGTGACCTGATGACCTTTTGGTTGATAGTCCTACATATGGTAAGTAGTCCTTCCAACCAGCCTGTTAAAGCCTCTCTTCTAAATATGAATAGTTAGGGATCAGTAAACATTCCTGGAACATCTCCAACATGAGACTGACCAACCAAATATCAAACACATGTAGAAAATAAACCTGGAGGAAATGAAGACAATGAAGGAAAGAGGAAAAACTAAAACAAACAAACAAACAAAACCAAACCCCTTTCTTCAAAGATGTTAGCATGGAATTACCTTTGCAAAATGATAGTCTCTCATAGAATATCTCATAGGATATTATAAGAAGAAATCAGATTTTAAAAATCCTGAAAATTAAAAAAGCAAATCATAAATTGATTATTTAATATACAGTTTTGAAGGTAAAGAAAATCTCTTAGAAAATAAAATAAGAAATTAAGAGAGACAACAGGAGAAAAGAGGTAAGAGAATGAAAAGTTTAGAGCAAAAGGTCCAACATCCCACTAATAGTTGGTCAAGAACGAGAATAATGACAATAGTAGAAAGAAAATTATCCAAGATGTAACAGAGGAAAATATTCTAGAAACAGGTGCTTCCAGATTGAAAGGATCTACTGCATGCCTAGTGCAATAATAATAAAAAAAAAAAAAAAAAAAAGACCTACGTCAAGAGTAATCCCTGTGAAATTTCGGAATCCCAGTCTTCTGAGATAAAAACTGGTCATGGCAAAGAAACTGGAATCAGAACGACATTAAGCTTATCAATAAAAACCTCTGATAATAAAAGTCAGTGAAAAAATGTCTCCAAATTCTGTAGGAAAATGATTTTCAATCTAGTTATATACTCAGACTATCAATTAAGTGTGAGGGTAGAATAAAAACATTTTCAAGTGTGTAAGGATTCTAAAAATTGACCTCCCATGCATCTTTCCACAGGAAGCTAGTGGAGGAGATATTCCATCAAAACAAAGGAACAAACCCAGAGAAAGGAAGGCAATGGGATCCAAGAAACAGGTGCTCTAAGACAGAGAGGCTAAAGAGAGTTCCAGGATAGCAGGGACTACCAGTTTTCGTTCTAAGTCTTTTGGAACTATTTGCCTATATTACTTTGGTTAAAAAATAAAGTTTAATTAAGAAGAAAAAACATGGGTGAAACACTCAATAATAAGTTCCAGTTGCCAGATAGAAAAGAGGAGATGAAGGGAGGAGAATCCTGGAGAATAGAGATGAGCATGGAAACTGTACTCTAGAGCAGAATTGGATCTGAGAGCAAAGGCAGAAACATGAATGAATGGTGGTGTGCAGATATGTACACATGCACACCAAGGAGAAGGAGCTCTGAATCTTTTCTTTTGTGAGATTGTTTCACTCAGGATGTATGCATCCTTCTGGAGATGATGGTGTGGTAGATGGTTTCAGGACTTTCCAGCTCTGATCACTGCACTCCAAGGTGCAACCTGGAGGGAAGGAGTTTGTTGGTACCAGCCTGTGTCTCAGAAAAGACAAGGCCTGGTGAGGAGTGACAGAGAATGGGGTAACTAGTCATTCGAAAGTGTTGACAAAGTCACTCAAGTTTAAGCTTCCACCCACCTCTCCTCCCTCAGCACTACAACATCCTTCCTCTCTCTACTTGCCAGTTTGACCTAAAGACAACGTATGCGATGATGGTCCCTGTTCAGTTCCACTCAGGGAAACTTGGAGAAAGTTCCCACCCCTACCACTTTGAGGAAGTGTGAACATCAGTCTGTCTGAGTGCTTTGAGGAAGAGAGTGTAAGGCAATTGATCTTAATTGAGTCCTTACTGTGTGCTAGGCATGTCATGTATATTTTCTAATCCAAGTTACCCACTGCCTTAGGTGCATTTAACTACATTTCTCTACATATTATCTACATTTCTCAGATGAGGAAATTGGTTGCAAAGCTAATAAGAGATTGAAATGAGACTGCACTGTGCTTGACTTCAAAGCTCCCCATATTGGGAAATGAATGTAGAAAAAGCACAGGGACAAACATAAGTCAGGGAAAGAAATGGCTTATGGTTTGGTAATAACAGTATCCTAATTACTTATAACTGAAGTTGTTTTCGCTCCAGACTCATCCGCTCCTTTTCAGGTACCTAAGACCTTCTGTCTCTCTCCCTGCTGCCCTTGTCTGTCTAAAAGTCAATGGATTTTGCCATTTTAAGAATAGATGTGTGAGCATCCTCAAGACAGAGGGGGATGTGTCCAGATTTTGTCAGCACTGGCTTCTACAGCTGACCGTTCTCTGTCCCTCCCAGGGGCCAGAGCCTGGCTTGTCAGAGCCCAGTTCAATCTTCTGCCCTCCTTCCCTGTTGTCAATAGAGTTCCTGATGGGTGTGGCCGAACTGGTCATTCATAGCCCTTGGGCTCTTTGTGTCGAGTAATTTTCTCCCTTAGAGTTGGGGGCGAGGAAACAGAGCATATGGGTATGTTATTCAAGAGACCCCAAGTTGGGGGACAGAGGCCAAAAGGACAGGTGGAAATCCGGTGCCACCAAAGACTGTATTTACTCACATTGCTTTCCCATTGGATACCACTACCATTTACTAACAGCCACCATAATTCAGTGTTTATTATGAGCTTGGTACTTTATCTCACTTAATTCTTCTTAGCTCCATTTTACAGATGAGCAAGTCGAGGCTAGAGAGACTAAGAAACATGACTAAGCTCACCTAGTTAGTAAGCATGAAGTTGAGATACACACTTCTAATCCTGTTCTGACTCCTGTTTTATCTATCTTTAACTTTTCCAGTTCTAGACCTGAGTTCCTTTTTAGAAACCCCTAACAAAAATGGGTTGCAATTTGAGAATATAAAAGTGAAATATTTTTCAAGATTACCAAAATAATACATAAGAAATAAATTCTCACACGTTAGCATTTCCAACAAAAGGAATTTCACAATTGGGAAGGGATTACAATAATTCTATTCATGTGTGATAATTTTTTGCCAATTATAGATAATTAGTATAATTGAAATATCTATTATGTGTATCATTAATATGAGTAAAATATTTTTTTAAAGTTTTATGTGATTACAACATGAAACACTGATCAATCTCTGACTGCATGGGGCTCATCTTAATCTAAAACAAATGAAAGAGGATGTTATTCCCCACTAACACTGGACCACAGTCTACCCCTGAGTTTTCCAGTGCCCATATTTACTTTGAAAAGCATCCCCAAAAATTATTGTTACCAACACTTGTAACGCTCTCCTTTGCCTCTCCCTTTTTTCCGAGACATCCCTTTGGCTGATTAACCTCACTCTTTCTTCAGCTTCTGTAAGAGAACACGAACACCTGGTATTTCTCTATCCATAGACATTCCCCTGAAAATTAAACCAAAAAGGAACAGAAAGAAGAAGCTATTAAGCCTCCACTGCCTGTTTTATTTTTTAAAGGCTGCCCCTAGCTTCTGTGAAGTTAGGTACTACCAGCTTGGGCGAGAAGTTCCTTCATCAGTCAAAATTGAAAGAAATGTATAATAAAAGAGAGTTTTCAAACTGGGTCCCCTGGAGTCCTTGGGGGCATACAAGATGATCTCTCAGAGGACCTAAGAGACATGGGCTCTGGGTACAGGTAGGTCTGCTTTTATATTGGGTACCCTGTTAGGTTTTGTGGGGATGAAAAAGTTCTACAACAAAAAGTTTGAAAGCCACTGTATATAATATCAAAGCCTTTCCCAGAACTTTGGAATAGAACCGTCTTCCTAACTCTAAAGCAAGGGTACTAGCCCTCACCAGCAACCGACATTCCAGTGAGAAGTAATTAGAAAATGACCTTGCAAAACGAGGGGGCAAGGAAAGTGGCATGTAAATGGATGACAACAACACGACAATGATTATGATAATGGAAATGTGTGTGGGCTGCGATTCCATCTGACTGCGTCCTCCTGAATGCCTAAAGCTGAGGTCGGCCATTGCTACGGAGGGACTCTGGCTGTCGAACCGGGTCAGGCTTGTACCAAACTGAAAGGTATGAGGCTGAGAACCTGGTAGATCAGTAGCAACTGTCATTAAATACTTGCTTTTTCTTCAAAAATCAACTCTTTCCCTTTCTTTCATAACTTAATGCCTACTTGCTGACTAGACCCTTTGAGATTCACACTGTATGCATTAAAAATCATCAGCTAATACTACAATCTGTACTTCTCATATTGTATTATTAATGTTTCCTTTTCACGACATTATGGATATTGGAGTCTTATCTCATCTTCTAAACTCTTAAAAACAAGGCTCTAGTTTCATTCATCTCTGTACCCCTGCCTGCGAGTAGCTAACATAGTACCTTGCTTACGAAGAAAGCACTCAATAAATATTTTTGAATGAAGGGTTTCCTGTCCTGTCACCGAGAAATTAGTCTGCTGCTCAATATGGCACTCCACTGCCCATCAAAACAGACATGCGTGAATTTAAAATTACTCTTAATTCAAATGAGTTTAATTTTCTTTTCTGTTCTTTCCTTCTGTCCAGAACAACCAAATAAAACCTCAGACAGGTGGGCTCAGCTTTCTGGGTGTGCAGGAAAATATAAGCCTCTGTTATGCTAATTTTCCCTTCACTTAGGTCATCGAAGAAGAGTTGTAGAAAAAATTCAAACTGTTGTGACAAATGGGCTCTTAAGTGAGCTGATTACCCTATCTGCCCAGGTATTCCTCACTCTTTGCTCCAGGAATCTTCAACTAATCTAAAAACTCAGGCAGCCAGGAAGTCGCCCCGGTGGCTGATGTGTCATCCTTCCAGGTATTTCTTTCTAGCTTACTCTTGTTCTGATATAGGTTTGCTATGAAGGATGATGACGACAACAATGACGGCAATAGTGACAATAATGATGACGGCAGTCAAATCCATTGAATACTATCCGGCAGGCACTGGGATGAACCCCTTAATGCCCATTATCTCGTTTAAACCGCGCAACTGCCTTATGAGGCAGGACTATTACCACTTCCATTTAACACGTGATCAGACCACTCATGACCCAGCAAGGCAGAGTCCCTCGACCAAGGACTCTGGGCTTCTATCGCCACGGTGGGACTTACCTAGGAAGCACTGAGTTAGGTGGCCTGGATTTTGCAGGGGATGCGACTTTAGGTTCCAGCCCAGAGCTCCCTGAAGATCCTGGCAGAGAGTCCTGCACCGACCCTGACTGGTTCGGAAGTACTTCCCTTGCCGAAGTCAGGAGATGCTCTTTATCTTTAACTTCTTTTTCCCGGGACTTGGCTTTGTGTTCCGCCAGGAGGAGGTCAAATTGCTTTTTCCTACCCGGGACTGCCCTTCGATGGCTCAGCGAATGTGTCTAAGGAGAAGAGAGATGAAAAGCACAGCCTCTTTGATCAGCACATAAACCTGCTTCCCCAGGCCCTCCATCTCAGAAACAGCAATTCATGAGAATTTAGAGGTGCTTGAAAAGTGAACTTCAAGGCAACGGCTCCTGTCCTGTGGCTGGGAAGAGCAGAGACCACACAAATGCAACCGTGCCCTACTCTCTTGGCGTTAAGAAGCCAAAGCTGCCTCCAAAAAGGGCATAAGATGATGAGCTTCAGTGCAGAACCCAGGAAAACCTCTCTGAGGAAAGGCCACCGTGAAGGAGTGCTAGAGTTAATCCAGGTGCAGGTGGTAGGTTCACTTTGGCCCAGACACACGGAGCCACCAAGCAGAGAGGGCCACCGCCTCGATCCCAAGAAGCACTAGCAGTTCAGTATGAAATATGTGGCTGGGGGCTACCCAGTGGCGGCAGCCTTGGGTCAGCTGTCCGCCTGGCTACCCCGGCGTGGCTGGATCAGGGGCGCGGCAGACCGTCCTCCCGTCCAGGGCTGCCGTTCAGGGCGCTGCTGCCGCCGCCGCCGCTCCTGCATACATTAAAACGTAGCAGGGTTTAGAACCGCCTGTGAGTGCCTATAAATACAATTTACTGTCTGGCCTCACAAGTAACAGGGGAAGCCTTTTTTTTTTTTTTCTTCTTAAAAAGCCAGCCAGCTTGAGGCAGGCACTCTGCTACCATGGAAGAGAAGAAAGCATTTCCCTTACAAAGAACAGCTGGGGGTCATGTCGAGGTTCCACACCCTGCCGTGTGCAGAGAGTGGCATGCAAACATTTTGACAAAGGCCCCAGCGAGAGCAGGAAGTATTTTTTATGGAAAGAGAAATACCTTGCAGGTGAGGGATCTTGTGCAAGGTTTCTTTGTCTCGGGATCCAATACTCCACAGTGTTTATTTGGGTCAAATTCTCTCTCTGGTTTAAGAAACAAACAAAAAATATAAGAAAAAAGGAGACTAAATAGGATTTGGCATTAAGACTACATTAAAAAAAACGCACATTTGCACCAACAAGTGAGACATTGTCAGGCAATCTGTTTTTTTTTTTTCTCTTTTTCTTTTTCCAACCAACTGCTAAAATGCTTCGAGAACCACTCAGGGGAAAATTGTGCACCCTCTGAACCAGAGTTCCAAAGTCCAGCTTCGGTAAGGATGCGGAATGTAGCGCAGGGCGCGGGGAGTGGGGTGGGGCGCGGTGCGCACTGGGAGGGAAGCACCATGCTGCTCTCACGCTTTATTTCACTTGAAATGGTTTTTCAGATACTTGGCCCTTTGGGCATAGTTGGCTGCGGACCAGGGAGAGCCACCTGAGGCCCAAGGGTCACTTTTTCTTGGGTGGCTTCAAGAGTATACACCCTCCCCCACCCCCATCCTGCCTTCCTGTTCATTTTAGCCATTTAAGTAGGAGACTATTCCTTGACATGTCAGTGTGACCTGCTTCTCTCCTGCTTTGCAAAGTGCTCAGCACAAGGCTTTCCAGACAGCTTAGTTGACCAGAAAATTTGTTTACCTGATTCAAGAACGTTTTGGTAGTGTCATAGGCAGGGGCAGGGATAAGTCTGAGTATGTGCCTTACGTGGGTCTAAACTTGAAGGTGCAGAGGGCGGAGCCTGCTAGTCTCACCGCTTTGGCCCGCTCTGCCCCAGTACAGGGCCTGTTACTCCAAGTGAGAATGAGCCAGGGCAAGCTAAACCCTTGAGATGGCTGCAGAGAGGCCAGGCTTTCCCCAGTGTGTGCCTTCCCACTGGACTGTTGAGTTTACTTGTAAGGAACTTGTTTTCTTTAGGCCCATTTTGGATCCTTCGTCCCCCCTGGATTACAAAAATGTTCTCCTCCCTCAGAAAATGAGGGGCTGTGAAGCAAATCTCTTAAGGACCCTTTAGGCTTTAAAGTTCCACCCCTCAGATGGCCTGTGCTGTTTCTGAAAGGCACCCAGCAAACACCTGCCTCCTGCAGAGCAGGAATGACACAGCTCTTCTGGGCATTCAGGGAGAATGTTGGTGGGTGGGTGAGGGGTAAGTATAAATTTGGTGGTGTCCTTAAGAGTCTTGAATAGCTGCAAATAAAAAAGAGGTTACCTAGCCTGAAAATGTGTCTGAAATTGGTGGGGTAAACTCTGAGCATAATAAATTAATGTGTTCTATTTTTGAAGGAAGATTTGGGGATCATGGGGTGGTTGAGATGGTGGTAACGATAAGTATGCAACAAAACCATTCTTATTTCCATGACAGATTCCCTGGTTGGCTATCAAAATGCCTCCTGCCCCTTTTGTTTTCTTCCTTCTTCTTCCTACTCTTCTTCTTCTTCTTCTTTTTTTTTTAAAAGCTTCACTTTTAAGAATAGAAAATGGCTAGACCTGGAGATGCCCATTTCCTATGAGCCTGTCAGCCCACTGAGGAGTGCCTGGGTGCCAGGCCCCAGGCTGCCCTTCCCTTGGGCCTGTCAGTCATACCCGTGCCCAGATCCACACCCGACCTCATGCTGGCCGGGAACTGAGCAGGTTGTTTGGCTAGAGTAAGAGCTGGCTGCCAAATGTGAAAGTGAGACAGAAACAAGCGAAAGACCCAATGAGACGAAACAATCAACAAAATGCAAAACCAACAAATAGCAAAAAATCCCCAAACGACTTCAGATTGGGGAGCAGCCTGAAAGCCATGGTCATGTTTGTACCATGACAAGGAACCACGGCCTATGGGCGCTGTGCCCAGCCAGGCCCACTGGTTTTTCCAGGGATGCTGCCCCCCACCTCTGTAGAGTGAAACTGAATGTTCCCAGCAGGGGGAGAGCCAGGAGGAGGCGGGGGCCCCTATCTGCACAGGGAGGCCCCACGATGCTCAAAGAGAGCAGTGGGCTCTACCTTCCTTGATAATGGGTGAGCAGTACATGGAGAGATTTTCAAGGTATAATACCAGTGTCATTTCAATGCTTCGGGCCTGAGGTATTTTTAGAATAACTTTTTAAAAAAGTTACAGATATAAGATAGAAAAACTGAAATACAAAAAAATATGAAGTAGAAAATAAAAATGACCCACAATTTTGGGGTACTTAATAAGCATGCTCACACCAGAAGACATAGTTACTTTCTCACAATATTTTCTTTCTCGCAATATTTTCTTTTTTTCTGGTCAACATTAGATAAATGTCCACAGTGTGTGAATTAATTGTGAAGCATATTTTGGTCTTTTGGAAAAAGCAGAACTGCTAGATTTAGTTTTACAACAAATTCAAGGCAAATGTCACCCACGTGGGGGCCCCTAAAGGCAATCATCTCCTCAAAGGCTGGCCATGTACACCTTTCGGGTACCCCACGAGCCTGTTCAGATAATCAAGGGGGTACATCTAAGGGATACTCCCCAATATCTCATCTGCTGTGCTAGCCTGAGCATTCCCAAATAGAAATCCCAACCGGTTATGTGGGAAAGGCAGTTGTAGACATAGACCACATAATCAGCCTGGAAAGCAATCAAGCCAAAGGAGAGAGGTCATGCTTTTCTGTGGGGCAGTCACCGAGGGGACTGTCCCAAGCCGGCCCTGAGCTACTATGAGATGTCGCTGTGGGTTGTCTGACTTTGTGGTAGGGAGGTGTCTATAAAACCCAGGGGCAGTTCAGCCTGACAACATGGCGACACGACCGTGGGACCTGTGGACTCTGCTGTGGCTGGTGCAGAGCATCCTGCCTCCTGGGTCACTAGGGGTAACGCCTGCTGAGCACCAAGCCTCGTCTGGCCCGGGAATGAGAACAGGCTCTCACTGGCATTTTCAAGTGGGGCCCTGTTTGCAGGTAAACTCCACGTCCCCCTTAAGACGAAACAGACCTGCTGAATTATAAGAACACATCACTCCTTGGTTATGGATGTGACTCAATTTCAGTCTAATCATGAGCCAGACTCAAAAGACAGACACATACCTGAAAGTCTCCTGTAAGGCTTGTTGTTGTTTTTGGTGCCGTTTTGGTGTTTCTTGTCTAGTGTGGAGGACAAAATTCCTTTGCCATTTAAGATCTTCTCTGGGGAAGGTGGCACTGACTTGGACATCAAGACCGGCTTAATCAAGGGTGGGGTGGAGACAGCCGAGGACGAGGTGGAACAGGCGGTGACCGCAGCAGTGGTTGTAGAGTTCATTTTGACATTGGCACCATCTGCCTTCACTAGGTTAGGAATTTTCTCTAAACTGACTACAGGAACCGGAACACTGAAAAATAAATGAACAAACATGCACAATTGTTTTCTTTGATGCATCTGGTTTGCTGAGAAGCTATACTCTCTTATCATTATCAGAACACTTCCTTATCACTTATTTATACTCCTCCTATAAGCTAGCAGCATGATTCCAGTTTTGATGGGAGTGAGATTTGTGCCTTGCAAAGGACCAACAGGGGGTGCGAGGCTGGCGCAGTGCCAGGGATGGCATCGGAGCTGACTGATTACCTCCCGTACCCGTTGTCTCCATAGATCCTGCAGCTCCCCCTTCACAGTTCTTATATGTCGGCTGTCTCGGAGACAGCACCTTGGGAAGAACAGGGTGCCTGCTGTGAAGCTCAGGAAGAGATGCTGTTTGTGCTCTGAAGATGGTGTGCCACCGTGCCACTTGCTGAATCACACCCCTTCCCCCTGCTGCTCAGCTGGTCTCCCACCCGGCGATTGGGCCTGACATCTGCTTAGCTCAGGAGTGCTGACAGGCTCATGCCACGGGGAGGCATGGCTGCAGGCCAGCGTGCCACGCTGCATGCTGTCGGAGGACTCCTGGATCACTCTCATATCCTGGGGATGGGCTCAAATTGAGTGAGCCGCCATGTAACATTATCTAATATTCCATTTTAGGCAGCTAGTTATGTAAATAGGCAATTCTCAAGGCTGGCAGGTGAGAGAATGAATTTTAAGAAGACAGAGCACAAAGGTGTATGTTTGCTCTTCAGAATCTGTCACCTTAGCCCCACTTCCCTGCTATTTCTCCTGTAATGGATATGCATTTGATTTCTGTGCATTTAATGCTGGAGGACCCTGTGTCTGGGGGGCTGTAAAGAACTCCGTCTCTGGTTTTAAAAAATGAGATGAATAAGCTTTGCTTTGATTCCTGAACTAGATTTCCCTTCCTCTTTGCAGGAGGGCCGAACACTAACACTTCAGCCCCCTAATCATCTCTGAACCGATGTAGCAATTTGAATGCCAAATGATCTAGAATATGGCTTATACACGCCTGCAGACAATGTAGGGCATGAAAGAGAGGCTGGTTTTGGCGAAGAGGGATCTTATTTGTCCACGTGGCTGGCTGGCTGGCTCCCTTCTTTAAGATTCATTCATAGATCATTCCTTTGATCCATTTGTTCATGAAATCATTTCAGCAACCCCTCAGACCCTGCCCCTTTTCCGACTTTGAAACAGAATCACAGACGTTATTTATAGGTCTTTGCCAGTGAGAAGGCACTCAGTAGTAGAGCAGATTGTTGCCGGGCTTCTCCGACTTCACCCTAGGACCACGTGCTTTCCTGGCCTGAGGAAGGGTGGTGTAGGGCTTCAAGTCCCATGGGAGGCGAAACCGGAACAGTGGTTTTTAGCAATATGCCAAGTCACTGACGATTCTGCCCTTGATCAGAGAGAGGGTCCCTATTACTGAGATATAACTGAACTGCTGCTACTTTCTATTTAATGGCAATTCTCAAAGCACTCACATGTTGCTGAAGAACAGCACAAGAAGCCCTTGAAAAGTCAGCATGCTAAAAAGTGATAAAGACATTACCTAGGAAATTAGTGCTGCATTCCTGATTTTTTTCCAAATGGTAAAAAGTGTAAAACCATGGAACATGGACTACTTCTAGGATCATTCCCTCACTCCATTTTAAAGGACACAAATTATAGAAATCGGGGTTTTGAAAAGATATTTGCACACCCATGTTCATAGCAGTATTATTCATAACAGTCAAAAGGTGGAAGCAATCCAAATGTCCATTGATGGAGAATAGACAAAATAATATTCCATACAATGGAATATTAAAAGGAAGGAAGCCTTTAAAAGGAAGGAAATTCCAACGCATGATGAATGTTGAAGACATTATGCTAAGTGAAATAAGCCAATCACAAAAAGATGAATACTGTATGATTCCATTTATATGAGGATCAAGTTCATAGAGGCAGAAAGTAAAATGGTGGTTGCCAGGGACTGGGGGCAGAGGGGAATGAGGAGCTGTTGTTTAATGGGTATAGAATTTCAGTTTTGCAAGATGAGAAGAGTTCTGGAGATTGGATGTACAACAATGTAAATGTACTTAACACTACTGAACCGCACATAAAAAATGGTTAAGATAGTAAATTTTATGTGTATTTTACCACAATTAAAAATTTTTTAAATGTACAAACTAAAAAACATCCCCACAAATTAAAAAACTCATATAACTTAAATTATACTTCAATATAATTCTTGACTTTAAAAATATATGATTCTGCTTAAAAAGCTCTTGTTGATTTGTCACCTTTGTTCTGATCTGTTGACTTTTATTTCTTTAGAAAAAAAGTTTAACTTGATGTGAATATGTGGACCATTAACCAGATGAGAAGACTCTCTAGCATTTGATGGCCTTCTCTCATACACCTCTTTGTGAAGCCCGGAAAGTTCAGGAAAGGAAGTTAAGACCTTCAAGTTCCAGATGCAGTTCTGGTAGCGTGAGCTGGTGTGAGGAAAGAGAAGGCCTCCAGTTTCTCTGAGAAATGCTCTGGGCACATGTTGAGTACACATAAGCTTGGCAGACAAAGATACGATGTTGGGATAGAATAATCCAGATCAATTATACAAACTGAAATATATTTAAAAACTGAGCCTAATGGTTCTCAAATGCTCATAGTACAGTCTGCGTTTCTCCCCTAAAGTCGATGTCCGAGGAAGCTGTGCGGGCACAGGTGCATTAGGTCTGGCCATTTGGAGCAGTGACAGTTGACTCGTCTCTATGGTGATGCTTCTTCCCAATCATGTTTAGGAACTCAGCTTGAGCGAGGCCAGCTAATGTCTGTGACTGATCTAATTTGGAATTTTCTCCACTACATAATGAGTGTGGCCCACTCATACCCTCTATTGCCAATGCTTCTGGAACTCCAGCTGGACTTCAATCCTAGTACTCCTGGCAGGATGTGGAATTGAAGCCCATCAGAAACAAGAAGGAAAGACTGCTGTGCAGTCCTCTAGAACTGAGTTTTACTGGGTTGCAAAGGGAGGTGTCAGGGGGAAAAATCTGATTAAGAATGTTCCAAAGGGTTCCACAGACCAGGTGAGTCAGTGGGGATCAGAGCCACTAAGTAAACACCCCTGATGCCAAGTAAGTGGGTCACATCTTGGCAGTGGAAGAAGAAAGATTGAGTTGTTGTGAGTGGGACTATAATGGTGTCTAATGGAGAAGGGCTATTGATAGAGTAAAGGAGGAGAGCCTGGGGGCTGCCTCTGATAATTTTTCCTTTGGTGTCTCTTCTCTCCCCTAAAGGTTTCAGGCTTCCCCTCTAGGGTAACCTGCCTCTGGCCTGAGCTGAGAAGATACTTTTGCTGGGAGTTAAGAGAAGAAAGGGAAACAGGCAGCTCGACGATAGTGGGAAGGGTCAAACACATCCCCAGAGGAGATGAAAGAGAGAGAAGTGGAAATCATTCCCATCTGACCTTGCCATCCTTATTCCCCATTATAAATGTTAGCCATTGGTCTATTTGAGTATTCAGCCTCTTTTCTTCACTACTATCGGCAACAGTCCCAAGAACCTAAATTGATGAACAAAGGAGGAAATGATTGCAAGATGGTGCCACTCGACGTGGAAAACCAATACCAGAAATTCAACCTTTTCAGCAAAGTGCTCTGGCTGCCTTGAGAAGCCATTGAGAGCCCTGATACATCTACATACATATCCCTATGTGTTTCTATACTCCAGGAAGTGAGCGAGTGTGGCTGTCCGGAAGCCATTATCTCAGAATTGTCTTCTGCTTTCTCCCATTGTCCCTTTTCTCACTCCCCCCAGTTCTTCTGCCATCACCTTTCCCAGCCAGTACAGTGCCCCAGCCCTGGGCAGGTAAGGGCCCCTGCTAGATGGCAATGGACCCTGAATAACAGATTTAATATTTTTCCATTTGGAGAGAAGCCAAAAGATCCTGACCCCTGCTTTCACAGTTCAGGCATCTCCCCTTTTTTCTGTGTCTAATCACAGTAATTCAAAAACTTCATGTGTGGTTAGATGCTGAGAGGGGTGGATAGTTGGCAACACCTAGATGACTTACTAAGCAATACATTATTCTGTTTGCTTAAGCAACAAACAGCCTGGTGGTTACCCTTGAGGTCAGCCAAAGCCCCTCAAGTTCCTTCCCTTTCAGTCTTAAGGGATGCACTTACACACTTCCTGAAGTCTCACAATTAGTTGCATTTATCAACTCACTATTGTCCTTTCTTTGAGGAGCTGTGTTTGAAAGGGAAAGACGAGTCCTCACTCTTCCCCTACTGCTTTCATAATGCCTGTTTTGTTCGCTTGAGATGAACTCTTTCAGGGAGCCTGGGCTGCAGCCTGTTTCCCTGCTGTGTCTAATACACTGGGAGTAGTTATCTCCTTGTTATCTCTGTACCTCTGTCTCGGGTCTTGGGAAGGGATCCCACAGCCCAGAGAGAACAGCCCTCCCTCATCCTCCTTGCTACGTGGAGGCGATATCTACCTTGCTTTTTGTGTGCTGCTTTGGCTGCCCATGTCTTCTTCCTGTGTGCTTGGCCTGTCTGCATTTATCTTTCTGGACCAAGGTTATAAGAAAAATGGTTCTCCTGGTACCAAGAAGATTCCCCTTCCTGCCCAATGATGTCTGCAAAAGAGCAGAGGTGAAGAATCTTACAGTGCCACCAATTGTCGTGGGGCCAGCTGCTCTCCTGCCAGCTATGCTTTCCTGACGATCATGATTTATTCTTTTATCATCAACAGATAAGCCTTAAGAGAATGGTTCAGAAAATCTTGAGGCCTGTAGAAATCATTGCCAGCCCTGCTCCACTTATCAGCGCAGGGTAAAGATGGATTTGACAGGCAGGAGCCTAAAGACATATGGTATTTGTGCTGTGGGTTATGTGTCTGATGAGCGTTCTCAGCTGTCTGATTTCTTCCCACCAATTCCTTTGACAAAGGCCCATGTGCAGAAGTTTGAGGATCTCATTTGCTGGCAAATCCTTAAAAGGGCTATCTTACTCGGTCTCTGGCTTACCAAGCAGTAATAGCATTTAAGCCATCCCAAGTAAAAAGAAATTTAGCTTATTTTGAAAGACTCCCAGAGAAGAAATTCTATTTGGGTCTTGTGGATGCATTTTGGAGGCTATGATGACATTATTTATATCAAATTTAAATTCTTTAAGTTGAAGAAATACTTGGGATATTCTTGAATGCTGAGAGAGAGAGAGAGAGAGAGAGAGAGAGAGAGAGAGAGAGAGAGAGACAGAGAGAGAATCAAAAGGAAAGTTTATTAGAAAAGGAATAACATTCCGCAGAGTGTGGTCTCCTCTCAGAGACAGAGAGTGAGAAGGACCAAGAGAGACTTGGAAAGACAGTGAGTAGGGAGGAATGACATATTTTTTTAAATCTGTAAAAACATTGGGAAAACTTTCAGAAAGCCAATTTGTAAACAATTTAAACAAACGGAAAGCAGGGTAATCGACCAGAGAGCACAGTAAGTAAGAAAACCTGCCAGATTTAATCTAATACTATTCTATGACTGAGTGTCAGGCCTGGTAGTTGGAGAGGAAACACCATGTACAACCTCTCTTGACCTCCGCATAGCTTTGAATTCCCTCCCGCATAACATACCCTCATGGAAGAGTGTGGGTCAGACCACACTGCTATTGTGGGTGAATGGCTCTGGCAGCAGAGACAAAAGATTGGATAGCAGGGTCTTGTGCCAGCCTAGAGTGGTACCCAGCAGAGCGTGCAGGGGCCCATCACTGGCCAAGAAGGTTAAAGCATCTTCATCATTGACTTGGATAATGGGCCAAGACCTCATCTCTCAATTGGGGGAAGAGGTGATTAGCTGCTGAGAAGAATGATGTGGGGCTTTCCCTTAAGCCTGTTAGGAGTCAGGGAGAAATAAGCAAGCTGACGCTGATAAATTATAAACGTGGCCAGAAGCAAGGAAATAAAATCAGGGAGGATAAGCAGGGCTGAATTGAGGGTCTGTGCCATGTCACTTTTCTGGCAGATTCATCGAATGTGGAGGATGTTGCAAGATAGTTTAGGACAATAATTAGGAAGACAGGCTTTGAAAATCAGACAAACCTAGACCCAAATCTTGGCTTGTCTATTGCTGGAAAGCATTATGGTAAAGAATCTGACTTCTTGATTCAGGGCCCCAGGGAGCCCATGGAGACTTCTACGGGAATTAGAAAAAGGGTGGCTGGCCAAGTGCATAGGGGCTAGTTTCAGTCCTTCCTTGCCTCCTTGGTGGGACAGCCTCGTACAGAGCAAACCCCACTCAGGCATATGTGGCTTCCCTGTCCAGCTTATCTCAGGAGTTTACAACTCTGGGCCTCAGTCTCCTTATCAGTAAAATAAAGATTGCAATAGATATTTGAAGTGATTAAATGAGATAATACATATAAAGTGTTTAGCACAGTGCTAAGCACATAGTTGGCCCTCAATAAATTGGAGCTAGAACAAAAAGCAGAGAGTGGATCATGCCACCGACCCTGATGCTTCTGGGGTATACATCTGGGGTGAAAATCATCATGATCCGTCAGAAATTTTCATCCTCTTAGCCCTTCTGGTCCCACAATGGGGGAGGGGTAGACAAGGCAGCAGATGCGCGGGAGCAGGGGACCTTCCGTATTCACCTGGAGTGAAGGACCACTTCTGGGGGCGTGCAGTGACGAAGAAAAACAGAACCAAGTAGGAAGCCTTTCCAGACTCCATGATCGCTTTCTAGCAGCCTTCAGCTCTACTTCCCAATCCCATCTGCTTCTCAAACCCTAGTCTTCTAGGTACTGCCCAAGCCGGGGCTAGTGGTTCATGCTCCTGCATGGATAGCTCATTCTGGAAGAAGAGTGAGCAGAAACTCCAGCCTCCTTGCATACAAACATGTTGTCTCCTGCAACCCTAAAGTATGTTAGGCCACGGGGTTCCTTACTAGTTCTAAGACATCTAGGGGAAGAACTGTATGGACTTCCTGCAGATTCCTGCAGATTTCCTGGGAGCAGGAGGCCCAGCACCAGCCTCTGTTAGAATCTCTGGGACTTCTGTTAATGGGGGCTTCCCAATCCACGGAGCTTAGAAGGTGGTCTCCATCCCTGCTGAGAGATCAATGGGCACTATGTGTCCTGACATTCCTGGGAAATTATATTGTCCCAAGACTGGAAAAAATCAGCAAGCCAGAGAAGAAGATAAGGAGGGAAAAACAGTCCTGGCACAGTAGAGTAAATGATGCTGGAAAGGCTGTCTCTGGATTGCACTTGGGACCAGCTTGTCTCCAGCGAGGTGGCTTTGGGCAGTCAGCCTGGAGGGCAGTTAAGACAGCCCTAGACCAAACCAGCTGCACCTCCTTGGTGCCTTTTCTTATACATATGAGAACTAAAGTTTTCATAATTAAAAAGAATACCCAGTGAAATTCACAGCAGTGCATAAATGGTATCAAAAAAAGAGGATTTGAGATAGTAGAGATCAGGAAGCAAGTGGATTCTGGAGAGAGCGCTGGTACTGAGATTGACAGAGCAGCCCAAGCACCCTGGCCTCCAGCACTGGCTCAGGACAGACTCTGCGTGGGAGCAGCAAACAGAAGCACTCCCCTCTGCAGCCACCAGAGGTCATTGGTTCCCGATGCTGGAGCTGCAAGCTGCCCTCTCTGGGCCTGTCCCTCACCTTCCAGAGCCAGCACAGCCAACAACGACCTAGGGGGTGAGAAGAGGGCTCCTCACAGAACATCCTCCATCCCCCTGCCAGAGAAGGCTGGGAGCCAGGACCTGGGCTCAGGCCTTCAGCCTCTGCTTTCAGGAAACTCCTCTGAACACTCTGGAGATAAGGAAATGGTACGGCATCCCTGGCTACTGTTAGTACCCCAGCCTCTGAGCCCCAGCTTCCTTTGCAGAGGAACAACCTTAGGGAGCAACTTCCCTCTCAAGTGGCCTGGGAGGCCCAGGTGTCATTCAGCTCGTTCCTTCTCTGTACTGGAATCCAGGACTGGGCAGACAGCCCTGCACCCAAACCACCTCCACCCATAATGTCAAACACACTGTTTTAACCTTTAAAATTGTCGTCTTCACATTGATATGTAGCAAACTCAGGATATTCTTTGTCCCAAATTAAATACATTTTGTATTTTCAAAAAACTCTATGTTAACAACATCACTATCCAGTTAGAGACCTTGGCCCTTTCTGACATTCGGTCACTCAAGTCCACATGCTGAAAGAGTCCTATCTGCCCTTCCAGTTCAGGCCTGTCATCATCGCTTGCCTGAACCTTGACGAAAATCCTCACCACCGGTCTTTCTGTCCTGGCCCCTCTGTGCTTGAATATGCCTCCATTCAGCCACCAGTGCACACCTGACTCTGCCATGATGATGCGGGCTCCTCCCACTGCCTGGAGAAGTGAGTGCAACAGCTTGGTCCACCCACAGCTCCTGCCAGGACACTTTCCCCCAGCCTCTGGGGATGCTTGCCGCTTCTTGAACACCCAGAGCTCCCCCTGGCTCTGGGCCTTTCTGTGGGCTGTAGAGTCCTTCTGCTCCAGTGCCCTCCTCCCCTCTTGGGGTGAACATGTCCCCATCTGCCCAGATTCTATGAGATGTCCTCTTCTCTCCTAGTGCTGGCTGTTCCTTCCTAGGTGTTTCTGCCACACTTATCACATCAAACGGCCAGGTTTTAGCTCTATGTCCATGTGGACTATGTCCATGTGGACTTGAGCTACCTGAGGACAGGAACCTGGACCAAGGGTGTACATCGCTCCAAAGTTGTCCCAGTGACATATACATTATTTGGCACTTAGGAAGGGCTTTAAATGTTTGGTAAATGAATTAATGTTCCCAGGGAAGTTTCAGTCACTTAACAATAAAAACCAAACCAGGTCTCCACCAGAACAAATGCTTTAGTTAAGGACCAGCCTGGAGCTGTCTTTCTTCCTGGTAGAGGAGCCAGAGTGATGACAAAAGTGAGGGCGGAGGGCTTCTGACAGCCCCCCAACCTTTACTCCTTTCATCCTCCCTTAACACTGACAGACCGGGCAGACTGCCGTGCGATGCGCAGTAGGCTCTGCACTCACACGGAAGATGGTGATTCATCCTCATTTCTAATCTATAGACAAGGAACCTGAGGCTTAGAAAGGTTGCCCCATGGCATTCATTCAGCAAAGTGAAGGGCAGAGATGGGGTTTGACTTCAGGCAGTTCTAAGGGCTTGCTCTATATCATAGCATGGAAATGAGAAGACCAGGGATCAAGTCCCAGCTCCAGCACTGGCCAGTCACTTCATCAGTTGGGACCTCCATTTCCTCATCACATTACTGAGAAGACTCAAGTCTCAAAAGGGATTAGGGTTGTAAAGCATCTAAAAGTTATGAGGCGCTATGCAAATATGAAGGACCATGGTTACTAATCTTCATGGCTCAGATTCTCTCTCTCTCTGCCATGCCATTTCTCCTCCTTCTCCAGCTGTCTTAGCCTATATTTTCTGTTCCTAGACTCTAGTCTCTATTTCTGAGTACTTCTGTGACTTGGCAAGGTCAGTTGAATTTATACCCAAGGAGCTGTCCATTGTCCTTACCTTGATCATCTGAAAACCTAGTGAGCATGCAGTACTTAAGATGTTTAAGTTCCTGATGCCTTCCTGTCCTGGAAGGGACATTATCCCCGCTGGGATGTTCAAATATCCTGGCCTGTCTGCCTGCCATCCTGTCACCCACCTGCCCCTTCCACTTCCCTCTGTGCCTTGTCAGAGTAACCTCCACTTACTTTCTTTTGCCCACCCACCTTTCCTCCTTCACCCTTTGACCTACTCCTTCTCCCTTGACACTACTAGGGGCAAAACTGGCCTCGAATGTCCCCCCTCATCTTTTGTGTGAGGGCCTGGATTTGTAAGTGGGAATCCAGAAAAGGGCTTCTGTGGAATGCTACACCAACTCCTCAGTTCCCTTCTGATTAGGGTTTTCATGTGGTCAAGGCTGGGAAATACTAGAGACCCCAGGTGCTGTGGTCTCTAGTAGCTTTCATATTGGTATCTTGAGTGTTAATGGGAGCTTTGAGGAAGGAGCATTTCAGGAAGGCTTCATGGAGGAAGTGATGCTCATGTAGAGACTTTATGCATATGTAGGGATAGGGAGGGATGCTGCTCCTGGGAAGGGAAACAGCATGTGCCAACACATGGAGATATGTTCAAGGAGGTACAAATAGATGAGGACACTTGGAATGTGAAATGAAGGGGTTAAAATACTTGCACCAGCAGTTGGACAAGTGGTACATACCAGATCATGTATCTCTACCTCTAAAGGGGTTAAACTTCTACTCAGTGGGCAAATAGCTGAGGACCACTGAGGAGTTCTGAGCAGGGTAGGGGCACACTGCACTCGGGTGGGGTGCGGAGGGTGGACTGGAATGAGGGTGGGGCAAGGGGTGAGGGGACTAGGTAGAGGCCACTGCAAGAATCTTATAGAAGAATTGGGGTAGCCAGAGGGGCTAGGTCACCGGGAAGGTCCACAGCACCTGGGGTCTCTAGTATTTCCCAGCCTCAGTGAAAGCCCTGAGATGACTCCTCTGGGGCCATCAATATGGGCTCTTGCCCCCAGTTCATGCCAACACCAGGCAAGAAGCGATAAGCCAGCCTCATTTCTCCCAAGGTGCTTGGCCAGGGCTGCTCAGTTATCATTTCCTCTCCATAAAGCACTGGGAAGGCTTCCAGAGCACTTTTCCTGCCCGAGCCCCCACCACTCCAGGAGGACAAGCCTCTCACTGGAAGCGTTCAGAGGAGACGGTCTTCCCCCACCATACTGTCGGCACACACGGGAGGCTGGGTGCCTGCTGATTTTCCTCTTGCTTGGGCTCATTTTCCTTCTGGAGCGGCAGGCTCATCTCCTGCATTTTTAATAGCTGAGCATATTTAGCATTCAGCACACACATGTGGGTTGATAAGGCCCAAAGAGAAGGCAACAAGCCATGCAGGGGAGGAAAACCTCCTCCCTGCTCCTGCCCACATCAGCAGGTTTGCAGTCCCCTAGCGCTCAGCATACTGGACCCGGGGAGCTGAAGCGACACAGCACATGAAAGTCGGACTGGCTGATTCAGTCCCCATGCAAGGGGCTGGTCCCTTGGCAGAGCAGGGACTCATAAGTAAGGTCTGAAATCATCATCTTATCTCAAAGGAGCCATAGAGTCATAATTCCCGCTTGACTTCCACCTGGGACAGACTTGTCTTGCCCACCTCTCTGCCTTTACAGGCAGGACAGTGAACCAGGAGAGGGGCGGAGAGCCTGGGTGCTGGGCTAGTGGGGAGTGCTGCAGGCAGATCCGAAGGGGACAAATCTAGTAGCACTGGTATGCCCTCTCCGTTTACCCTTTCCTTTAAAGCAGTTATTTTTAACCTCCTCAGACACAGAACGGAGAAAACAACAAGCCCACAGACCATTTACCTTGTGTGAGATGCCGGGAGGTCCATCTGGACCTAGGAGCAGTATTTATTGCTATACATGTGAATTTGAGCTACTCGGGAAAGAGCGCCCCTGACCTGCTGTTAACTCTGAGCTAAAGGCCACGGCCCATACCTGTGGGCGTGGCTTTTCGGGCCGATGCAGAGCTCGACTGGATCAGGGAAACAGAACTTCAGCAGGAGAGTCTGCATGGCCTGACGAGGTCCCCATCAAACGCCAAGCCGCAGGCTGACGTAAGAAAGGAGGGGGAGTTCCTTCCACCTTGGAATTTAGTAGCTCCTTTCAGGAGCACACGACATTAAAGAGACTGAGGAGCCACTTTTAACGCACCTGTGAATCAGAGACCCCGAGGGCCCCACCCCGGTCACTTGGCTTAGGTGTCCAGGTCTGTGCTCTGATACAGCAGCCACTAGACGTTTTAGCTACTGAGCATTTCAAATGTGGCTGAGGAACTCAATTTTAAATTTCACTCAATTTTAATTCATTAAAATTTAAAAATAGGTACTTGATTCAGTTAGAAAGTATTTGGAACAACTTGAGTATGCAAATCTGTTTTATAATCGCTAATTTTTAATGCAATCTAAATATGGACAAGTATTTCTGATGAAAATTTAGTGTCCAAATTGAGATGTGCTGCAATTGTAAAACACACACAAGATTTTAATAAAAAAGAACATAAACTGTCTCTGATTCTACGTTGAATGATAATATTGGAGTACTTTAGGTTAAATACATTATTAAAAATCAATTTTGCTTTTTTTTTTCATGTTTTTCAACGTGGCTACCAGAAAATTTAAAATTATATGAGTAGTACACATTATATGTCTATTGGATACTGCCAGTCTAAACATGTCAGGTTAACTGTCTCTAGGAATGAAAATCTCACAACTCCTTTTAACAGTCAGATCCATTTCATTCAATTCAACAAATATTTACAGATGAGGGGACTCTGTTAGCTGCGTGTAAGGACCTACTGTGTAGGAGGCCCTGCAATGACCATTGAGCAGAAGGAGTACAGGAGGTCTAATCTATGGCACCACAGAATCACAGGTAAGATAAAAATGAAGTGCCAAGGGAAGTAACAAAAGATGCCAGTATATTGTGGCTGGCAAAGAAGAAGTGAATGAAAGAAGGGCTTTGAGAAAAAGGTGGCCAGTGGAATGGGCAGTGAGGATTTGGGTCAGGAAATAAGAGACAGGATGCAGTGAAAAGAATCTTGGCTTAGTAGTCTCTGCTTCCTCAGTTCCTCTTCCCTTTGTCACCCATTTTCCAGGGCCCTGCCATTGGCTCCTGCTCTTCTCAAGTCTCGTACCTTCCCTGGAGGCCCCATCTATACCCAGGGCTTCAATGCCCCCGTCTACATTGACAACTTAATCCTCACAACAATCCCATGGGGTAGAGCTATTATTAGCCCCATTTTACAGATGAGCATATCAAGATTGAGCAACTTGCCCAAAGTCACCCAGCTGACATGTGTACATAGGCAATGATTCTCGGGCTTGTGCTTACATCAGGATACCTGATGCTGCCTCAACAAACAACCTTCAGTTGCTTTCCAAGATCACTGATAAGAAAGAGACTCACACTCCCAGATGCCCAGAGCCTCACACTCCCAGAGGCCCAGAGCCACTACTGTCACTCTCAAGCTGGGTCTTTCCTAGCCAGGTACCTTCTCTTACAGGATGGACTTGAGATCCTAAGGATCAGGAGAGAACAAAGCTTGTCCACAAGACCCACCTGCATGACGGTTAACTCCCCTCCTTGACAGCTGTGGCTAAACCCTTCTACTCACTCCTTCACGAGGCTCTTTACTTGATCTGGCATAATTAGCTCTTTACAAAGTCATCATAATTTCCAGTGTGCAGTGACAAACAAATTGATGAATGATTTTAGTCCAGAGCTTTCCTAGGTATGAACTTAAGTGTAATTAACTATCACTAATTAACAGGTCACTTTTTCACTTTAAATATATAAATCAGACAGACTCCACATTTATCCCTTGTCTGCCTTCATGAGGCCTGAAAGATAAAGCTAGAGGCTCTGTAATAAGCCAGTCCTTAAGTGTTCTAAGTTGGGTCAGTGAGTGTTTGAAGATACGGGCGTGCCTCATTTTATTGTGCTTTGCTTTACTGACCCTCACAGATGTGTTTTTTACAAATTGAAGACAACACCCTCCACCAGCAAAACAATTACAACTCGTTTTATTGCGGTGGTCTGGAACCGAGCCCACAATATGTCTGAGGTATGCCTGTACTCATCTTCTGCTTCTTGTCTTTGTTTTTATTTTGGTTTCGTATCTGTCCATTCCACAGGTAAACTTTTTTGACTTTTTGGTAAAGACTGAGATTTTTAAAAAATGAATTAAAAGCCTCTGATTTTTCAGTCACCTGCAATTAGCTCTTCCTCATCCCACCAAAGGGAGGACATTTCTTTTCCTCTTTTCCTACAGAGGTCAGCTCCAATTATCTGCCTCTGCTGGAAGCTATTCATGGAGCAGAGACCCAGCTGCTAAGGGCAGGAAGGCTCTGTGAGGGGCCTGCCTCCCGGGGCTGCTGGACTTCCCCTCCCCCCACTCCCAGCTTTGCTCCCTGCTGGGCAGACTGACCGTGCTTTTCATTATTTACACCAATGCTTCTTTTCACTGGGGCGGAAAATTGAGAGGTGACCGTATAACTGAGGAATATTTCCCTGTCACTCTTTTCCTAGACACTGCTTGGCTCAGTTCTCAGGAACAGAAAAATTCTCCTGTCAGGCATATGGCACTTTAAGGTCCTGTGTTCTCTCTAGTGTTTAGGTTTCTCACCCCATCATTTTGGTTTTCTGTCCCTTCCCTCTTCAGTTCCCTCGAATCCTGGACACGACGCCCAAGAACAAAGACAGAGGGTAACTACCGTTTCCCATGGTGACAGGGACAAGCAGAGAGGACAGACAGCTGCTGGCTGCCAGCACCCAACACTCACCATGGTTTGTCCCTTGATCCTTTTGCAGAAAAGACTGTGTGCTGTTTGCTGCTGGAGGTAAGTAGATTGTCTTTGGGCGTTTTGAATGGCTTTGAGGTGCTGCTGGCAGAGTTATGGCCGCTGAGACAGGCTTTTGTTTTCACCTGTACTAGTGCTGTCCTGGAATTGGAGGGTGGAGACGCTGGCGAGGGAGAAGGTCTGCACATTGAACCGTGTCTTCTCTCTACAGAGGAAGAAAGAATGGAACTCAGCACATCATCTGCTGCAAGTGAGTCTATCAAACACTCATGCATACTCATATACAACAGGCAAAGAGAAAGGGTTTATTTTGCAACGTCTGCATCCCTGAAACCCGGTTCTGGCTATGGTTAGTCTTGACATCCGCTTCTCTTCCACCAACTAGCAATGATGACATTTTGAATTTCAGTATCAAATGGCATACTAAACTAACACCAAGGTTTTCACAGGAGGTATTTACCAGGCCATCCTTCTTCAAAACGACTTCCGCAGGACTGGCAGAGGGGATACCAGGTGTCACCTGAACACAGTGGGATAACTACATAGCCCAAGTGATCCTCAGGTACCCAGAGGCCAAAGGTTCTTCAGGGCAGTGGGCCGGGCAGGACTCTTAAGAGAATAAATAGGAAATTCTCGAACCTGACCCGCAGCAGGATCATTAAGATCAGAGTGACTGGCAAGGGCTGAATGAAAGGGTCCTTGAGAGCCAGGAGTGGCCCGGCAACCGTCTGTGTACCAGCATGGCCTCTCCAGGGTTCCCTGAGATCCAGGGTTACAGCTGCTAAGCTGGGACACACAGTGGGCATCAACGGTGAAGGCGGAACCCGCGGGTGTGGGGCCTGGACGTGGGTGGGCACGCACAGCTTCCTGAGGCTCTACAGGAAATACCAGAGCCCTGGGCAGACGTGCCTCACTGGTTCGCACTCAGTCAGCCCCTGCAGTCTCAACTCAATGGCTAGGATAAGGACACTGACCAGGACAGCAGATGTATGAAGTAAAGTTCTAGTGTCCACACACTGGTGGTTCTTAACTGTTACTGGGCAACAGATGGTTCTGAAATCCTAAGTCCTCTCTGGCTCTCTCATGCCTACTACAGGGCCCTACATATCGTGAGTGCTTAATTAATATGTGTTGACTAAATAAAATCATAACAGATGTCATGATGAGAAGAATTAGAGATCACAAATCTGGAAATCTGGTTGAACGGGATCATGAACAAGGTGGGAGGCGAAGATGGCAGACCATTCTCCCTCCATCTCTGAGCTGAATCTCAGGCTTTTCTCATCAGTGAGACATTTCTGGCTGTTATTCCAAGCATCTGACCTGGGAGAAGAAAGCCAGACTAACCTTGGCTATCTGGAATGGGATTTCGGGGTTTCTCTCTGCTCCCTTGTACCGACGACACCTGCCATGTTGTTTCAAAGCAGGCTGACTCATGTCCTCTGATAAAGTAGAAATTGGGGCAGGGGAGTAGATTTTTGAGGATTATCTGATTGTTGGGTATTTTTGCCTGACCAGTGTTTATAGGTTGCCTACACTGAATAACTTTACAGGGTAATTTTTCTTTGTTAAATTAGACTAGACCTTGCATACATGTTCGGTTCCCAGAGCTGTCCTGTTGAAGGTTTTGAAAACCAAGGGTGAGTTACAAGGCCTCTGTTTTGATGCAGTAAAAAGAACCCTAGGCTGGGAGCCAGGAGGCCTAGGCTCCAGCTCCAACCATACCACATTATTAGGCTTATGGCCTGGAGTTCACTACTTAAACTTTCTCAGTTGCCATGTCTTCATCTGTAAATGAAGTGGGTCCCTAAATGGCTTCGAAGGCCTCTTTCCACTCCATTATCATAAACACAAGGCTTGCTTACACCTGCTCCTTCTCTTCTCATTCCTCATGATTCCTGAATGCTATAGCAACAATTACAGCTGGAGTACTGAAATATTTCATTCAGGCAGGATCTTCTTTGGAGGAATTCATCCTTTAGAAAATTGGACTGGCCTTTACAACCCCTGAGAGACAGGCAGGAAGCAGCCAGGCGTCTCCACCCTCCTCACGCCTGACTGGCCAGAGAAGACCCAGAGAGGTGAGGTGACTTGCCAAGGTCAGGGTTAATGGCTACCCAAGGAATGGGCCTATGCGTTGTGTGCAGGGACCCAGTCGCTTCTCAGGAAGGCAGGAAATGGGGTGTACTGTGACCAAGATTTGGAGCCAGGAAATTAGGAAGTGCAGGAATTAGAATCCCTGAAGGTTAGGACTGGAACTTAAAAGTCAGCTCATCCTATCTCTTTGCTGACCTACGAGGTTATAAGTTAGAGAAGTTATCAGTTACCAGCTTGCAGGGCAAAATTAGTTGGAGGTAATGCTGAGACTAGAACCAAGTCTCCTCATTTCAAATCCATAGTTCTTTCTGTCCTTCAGAAATGTTTTGCTTAGTAATTTCTTTTTTGGCAGAGGTTTTCAAAACTAAAATAAGACTCTGATTTTTACTACTACAGTTTTGGATTTTTCTGCAGTCTTCCTCCATTTATTTGCTATCTCTGGCTCAAGTTGGCAGAGGAGGGTATGGGGAAGGATTCACAGAAATCTTCCTTAGTTCTGGTGGAGAGATAAGCCTTGATAACGAAGAGAAATTTTATTTTGCTAAACTTAGAATTAAAAATAATACAAGTAAACAAAGATAAATCACAAGGAAGGGCGCCATTAAGGACAAAATGAATGGGTCAGACCCGTGATTGTAAAATCACCTTTCCAGAGAATTCTGGTTAGTGACCCTGATGGCACGTTCTGCTGCTAAACTTACAGGAAAAAATTAAGTCAATGGGTAAGGCTTTTTCTTTGTTTTACATTTTAGTTCCATAAATTCTGCTTAAATGACCAATTGAAAGAACAAGTTCCATGTAAGAGAATATTCATCACAACTTGAAGATAGCCCTTTACATTTAAATTTTCTGTGTGTGATTTTGTATTGTAATGAACAAATTAAGGAAGTATTTTCTACTCGTGGACCTGTTCCATGTTGTTCAGACTGAATTAAATCTATCACAATTTCAAGATATCCCACAAAGAGATCTGCACCTTTGTCTCCTGAGCTTCAGAGAACTAGCTTGCCAGTCACTAGTGCAAGTGAGAAAGGCTCTGTAGGGACCAGGGTCAGAACAATCAGAGCTTCTCTCAGGAGGGGGACTTCGCATTTCACTCTGCTAAGTTCCCCCCTCCTCCCTCCCATTAGAGTTGACATTCAAAATTATTTTATATTAGTTTCAGGTGTACAGCAGAATGGTTAGACATTTATATAACTTACGAAGTGGTCCCCTGATTAGTCTAGTACCCACCTGGCACTATACATAGTTATTGTCAGCTAAAGTTTAGAAAATGGGTAGAGCTGACGTCCCTGGTAGAGCAGGGTGAGGAGATTTTTCAGAAAGATCCTATTCCTATTCAAGCTATGTTTCCTGGTCTGTGAAGACCTGCCTGCAGATGACTTACAGGGTTTTGTCTTGGCAGAGAGGTGAGTGGGCTTGTGATAGGAGAAAACAGAGTCTTAGTTTCTTGTGAAAAGATGTTGGTGTGCAGGTGGAATGTCTCTGAGTAAAGTGCTCCAGATTTATATCACAATCGTTCTGATACAAGCCCTCACCTACTTGGGGCTTACTCATTTTTTCTGTTTTGGCCAAGAGACTGCCTTAGATAGATTCCTATAATTATTTAAGTTCCATTTGCCCTGCCCAGAAAGAGTTTATAGAACATTGTGTTTTTTTACTTACTGTTAAACTATTTTATAGACGGAAGCAATTTTAGAGAAAAAGACCCCGTTCCTCTAAATTTTCTCATTCTTTGTTAACAAAACTGTAATCAATTGATATTTTGGACTATTCTTTTTCAACTGACATTATTCCATTGATACATTTCTAATTCCCATATATGGTTCATTTTGAATGGTTAGGTAATACTCGATCATTAACATGCTATAAAGTACTTAGCCATTCTCTTACTATTTACTTACTATCTAGCCTTTTCTTTTTTTTTTTTTTTAACTATTTAAAAAATGATTTAGGATAATTTTTTTGAGGTTGTAGTAGTTTATAGCTCTTGCAACACACTTCTTTCCAGACTGTGTGACAGAAAGACCAAAACCAATCTATTTGTGCTAATGTTGAATATGAGTACCATTTACCTACCAAAGTGAAACATAAAATCACTGTCAGAACACCCATGCGGAATTAAGTATCTACTACATCAAACACAACCTCAGTGAGTACTCTTGGATCAGCAACCTCTGCTCTCACCCCTTCTGTCCTTTGACCGATAGTAATAATAATTTCTTAAGACTTTCCTATGTGCCAAGCACTCTACTAAACACTTGATTTACCTTATAGCATTTAATTCTGGCAATACCCCAAGAGAGATACTATTATTACCTCTATTCTGCAGATAAGGAAACTGAGGCTCAGAGGTATGAGTTGCCCAGGGTCACGGAGCTTGGAAATATCAGATCCAGGCATGTTTTTAGAGCCTGTGGTCTTAACTCTGAGCTCTACCACCTTGAAATCCCAGAAGATGCTACAGCAGATGGGGAACATCTGGAAGAGCCCGCTAGATAATCCCCCCTCCCACAGATGAACATTTCAGAAGGGCACCTGACTCCTCTAGGGAGAGGAAAGAAACACCTTTTAGGTGTTTCCACAGCTTTTAGGTAGCAGTCAGCAGCACCATGCCACAGCCTGAGACCTCAACTCCAAGAAGTTGGGGACCCTAGGACCAAAGAAATGGAAAATCAAATCCTTTTACTTTTTTGTATTTCCACTACAGGAAGTCCAGACCAATGGCCTCAGCAACTGGCTGTCCTAAGACCCTGCTTCACCATATAACACCTTTCCCATCCATCTGTGAGCCCAGGGTACAATCCTGGAGACCAGCTAAGTGGGGGCATTTGAGATCCCGACTCTCAGAATTCTAAAAATCTGTTAGGTGTGGGAAACCCTGGTGTCTCCACAATTCTCTTCCCTTACTGTCTGCAGGTAAAATCCATCATGTCCTCAAGCAATTCTATTTCAGTAAAAATTCAGAGGTCCTCGCCCCATGCTTATTCACTGAGATATTTTCATACTCACGGCATCATTGTCCTGCATTTAAAAACCTCAGTGCAGATGTCATTCACTGAGCCGGCTGCCAATGTGGCTCCCTATATCAGTTTTAGAAAAACCTTGTTGGGAATTTTCTAATATGGCTTTTAAGGGGCCAATCCCCTTCTAACAGACTTTAAGCATCACTTGTGGCCCGCCACGGTTGCATAAGCTCACTTGAGCTTGGCTAGCACCTGGCTTTCTCATTTGACAGTGCTGAGTCTCCTTTAGCCTCCACATCTGAGGGCAGGTGCCTGGCAAATCATTAGCAGGGTTCTATTTTATCAGTGGGTTCTATCTGCTTTAGTAGCTGTGGTCAGGATACTTTTCAGAAAGGACAATCTGGAATTCCAAGGACCATTTCCAAAAGTCAACCAGAGCTGGAGGGTGAGTGGCAGAGCACAGACCTCAGCATGGGAAACCATGTAGAAACTACTTAGTGAGGCAGGTATTTCCCCAGTTTGCAACTGTGGAAACTGAGGCTGATTGCATTTGAGAAACTTTGCCTCAAGTCACAAGGCTATTAAGTAGAGGAGCAGGAGCTAGAATATGAGCTTGTGGTCTCATTTGCCATAATTGCAGTTAGACACTAAATATAGTGCCCTGGTGGTCAGAGGAGGGATATTGAATCAGCCTTTTTCACCAGGAGAGGAAATGAAGACTCAGGAAAGTCAAGTGACTAAGGCATGCCAGGAGTGGCAGGCAGAGCATGCTAAGCAGCTGATGCGCCAGGAGTGCTGGCGAGCTTCTCTGGAGCCCCCACTCCCTCCTTAGGCTGGATCACCTCTTTAAAAGATCAGGGCCTGAGTGGCTGGGGAGGTGTTCCTTATAGCATGGTGCCTGTCACCAATTAGCTTATACTAGGTCTCCTTTTCCCCTCTGACCTCCCCCACTGCAAGCAACAGGCACCATGTAGGGCACTCCAACAAATACCAGTGTAGGCCGATGGCTCACATGCTCACTTCTCACATCCCCCAGGCTCTGGGTTGGTTTCTTAGTCATCTGGTCACTCTGTGCCCATTCATTCAGTTAGGAAGAGAAGCAGCATTTCTTGAGTGCCTACTATGTGTCAGGCACTGAGCAAGCTACTTTTAAACTTACTGATTCACGTCATCTACCCAACAACCCCACAAAGTGGACACTGTTAGCCTCCTTGTTATAGATGGGAAATGAAAGCTCAGCAAGATCATGAAACAAGACCAAGGTCATACAGACCCCAGCAGTTGGGAGCCCAGGTCTGCCTGGCCTTGGAGCCAGTGCCCTTTCCACCTGCCATCCTGCCGGGATGCTCTCTTCCCTCTGTGCTTCAGCAACCCAACTGCTATGACGATTCTTGACAAAACATTTCCTATTTTCAGAGCTGGCCCAGGACACACTCTGGGATCCTGCTCATCTCTCCCACTGGGTAGCATTCTCCCTCCCACCTGCTCTTCTACTGGTTATCTACACTAAGTGCAAATTTTTGGCATCAGCCACTGCTGGGTAGGATTTGGTAAGTCCCAGCGACTTTCTAGGGCCCTGGAATATTGCCATCAGCACCGAAGGATGCCCTCACCAGACACCGAACCTAGTTAAAAGAAAAAAAAATCACAGCAAATATAGACCTGTGGGAAACAGGCACATGTCCACACTGCTGGGGGTACTTTCAAGGAATGACATTTCTGGAGAGCAACCTGGTGACAATAGCAAGAACTAAAACACACTCACAGCCTTTGATCTGATAATCTGGTAATTTTAGTCTGAAAAATAGATCCCAAGAAAATATCCTCTCTCCCCTTCCCCGCCCCCAAATTCAAAGTTATTCTCAGCAACACTATTTACAATAGCAAAAAACACCACAATCTAAAACCTGAATAATCTAAAATAAAGCTGTCACTTGAAAATGAGAGGTATGAGGGTTATCGCAAATCTAAGGAAATGTCAAGGTCAGGTGTCTTGTTCAGTCTTTTATCCCTGGTATTTAATCCAGAGTCTTGCCCTAACAGGCACTCACTATGTTCACTGTTGAAGAAATGAGTGTTGTGAGGATTGATAACACATGGAAGGTGGGCACAGTAGTGCCAACTCACAGAAGGCACTTCATATATGCTCCTCTAATACTTGAAAATCCAAATCCACAAGAAAAATTCATAAGAAAATTAAAAACAGCACAAAAATATGTAAATACTAATCATTACAAAAACACAGAACTTTAACATATATAGTATATACATGAATATAGAATATGCACAGATAAAAAAAGGGAAGGATATAAGACGAATTGCTTAATAGACTTCGTTTTTGTTAAAGCTGTTTAAGTCTGTACAAGAAAAAAGATAAAAACAAACGACAATGACAAAACGTTAACATCATTAATCAGAGAGGGCAAACGGGAGAAAGCAGGTGCAAAAACAAAGGTAGGACGGAGAGAAAAACAGAGTTACAATCAAACCTCACTTATTCATTTACTCATTTTTTTAAAGCATTTCCTTGGCACATACCATGTACCAGGGACTCAGATATAACGGTAGTGATAAGACAGACACTGTCATTGCAGTGGGTTCCTGCAGGGTGGGGAGAAGCTCCAGATCCTGGGCTGGCCACAGCTTTGGCCTCCTGAGCAGTAGAGAGCAGGTTCCCTCTCAGGAGGCAGGCTGCCTGAAGCACTTGAGGTGAGTGAGTGAACAGCCCTCCTTCTCCGTGGGATTCTGCCTGCAGCCAGAGCCAAGATCCTCTTAATAACATTAGGGCTTTTATTGCCCCGGCTGTTCCACGGTGTGACCCGAGCCAATGTGGTAGTGGAGGGGTTGACAAGCTGACAAGTAGTTCCGCCAGCATGGTGTTAACTTCTCCATCAGATTTACCTCTCATCACAACTGCCCAACATCCCCACTGCACAAGTCACAAGAGTTTAAACATAGGACCACCACGGCTGAGGTGAGAAGTGGTTGCTCCCAGTTTTAAAATAAGCTGTTGAATTCTACTTTCAGATGGCATGTGTGGCATCATCCCTGCCCCAGGGGCACCAAAGAGACAGGTGTGACAGGCAGCCAGAGCTGCACAAAGCAGGAGGCATAGGCTGCGGGACCTTTGGGGAGAAGATACATGAACAGGGATTCCCAGTGTCTAAAACACCTAAACGGCTGGGCTGACTCTTCCCAATACTGTCTTGAGGCAACTGCAGTGGACTTGACCCAGGTGCCTTGAGCTAAGCACATTAAAAAGCCCCTGTCCCTGTCACAGGCGTGCCTTACCCACACCTCAAGGAAAGGGGGGAGGATCCTGATTTATGAAGTAGAGAAAGTGCTCAGGCCACACTTACACCTCAGACACCACCCAGTACAGCAGAGTACTCTTCACTCTTGGGACGGCAGGGTCAGGGCCCCCAAATCTGTCTTTATTAAAAGGTCCTGAGGTGATTCTCATGCTCTGCCTCAGCTTTGGGAGTCACCGGAAATATGGACCAAACACTGGTGTGTTTGGGATCAGAAAGATCTGGGCCAAATTCCAGCTCTGTCAGTCATTAGATCTGTGACTTGGGCAAATAACCTCTGGGTCCCAGCTTCTCCACCTATAAAAATGGGAAAAACAGTGCCCACATCATAGGGTCACAAGTGAGAACATGCCCCTACAGCACAGACGGCCCCAACTTAGCACACATCACATGTTAGTTATGATCACTGGTTTACTGGGCTAGGTGCACTGTCACTGGACACACCTGGAGGGCAGGTGTCTTGTTCAGTCTTTTGTCGCTGGCATTTAGTCCAGGGGCTCGCCCTAAAAGGCACTCGCTATGTTCACTGTTGAAGAAATGAGTGTTGTGAGGATTGATAATACATGGAAGGTGATCACCACAGTGTCAACTCACAGCAGGCACTTCATATAAGTTCCCTTAATACAGGAAAATGTAGACTAAAACAAAATACAAGTAGTAGCTTTCCTAAGTGGGTAGTTCTCTGCCTTCTCCTGCCCTTGAATTAAAACTATTCCATTTATAAGAATCCTATGGGAGCACATTGTTTAAGGAACACAGGCTGAGCAATGAGAGGCTGCCACTGCTTGTTTTCTATCTGTACCAACCTCCAATTTCAGGAGCGCAAGGCCGTATCTCCTACAATAGAAGGTGCAAAGTCTCAACTCACGGCTAAGCCCACAGCGTCACTCAGAACCACTCACCCCACAGGCTGTCGTGGTCCTGCAGCAGCCACTAATAACGGAACCATTTCTGTTCTCCTTGGAGTGGCAGTTGGCAGTGGCAAACAGGAAGTTGTCTTGAAACAGGGTGTGGTTGTGCCCTGTCAATATAGGCGTACAGAGACACACGCTTCCCCCACCCCCCAAGCCTCCTTCTGTTTCCCTCTGCCCTCTTCTTCAGGAGCAAAAGGTCTGAATTATTTTGGTAAAAACAAAGCTTTTTACATGATTTAAGATCAACCATCACTACCATACAAACAAAAACCTAGGGCAGAAAGGATTCTAAAATACAGCAAGGATCTCTTTTCCTACCATCAGTCACCGACTTGTGGCACTGAGTTAGTAACTGACTGTGTGCATGAGCGTGTGCGCTCTTTCCCCTTTATTTCTCCATAGGCACACAGGAAACTAAACCCAAGCTAGAAACCAGGCCAGGTACACTGCCAGTCATCCTAGTGAGACAGCCAGTCTGCCAGCGGGCCAGCCACCTCCGCTTACTCAGCGCCCACTGTGTGCACACGCTGGACCCAGGACCATCCATGAATAAGACAGAAGGAAAAATGCAGGTCACTAGTTTTAAGCAATTTTTAAAGTGTGAGTAAAAGAGACCTGAAACATTTTTTAACACAGATTACATCACATACAAACGACAAAGAAAAATAATTGCTGAAGAGATAAAAGCATAAAGTATAGTTGGAGCTGCACATGAATGTAGAGAAGTGGGGTGACGAGTTGGCGAGGTTTGCTACAGCAGGCGTCCCGGTGCTATGGGAGGTGTGCTAGGAAATTTTCCACTCCGCTCCTACCCAGGCCCCGAGGCTTGTGCCTCCAGAAGGGCTGTCCAAAATAGACCGGTCCCCAACCCAGCCTCCTACTCCTGACCTCTTTCTGAGGCGGTGCCTCTCCCCACTCCATGCCTCAGCCCTGTCTCTGCTCTGGCACCAGCCCACAGCCCAGGAGCACCGTCTTTGCTAAAGCTCAGACTTGCTAACTGGGTTGTGGGCTGACAGCATGCTCCGCCTGCCAGGCTCCGTCTTCCGCGGCCTGGGCCCAGCCCCATGTCATCCTGTGTGGCCAATGTGCCCTGTGCTCACACTTACACATCCTGGGGAGGCAGCCTTGCCGTTAGGATAAGGAGGCTGAGCCTGTGACACGCTGGGCAGTGCGACTCGTGGGAGACTCGTGGGAGACATTTCCTGGCTCCTGGCGGAGGGCCCTGGCCAGTCAGAACGCACCACTTCCCCTTTAAGAGAGCACGCCCAGATGTGATTAGGAAAAGGCAGAAAGAAAAGCCCGGAACAGTCAGGGTTGTATCCTGAATTTGGCAGATGAACTTGGGTTTTCCTGAACTGTACACATAAGGTGTGGTCAGAGGCAGCAGGCTCCTCTGAGGCTGATTTGAGCAGTCCCTGTTGGGGAAGGGCCAGGCCTTCCTGCAGCGTGAAGGCCATATACAAGCATCTGGGCCCCAGCTCCTGGAGCCACTGTCCCCCTCAGCCTTGTCCCGGCAACCAGCAGGAGCCTCAGGACTTCCCACTCCTTCTTCCCTCATGGCCTGCTCATCCTGATGGGCAGTGTCCATTGTGTTACCTAAGACTAGCTTTGGAGGTAGTAGAGACATATTACAAAGACTGAAAGATACTTTGTGGGGCATTTTAACTATTAATGCAAGCAGGGAGTTTTCATTCATTCTGGATATTTCAAAAGTTTACGCCCTGATCTTGGCCAAGGTACAATAGATGGGGGAGGGATGTCAAAAAACAAACAATGGTTCACAAAAGGTCACATGCTACACAATTTCATTGATAATGAAATAGCCAGAATAGGTAAATCCATAGAGACAGAAGCAGATTAGTGATTGCCAAGGGCGAGGGGAAGACGGGAGTGGGGAGTAATTGCTTAATGGGTGTAGGGTCTCTTTTGGGGTGAAAATGTTTTGGAACTAAGTAGAGGTGATGGTTTCACAACATTGTGAATGGACTCAGTGCTAGTGAATTATATGCTTTAAAATGATTAATTTGGTTATGTGAATTTCACCTCAATTAAAAAAAAAAAACAGTGATAGAGTGTGTTTTGGGCAACTTTATCTTCTATTAGGATCTCTCTGGTGTTTCAGCCAACATTTCTTTGTAAAATCTGGCTATTACCTGATAAATCTTTACTTAATCCTGGCTGAGGAGTATAAGCCTTTTAATGGGGTGGGGCGGCGGGCTGGGGCGGGGTGGAGCCAACTGTTAAGAGACAAAAGCTTCCAAGACCCAGAAGTCTTATATCTTTTATGGAGAATTCAGACTGTGGAGAGATAGCATCATCGCAAAACATGCCACATAAGCTAGGCAGTGCCCACTTGCCTTTGCGAGGCTGTCTCAGGTCGGGACCTCCCATCAGCAGCTAGCTGGACAATATAACCAAAGCCAGAGAGAGTGAGTCTTCCACTGGAGGATTATTCAGAATAGGACTTTGAACTTCTGGGTTCTTGGCTTCATTTTCCCCTCTTGTAGAGAGTTTCTCCCCAGAATGAAGGAGAATTAATCAGTTTCTGACTGATTTCTGAGGGAGCTGTGCTGTTTGGCAAAGCTTTAGGCAGAGACAGGCTGCTGAAGGTAAGGCTGTGAGCCTTGTCCTCCAGACCTTAGGCCAACGGGTCAAGGGCTAATAAGCACACTCCCCCCACTGGATGTTGCAATACTTAGAAGAAACACAGGTGAAAGGGCAGGCCCCGTGGCCCGGGAGCCTGAGTCTTTCCAGAGACAAATATGAACAGCTTTCCTGGAATCTGTTTTCTGAGAGTCCCAAGATGATCTAGAGGGCAGAGATGTGAACAGCCGCTGTGGGCCAGCTCTCCCAGAGCCTTGGGTCCTTTTGGAGCACTTTCCTCTGCCTCTTTCAGCCTATTCTCTCTCCTTACACCTCAGATGCCAAGGTAATAAGTAGGTGGCCTAAGTTCCCAGCAAACAGGTGACTTATTGAGATGCAAATATTTATATTGCTCTAGCATCCAAGGAGCAAGAAGATTTGAACTTTAATTCTAAAAACAAAAATAGGCAGGCTCAACCCAATAAAAAAATGGACAAAGGACTTTGAACAAAGAAGGTGAACAAGCATATGAAGAAATGATCAACATCATTAGTCGTGAGGGAAATGCAAATCAAAATGACAATGAGATACCACTTCATACCTACTAGGATGGCTATAAAATTGAAACCCACCCACCAAAAAAACCCCGGAAATTGGAATCCTTAGGCACTGTCGGTGGCGATGTAAAATGGTGCAGCCTCTATGGAAAACAGTATTATGGTTCCTCAGAATATTAATCACAGAATTATCATATGATCCAACAATTCTATCCCTAGGTATATATCCAAAAGAAATGAAAACAGGTACTCAAACAAGTCCTGTATACGAATGTTCATAGCAGTACTATTTGCAATAGTCAAAAGGCAGAAACAAAACAAACGTCCATCAATGGAATAATGGATAAACAAATTGTGGTATGTATATACATACAATGGAATATTAGTCAGCCATAGTAAGGAATCAAGTACTGATTCGTGCTACAACCTGAATGAATATAGAAAATATTATGCAAATGAAAGAAGCCAGAAACAAAAGATCACGTATTATATAAATTATTCATATGAATTGTGCAGAATAGGAAAATTCATAGAGACAGAAAGCAGATTGGTGGTTGCCAAGGACCGAGGGGAGGAGGATGGGGAAATAACTGCTTCATGGCTATAAAGTTTTATTTTGGAGTGATGAAATATTTGGAAGTAGGCAGAAGCAGTGGTTGTACAATATTGCGAATGTATGCAATGCTACTGAACTGTTCATTTTAAAATAGTTAATTTGATTTTATACAAATTTCACCTAAATAAAAAAAAAAAAACCCCCGCAGGACATAAGGGCCAGGACAATCCACAAAAAGAACCATCAGTTTCAGGAAAACTGAAAGTTACCGTCAAAGCCCTTCTCGGAATCACTTAAAAAAGGTAATTTTTAAGTTAAGGTTATTAAGGCGGCCAGCAAGAGAGAGCAGACGAGCTTTCCAAGACAGCAGTTCCCAAACATGGCCAATCCAGGTTCCTGAAGAAGTGTTAATTTGTCTGAAATAATATCACACACGTGCGTGCACGCATGCCCACGCACACCCCAAGCAGGCTGCACTAGCTATTTACTAATGGGACACTGAGGCAGAGCTCGCCTCTGGAAGCTCCCTCTCCTCTGAAGCCCCGGTATTTCTACCAAAGGGACCCAGGTCTTAGACTCCAACAGGAAAGGAGATAATTATTTTCTCCGAACCTTTCTTGGGGCTGTCATCACCTCCTCAGCACTCCAGCCAAGGGGCTGCCACACCTGCCTTCTCCACCGCAGGCCTGAGTGGATGGTGCTTTCCAAGTGCGCACCAGGTGAGACAGTTCTTCCCTACGTGGAGCTGCCCTATAGTGTCCACGCATCAATCCCATTTCCGCCTTATGGGTGTCACTTTGAACCAGTCCAGTTCCCCTTTCATGGGGCTCCTTGCCAAATATTTGTTCCCTGAAATCTTTCTCCAGGCTAAATGCCCCCCGGCCATCTTTTAAACCATTCCTCTCTACGGCCTTGCCACCCTGGACACATCCGATCTCGTCCAATCTCGGAGGCCTTGCTACCCTGAACACACCTGATCTTGTCTGATCTCAGAAGCTAAGCAGGGACAGGCCTGGTTAGTACTTGGATGGGAGACCACCTAGAAAGACCAGGTGCTGTAGGTGCAAAAAATAATAAACAAACAAACAAACCATTCCTCACAAAGTATCGTTTTCTCTGTTCCTCCTGATCTCTGGGTCCTTTTGGCTCTTATTGTCCTTCCTAAACTGTGGAACTAAGAAGAAAGAACATAGATGGAGTCTGAGCAGGTCCTAGAAGTTTCGGATATTATTCTCTCATTAATACAGTTAAAGACCCAATCTAGATTTTTTATTTCTGATAGCTGCATCACCCCTAAGTCTTATTTCATACATTTGCTGCCAAGCCTCTTATCCACAGGTATCCTTTGAAAATGTCATCTTGTTGGAGTCAGTCCACTCTTCCAGCCTGTGTTCTCCCTCCCAAATCTACCACCTGAAAACTTGATAAGCCTGCCACTAATGCCATCCTTCTTCCAAATCCTCATTTATAATGTGGAAGAGGACAAGGCCAAGCGTGCAACGTGATACATCCCCCCAATGTGGCAGCGAGCTGTGAATAGCACCCTTGAGGTGTGATTCTACTGAACCACTTGCCATTCAGGGCAGGTGTGTCACTCAGTCCACATTTCTTCATCTTCCCTGGTAAGGATCTCATGTATGACTGACAAATGAAGCTAACAATAGACCCCCCCCCCCGCCCCCGGCCTCTGACCAGCGGTTTAAAAGACTAAGTGTAAATAAAACTCTTAGAAGAGTGCATCGCACATGGTGAGCAATCAAATATATCGCCCTTATAACTTATAAGAAATACAATAGTAGAAAAACAACTAGACTTCCAATTTCCAGACAAACTACCTTCTTATTGGCATCCAGATACAGACATTAGGCAGGTGAAATCTATAGGAGCACTGGCATCCAAGAGCTGGATTCTCAATCCTGGCTCTCCTTCCAGAATTTCCATGCTCTGAGGTTAACTGATACCTGCCTTTCCAGGGATATAGGGAGGAGTCAACGAGATCAGGCATGTAAAAGAGGTTTAAAAGTTGAGTCAGGCTAAGCAAACATAAAGGAAGAATATTATGATTATTACTGCTATAAATCTCTCATAAATGCCATTTCCATTGGAAGAAACCTGCCTGCTAAGACAAAGAAGAACCCACAGATGCCCTCTAGCTGCCAGAAGGCAATCAATGAAATGTTCCAGCACAGAGCAGCAGGACTGCTACAACGGAACAGGTTCCTGATTTCCTCTCCCAGCAGCAGCCACCTTCTCTCTCAGTTCAGACACTGGGTTATAAAAGGTAATGGATTCTCCCACCAGCCTTCCATTGTCACCTTGTTGAGACCAGGACCTGAATCTGCAGCAGAGATCTGGCAGGTAAGGAAGCGCCGGGAGGGGTGCTTTTAGCTCCCCTCTGGCTTGACCCCAGCTATTCCTTGGGTTTCTATTCTGAATGGCAGTTTCTAAGAATACTGGGCTTTTGGCTCTGACGTTCTCAGGGCAGGTACCCAGAAAACCTGTTCTTGTCTCAGCTGAGGATGTTTGCCCCAGGGAAGGAATGGTCTTCACGGAGAAAAGATCTGGGGGGAAATCTTTGCAAAGGGCTGTCAGAGGCCAACCTGCAGGCCCCTAGCCTTTCAGGGTCAAAGATGTCCCACAGCAGGAAAGAGGGTGAGAGGACCACATGCTCCTGGGGAAAGAGCAGCAGTTAACGTGAGGCAATAACTGGCTGAATTCTCCTCTCCTAGTCCATGTAAGGTTGGTCTCCCAACTTCCAAAAGCAATGAACATCGAGGGCAGATTTTAAACACGCACGCGCACACACGCGCGCGCACACACACACACACACACACACACACACACACACACACTTGTTGGCAAGATACTGAGAGGATCAAGCCAATGAATCCATTAACAGATGAATGAATTTGCCCAGGAAGAAGAGGCCCAGAGGGAAGGTAACAATTTCTGTTGGATGACTTCTGGAGCCCACTGCTCCGCAAGCCACTCCCACTCATCCTATCCCTCCAGTAGTCTCCCTCCAGACAGGTGGGCAGCTGAAGTCACCTAAAAATCATCACAGGACACATAAAAGCTAACTCGGACTTTCACAGCCATTGACAACTTCTTGTGACTTCTGAACATATTTTTCTCTCTCTCATTGTATTTCCTTGACTATGCACCCACGCAGAGGCGGTGCCTGGTTCTATACACTCACATGGACAGGAACGGGTCACATGAATCTCTACATCATGGCAGTTATTGCAGTGTCCTGATGCCGCTACTTATCAGAGTTGAGGCAGGACCAGGCTTAGCTGAGGCAGGACCTGATTGGTGTTATGAGGGGCATCCTGTACCCCCAACTCAGCACCCAAATTCATATGTTTAAGTTTCAATCCCCAGGACCTCAGAATGTAGCTGTATTCAGAAAAAAATGTTTTCTACAGAGATGATTAAGTTAAAATGAGGCCAGTTAAATTAAGGTGGGGCCCTAATCCAAGATGGCTGGTGTTCTTTTAAGAGCAGATGAGACACTAGGGGTGTGTGTGTACAGAGGAACAACCATATGAAGGGGTAGTGAAGAGACAGCCATCTGCAAGCCATGGAGCGAGGCTTCAGGAGAAACCAACCGTGCCAGCATCTTGATCTTGGACTTCCAGCATCCAGAACTGTAAGAGGATTAATTTCTGTTGTTTAAGTCCCCCAGTCCGTGATATTCTGTTATGAAAGCCTAGGCAAATTAATATAATTGGTTTACCCAAAAACTGTTCATGTTCACTGGATAAGGAAGAAAAATATAGTATGGAGGGAAGAGGTCAAGAGACACCTAACCTCTGACATAATGTGGATCAAATGCATCTTCTTCCTTGCTCTGTGGCATGCCATTTCAATGGCAAACTGTAGCAAGGTCAAAGTAGGGACAGTCTCTTGATCCTTGACATTTAGCAAATCTTGTCTGCCCTGGAGGCCTGAGGCTGAGGTAATGTACAGGTACATAGCTGCTGGTCTGAAACAGCGTGACTTCAAGCCACAGCCCAGAAGAAACCAACTCCTTTTATCAGCTTACTTTCTTGTTCAGCCTCTTATCCTGTGGGTTCTGATAAATCTATTTGCCATTGCTGTCCTTCCAGAAAAAGATAAGATTGTGAGGGTGAGAGAACTAGACCGAGTGAGGTAGCTGCCAGCACATTCACAGGTTTGACAAAGTGACACAGACCACCTAGCCCAGTGTTGCTTTTAACCAGGAATCCACCCAACAGCCAGGTTCTGCCTGGATGCTTCCCCGCCCAGGCTCTAGAACCCTCTTAAACCCTGGGCTTCACACTGAGTATGGGGCAAGCAGAATCACTCCCCTGGGGGCCAGGAGGGAAGGGCTCACAAATGCTCACTGCTGCTAAGGGGCCCAGACACACCAGAAGGACAGCTAATCACTGATCTCTCTCCTGGCTGGGGGAGTGGTGGCGGGGGGGGGCGGGGCGGGGGGGCGGGGGAGGGTGAGGTGGGGGGTGGGTGGGCTGGGGCAAGGGGTAAATTAGAGATAGGAAGGAGAGTGTTTGAAAGGCATTGTCAGGCCGAAGTGAGGTGGGGCTGGGAGGGGCCACACCGCTCTAGGAGACAAAACTGACAGGCTGGCAAATGGCGGCACCTTCCTACACTTTCCCAAGGTTATCAGGGTGGGTGGGTTTGGCCAATTCAAATGCAAAAGCCCAAGGGCAGGATGGCTGGGAATCCTTTTAGTATTCATAGCCATTCCTCTCCAATAGAAAGGCCTGAAGGCTCCCTTCCTGGTCTCTTTATTCACTCTGGCCCCGAGGTTATTTACACAGTGGGGCAGAGCCCCCATAATCACTGCTAGCTGAGACACACGCAAACCAGCACACACCTCCAACCTGTAGCCTTCAAAAGGTAGGCCTCAAATCCTATCCCAACCTGATCCATTGGAAGAAGAAAGGGGAACGATGGAGCAGATCTGAATCAAATTAGAATAGTTTCAAACATCTGCACTGCAACCAGTTCGGCCAGTTTGGAGGGGGCAAGGAGGAGGCGAGGGTCTCGATGGATAATATCCAGCCTGAGCTCAAGCTCCCCAGCTCCACTGTGCAAACCAAGCACCATCTCCAGCCTTTTCTACTGGGATTAAAGGGCTAGACTTGCCCTTCACCAGCTCAGTGGGGCTAGCATGAGAAAACATAGGTCATGTTCTAGAAAGTAAGGCAGCCTCATCATTATTCTCTGCAAGCAAAGTTAGAGGAGGCCAGGAAAACAAACTCCCTTCTCGAAAATCCCCCCGGACCCCCATACTTTCATGTAGATGAGAGAAACATGGAGGAGAAAAAGAAATCACTCTCGGCAGCACTCAGCAGTTATAGCAACGCCAAGCCTCAGCCTAATGGTCACTTTTATTACCTTGGAAATTTCCGTTTCAACTCTCCATTTTCGTGTGTGTGTGTTTGTGTGTGAGTCGGTGATGCTGAGGTGAGAGGAGGCTTGGACTTGTCCGTGAGGGACCCAAAGACCTGGATTAGGGCAGATTCCCTACTCAGAAGGTCTTTCGCACAGCCCAGATGATGTTTACTGTTTTCTCCTTCCTTCTCTATTTGTTTGGTTTAAAATATTTAGCCGGAGGCACAATGAAGTGTCTCATTTACGACATTCTCCTGGACCATTAGACTGGGACTCCACACTCATTACACGGATGAACGTGCCACTTACCCATGCAGATTCCAGGAGCTGCAGACACAGAGATGGGAGGTGCTCGAGGTACGCTGTCAAGGGTTGATTTAATTACATAGCCATTCAGCGGGCAAAACGGAGCAACTTTTAGCCAATTGTCCTAGTAAACATTATGGGAAACCCTTTCACAGAGTGCTAATTCTGGCTTAGTGATTTCAAACGTGCCCAGCTTTAGTTCTCATTCAAATACGCACTGGGCCACCAAAGATGCTACCACCAGGCCAGAAAAATCAAACAGAGGCATGCTGTCTCACAGTTGGTTATTCTCTAAATGTTACAAACACCTGAGTATCACTGTTATTTAGGTGAGGACAAACTTGAAAATGCACTAACTCTCCTGCGGCCATCCTTCCTCTGCCCCTCCCCCAGGCTCTCACAGTCTCACCAACCGGCTTCTGGGCAGGCTGGGGATGGCCAGCTAACACTGCTTCTGTGGGTTGGACAAAACAACCACTGCAAGCCCACTTTGGACGCTTGAAACAATACCCAATCACTGCATGCACCCTCCCTGAGCGCCCCAGAGGAAATGGCATCATTACTTTCATTTTACTCCGTTTGTGACCAACCAAAGGAAAACAACGCGTTCTAAGACAACTACCAGGGTATCTGATATTGGCGGCCAGAGAGCATGCTCCGGAATGTTATCAAATGACCTCGCGGAGAAATTAATTTTCAGGAGCTAAAATAACCCTCTGTTGCACATGCACTGCCGTTTCCCTATCTGCAGAAACGGATTTCACTTTCCACAGTTAGAATAGAAAACGCTCATGCATCCCCATTTCTTCAAAAAAGTCTATAAATAACCCAGGATCAGCAAAATTATGCAAAACATCCTGCTAGAAGAAGAAATGTAAACTAAAACCACTTACAGAGACTCAGGCTGCCAACTTAATCTGATTCTACGACGACTGTAAACATGTTGTACTTTTGGAACCTGAAGCAATCCACATTAGCACGATGCCGTCACAAAAAAAAAAAAAAAAAGAAGAAGAAAGAAAAATCCCAACAGCTAAACGACAACAAAAGCCCAACCCCGACACGAAGTACCGAGGTTGAGTGTTCTGCACTGTCCAGGGCCGACGGCTGACCAGCTGTGGTCAGTACCAGCTATCCCAGCTTGCACACGCCAACTGTTTTGACTACAGGCACTTGTTAAACACAGAGTTTCAGGTCCTACCAGTTGGACACCAGAAGTTCATAGAACTGACCCAGTGCCAAGAACAACAAGCACAGAAAGCGAAACGGCTGCCTCGTGCGCTGTTTTTGTTAACTGTTTATGCAAGCCCAAAGCAACTGGGTAACAGTTAAGAATAAAGCAAAATTTAAATAACAAAAACAAAAGATTACCACCTTGAAGGAAATGTAGATGCTGGCAGATAAAAGACACAGTCAACCTAGTTTATTGGTGGGGTGGTTGGGGGTTTTCGGAGAGAATCAGTGGTGGGGAGGGGCAGGTGTCACATGACAAACTGTGGTTATTAGCAGAAGGAACTGGGTGCTTCCTTGAAGCATCTTTTACTTACGAGATTGACTTAAGAGATTTTGCAAACGCCGTGGCCTTGGTACACGTCTGGGGTGACTGCAGAAGCATTGGGATTTGGAAGTCAGTAAATCCCAGAGGAGAAAAAAGGGGTGTGCTGAGTGGAGTTTTCAAGACACAGGAAAGTTCCCTGGTCCATGCAGTGAGGCCACTGAGCCGCATAAGAAGCAAACGGAGGTAACAGTGTCCCTGGGCTGTTTCTGAGCTAGTCCTGAGAAAGATTTCCCTTTTCCTTTTGAATTTAGAGTTGCCGGGGTCAACTTTTCTCCCTCATTGGGACTGGAGTCTGTGCTCTCTTTAGGTGATAACGAATAAAGTACTTTCATCTGGCAGATTCATGTTTATTCTGGAGAGCAGATGGCATTCCCCTGGTCCTGGGGGTCAGTGCAATGGTAGTGGATGTGAACCCACACAGTGGCTGCCCCTTTCCTCTCCAAGGAACCCACATTTTATTGCAAACTATATATAGAAATGCTTTCACTGGGATCCAAAATAGAGGACCTGGAGTGAAGTGCAGCAGATGCCCGGCGGATCCAGAGAGAAGAGCAAAGGAAACTCAGAGCATCCAAGACAAAGGAAGGAGCAAGAGAGGAGGAAGGCTGGAGTGGGGGAGAGAACGGGAAAGGGACGCCTTGGAAAGAAGGGTCAGGTTGGGCAAAGTTAGTCTCATACTGGCCCTGGCCTCTGGGCTGTCAAATGACTCCTTAAAGCGGCCCCAGAACTGTTGAGCCGTGCCGCTCACTTAGAGCTCTGTGGTTCCATGTTTCCTTCACTCGCATTGTTGTTTGACCCTCAGAAGCATCCTGCGAGATGGGGAGGACTGGTATTATTATTCTCATTGAACAAAGGTGAACAACTGAGGCTCAGAAAAGCCTTGGTCTCAGCCCCGAGAATGACTTGTGCTGGTGGGGTGGTTTATTATTCGCGAAGCACTTTAAAAGTGGTGGCCTTTATTGGTCTCACTTTCACAGACAGGTAAATCGAGATTTTAGAAAGGCTGCAAATCATGTCCAAGGCCACACTGCAAATCATGAACAGGACCGGGTCTCCAACTTCTAACCCAGTTCTCCTCCTTGCTTGCTTCTACCATGTTTCCAGAACACATGATGACAGAACTACAAAGGCCAGTAAAGCTGTCTTATTATAATAAAAGCACATCATCTCCCTTGATTTCCTCAAACTCCCTGTCTCCATGGTTTTTCTGTAGCAGTTCACAGATTGCAACTTTTTCGTGCAGAAGGCTTCCTTTCCACACTGCAGGCGAGCTTCCGATGTCTGCACTCCAGAGCTACGATTTCGGAGGAAAGAAACCATCTCTGCCCAGTGTGCACCTTGTCCCTCTTTGATTTGATTAACTCACCCATGTGCTGACCCCTACTTCTTACCTAATCCTGGTCTAGGAAGAAGCCAGAGCAGAATGTCCCTATAGGCTGACAAGCTCTACATTCCGTGGCCTGTGTCTCTGAGGTGAACTATCCTGCACGTGGAAGGGATCCAGCCTCAGCACACGGTCTGGTAGATCTCTTCTTCAATGTGGTGTTTCAACGTTATGCTTTTGCTCAGTTGTTCTGAAACAGAGGTCGCTGAAAATATGGGACCAAATGAAGGGTCCCACTGTCATGTGCCTTGTCTGTGCCAAGTGGGCACACTCACAGCTTGTTAGCGGGGGCTGTTATTATAATATGACAAACACGGGCAGGTTCACGGCAGATTTGGGGCATTTCCTCTGTGGGAACATACTACAGATCCCAAGGAGTTTGTATAGTTAAGTGGAGACATCTTGTCAGGAGTCCAAGGCTCAAGGCCATGATCAGAAATGCCGAGTGTGGAACACAAAAGGAGAGATGGTCAGGAGGTGATGATTAGAAAGCTCTAGAATGTTCTGCCACCACCTCGTGAATCAGCCTCTCCCCCTTTCTTTCTCTCTGAAAACACAACAAAATATAGAACCAAAGGCCAGGGAAGTCGGGTGTCAAGGTGGCCTTTATGTTGAATGTCACTAAAGCAGTCTAGGTCGTAAAGGCTAATCAAATCGATGTCTGTTGTTAACTGGAGAAGCGCTGTGGTTAGATGAGATGCACAGGTGTTGCCTCTCGCTGGTTTATTTGAGGTTGTTTTGTAACCACATGACATTTGCATCCATGCTGCCCAAAAAGAATATGGGAACTGGGTATATCAGAACAGTCTCGGTAGGAAAACTCGTTGGCTCACAGATACAAAGTGAGTAGAAATACAGTATTTCCACATACCTTGTGACTCCTCTAAGCATAGAGACCATTTTCTTTTTTTTGAAACCAAAAACTAGGACACATTGACAAGCACTAGCATATTTAGGAAAGACAGGTAGCCTATTTAAAATCAGAATGTCTGAAAGTCCGTGTGGCATGGCCACCGAATTTTTAATGTCAGATTAGTAAAAGTGGGTCGATAGGAGATATGGAATATTAGCAGATATTTGTGGCAGTTAGTACTGCTGTACTTAACAAAGGTAGTTTTACCACAGACCAGACAAACCCTGCTTTGCCGACAGGGAGTTTGGCTGGTAAGCACACTACATCCAGCCCTTGAGGACGATAGCATCGCTGGAGACAAAGCTGAGGTCCTGTGCCCATGCTCTGGGCATTTAGACACCCCGCCCCCACCCTCAATGAAGGGAGCTTCATCAGAATACATATACAGAGGAGGAAGCTGGTCAGAGGCCAGTGAGGTCTTTAAAACATGGCCTGGGCATGAGGAGAGATGATCAAAATGAGGATGGAGGCCTGAGCTATCAGTAGACAGAAAGGCAGGACAAGCGTGTCAGAGGCTGTGGAAGCCACGGGCCACAGACCTGGCTTTACTCCTGGCGTTGCCCTGCACACTTCCGGGTCAGAACCCAGGGCTCAGCTCCACGCTCTTTATTTTTGTCTTGTTACCTGGGCTCATGGGAATGAGCCAGCCTGCCTGATCTTACCCAAGACTGGCTCTGGCTTAATCTTCTGTGGTGCAGGCTCATGACCAAAGCCAGGAGGCCAGTTTTGCACATATGGGGCCACATACTCTAGATTTTTCAGGAGAGTGCCAATTTCAATCAGCCTCAGTTGATACTTTCCACCACATTTTGCAAAATGACTTTATTGCGAAGGTCAATAAATATGGGTTGACTGAAATCTGGATCATTGGACCGTAAGTTCCTTGAGGGCCAGTTTTGAGTTTCATTTATCTTCGCAGGCTGGTGCCACTCCAGAGCACAGAAGCCTTGCTGTGCATTTTTAATGAAGGTTTTGAATGAATGAGGTTCCAGTTCATGTGTAGCACAAAGATCTATGTGCACCTTATTAGGCATGCCCGGAAGGAGAATGTCTTTTTGTTAGCTATGTATCAAATTTTAATTCATTAATTAAAAAATTATTTCAAATATTTTATTTTATATTTTCAGGTTTCCTTCTCCCTCCCTCCCCGCCGCCCCGGTCAGATTTGGTGTTTGTGATTCAAGTTAGGGAGAAGGTAGAAAGGCTTTCCACTTAAAATTTAAAATACTAAATCTTCAAAAAAAATTGTAGGTACTGTGTAAAAGGAATCTTTCTGAAAGATCTTTATCCTTCTGTACTTTGTCCTCTTAAATGGTATACTTTGAACATTATTTGATCCTTTTTTTGATACCTCAAGGTCACTGTTAAGGGCATTCATTTCTATACTTCGCTATAAAACAGTGATGGCTTCAGGGGCTACAATTGTAGCTTTCAAACTTTTAAGTTTGAAATGAATTTCACACTGCAACCTAGTATGCATATATGAAACAAAAATTCTAAAGGATGATATTTGTCTTTAATTAAGTGGAAAAACACTGATATTTTTCTCTTCTCTTCCACTGTTTAAAATGTTGGTCAGGACTCACCAAATTGATCACTCCACCATCATGGTTGGTGCCGCCGTTTGCAAACACTGAGAACGTAGGCAGAGCTACTTGCACCTGCACAGAAGGGGCCTCAGCTTCCTCACTTTCTGCTTTTTACTTTTATTTTCTGCAGTCTGGTGTCACTTCTTTTTTACTCTCAGGGCCACCTCCGCAGTCTTCAGAGTGCTAATTTGCCACACTTGGAAATGAGACCATCAAGCCTGCTAGTATTATGCACAAACTAAGTGTAAGCCTTTCTCAATGAAAGCCTGAAGGGTGCCCTCACTGGTGCGGAGTGGGGCTTGGTGCCCTTCAAAAACTTGGAGCTGGGTTCCCGAAGAGCTTTACTCAGTGGCAGAGTTCATGATACTGAGGTGTTATTGGATGCATCATGTGCAAACACCTGCACGTGTGCGAAGTTTTTTTTTTTTTTTTGAAAGGAGTGTTCTGACGATTAGGCCTCAGGCTGGAGGGCTATAAAATGACAGAGGCTCCTAGAAGCAATATTGCTTCGTGACTGACCAGTTCTGGGCTCCAATGCATGAGGAAGTTATTCCTAAAGTAACTGACCTGACTTCAGGCAGTTTGCAACAACGCAGTGTCTGGGCTCTCTCCTCTGAGCTGCCCTTTGCCCAGTTATTTACAGCTCCTCCTACTCCGCACTTCAACTGTCAGGAGTCCTTCGACCTAAGTGCAAAGAAGACAAACTGAGAGAAACTTCTCCTGGGGGAATTTTGAAAAGCATGTCAAGTTCATGTATGAGTTTGGGGGTAGATATCTTATATTGATTTTTAAAAAATATATCGCAAAAGGGGTAGATACTGTGCCCCTAAACAGACCTAAATACCAAGCAATCAGGCCCCAGTTAAGTAAACTATTGGCACATCTATTCGATAGAATGCTGGGAAGCTAGAAAAATGATGATGTAGATCTAAATTTACTGAAATGTGTCCACAATAATTTTAGATGAAAAAAAAAATAAAGCAGATTTCAAAGCAGTGTCTATAATAAGATTCCACTTTTATTTTTAAAAATATATGCATATAGGTACACATGTATAACAGAGACAGACAAATACACATAGAAAAGATTGGAAAGTTTTACACCAATGAGATATTTACTTTCTTATATTGCCTGAAATTTTGGCAGTTTTTACAGTTACTTTTGTAATAAGAAAGCAAGCAATTTTCACTTTGAAAAAGTAAAATTCTGTATTATTATGCAAAACAGTACTTCTGTTTGGGGCACCCCACCCCATCCTCACCTCATCTGTGACTGTTCCCATGGGAACATTTGCCACAGCTCTGCATTGACAAGGCGGAATACTCATGCTGAGCTTCCACTCGCCTCTCGCTAGTCATCATGTCTTCTCCAACTTTCATGAGTTCTACTCATGTAAAGAAGGGTAAGTTGAATCTTTACTGGAAAATTTTTACATGAATGCATCTTAAAGCAAAGTCAGGGCTTCTGGTTTTACTTTTAAGGGCCATGTTCTCTCCTCTGATGGAGTTAAGGGGAAATGTAAATCCCCAAGCAAGCGGCTCTGCTAGGTACTTCTCTGCAGAACTGGCTATGGGTGTCTCCATTGTCCAGAAAAAGGAGTGAAAGAGCTGCCACAATCTGCACGCTGACACTAGGTTTCGCCCAAGCCGGAGCACAAACCAAGGCTGGGTTTAAGGACGGGGATAATCCCTAACTCTTGTTAGAGCTGTTTCCTCTACAAAGTTTATTCACATCCATGGGATAACTAGATATCTAAAAAAAATAAGTAGGGAGGGAGGGCAAGCAAGTGTATTATTTTCAGTTTACAAATGAGGAAAATAAGATTTATCAAGGGGAGGCAACTTGCCAAGGCCACCTTATTGGGAACTGGTAGAGACAGAATTCAAACTCAGTTCTGGGGGTTGTTCTCTTTGCTTTGTGCCACTGCATTCTTTCTATAAATAGAGTAACCATATACTTTATCTTCGTAACTGGATATCTCCGAAAGTGAAAGGGGGTACTAAGTGGACAGGCCCCAGGACATAGGTGTAAATTGTGACTCTCCCCAGTAATCCAGGATTTATGATGACTTTAGATATAATCCAGCCGTCATCCCTCCCCTGCCGCACACATACACGGAATCATAACTTCTGAATAGGAGAGAGAAATGGAACATGGTAACGATGGCTACAATTTAAAGTACTTGTGTGTATAAATAAATAAATAAGAGAGAAAAAGAGAGTACTGAGTATAACTGGTGTTTTATTGTGTCTGAACCAGCGTAAGCTTCACCTGTAGGGGTGATCGGCTCACATGCCATTAAGAATTACATAGTCTGGGTCGGGCAACTGTTATTAATTCAAGAGAGTCACACTCTAAAAGTGTCTACTTTAAGTCCTTCTGCAATCTGTATTCTGATCAATCTTCTGGGTATAAAAAAATGAGCTTTTGTTGGTAAAACTTGTGACTCGGTATAATGAATGCTAGGAATGGGTACTTATTTATGGGAAATTAAAGGTATTTAAAATACGTGGCCTGGCCCAAACCTGTAGAGACATCTCCACCCTTGTCTATAGAGGGTACTAGAACCCAGTGAGGCCTGTCCCCTTACTCTTAGGGACAGCCCTCGAGGCTGCTCTGTGTGTAACCACTGCTTTAGGGAGGTTGATGACAGCATGCCGCTGAGCGGGGAAACAGAGTCCTGTCTCTGGAATGTTCTTGCAGCTGCCTCATAAAAGGTGTGAGAGACATGTCAAAGCAGAGAGGGCAGGGACTTCAAGTGTACCAAATACACTGAACTGTTTTCTCCCTATTTGTTGATAAACATTTGTTTGATAAATGCCTGTATCTGTGAACAGACTTCAGTCTAACACCCGCATTCGTTACAGCCTGGTAGCGAGGTTATGGAAGGAGCTAACCCTCACAACCTCAATTTGCTGCAACCTTCTACAGTGGCAACTATTTCTACCAAAAAGAACCTATGAGTTCTGCATGGCCGAGCCAGCTTAGGGCAGTCCACAATGACCATGCCTCTGGGTGAGTCTGAGATGAGTAGACTTCAGGAAGAGAGTCCTTAATACATTCTCCTCTTCACCAGATTATGAGCCTCATGAAAGCATAGACTGGGTCTGTTGCGTTCACTATTCTAGTCCATTAACCTCATGCAGTGCCTGCCATAGAAAGTAAATGATAGATATTTGTCCAATGAATAAAATGAATAAATAGGAATTCTGTTATTTCTAGAATCTATTTGATTAACTATAATCTGTGATTGTTCTTTATTCCACTAATAATAACTGATCCTCATATACCACAACCTACTTCTTGCCTTGGATTGAGTTAGTACTTTACGAAGCAAGAAATAGGCTGGTAAAGAAAAGCCACTGGGATTGCACGGTTTAATCCTCACAACAATGTGATGAGATGAGAAAATCAAAGTCCAGAGAGGTTAAAACTTAAATTAATGAAACCAGAACCTGAATTTAGGTCTGCTTGACTCCAAGCCCAAGTACGCTGTGCTAACCCAGAGTGGACAATCACTCAGTTTTGCAAGGATAGTCGTCTTCTTCATCTTCTTCTTCTTCTTCTTCTTCTTTTTTTTAACTGCACTCTACTCACTTTATGTCCTGTGATTAAACACACACATATTTTTGGCACTTTGTCTTATTTTATCAAAAGCTTTTTTTGGGGGAGGGGTAGCTAGATGGATGTTGGAATATATGAACCTGCTTTCCAGTTCTTTTGCTTTTAATCATTTTGATTGATATGTGGCATCGAGGGACGTCTAATGGCCTCTCGTGTCTTTGAGCTGCAGAAGAATCAGTAACTAGGAATCTGTCGCAGCTTTCCTCATCTCCAGGACACCAGAAGCTGAGGCTCATTCTGATACCCTCCTCCCAGGCATCCTGCCCTTCTGCCACCCTGGACTACTGAGAGCCTTTTGTTTCAAGCCTCTGTGACTTAGCGCATAAGCGTTATCTCCCTGGAATGCTAGGCCGCCCTTTCATGCTTCACCTTGGTTAATGTTTTGTTTTCTTTCAAGACCCTGTTCAAACATTCCCCCATCTAGGATACCTTGGAGACCCCCATCACCCTGCACCTCTGCCAGGTCTCAGTCGAGTCCCTTTCTCGGTGTGCCTGGGACAACCTGAGCACACCTCTACCTTAGCGCACGGCATAGGGTTCGGTAACAACCGACTGCCTTGCCTCCCTTTTCCACTGTGCCATAAAGAGCCAAACTTAGAGACCTTGGCTTAATACTGGCACATAGCAGGCACTCAAAGTGTGTTAGTTAGTGAATGGATAAAACAGGAAATAATTAGCCAATCTACCATAAAGCAAAAGAAAACGCAGGGATCAGCAGGCCAGCAGTTTCTAGTGGTCTGAGGGAGAGCTAACTTTAATTGCTTGTCTTAGCCAGTGTACTCGAAAATGATTTTTTAAGCCTAAGAGCCTGATAGTGGGTTTTTATGAGAGGCAATAGGCTAATTTTGAGTGCTCTGCTCCTTTGCCTGTTAGAGAAAAAAACCTCTGGAGAGATACTCCCCCAGTGCAACCAGTTTCCACTCACTGATGCTATGCCAGCCAACAGCAATCCCTCAGGGGCTCGGGGTGATCCAACAGCACCCATGTGACAGGCTGCACTGGCAGTCCCAGGGTGCCCACCTAAGCCGAGAAACTAGTAGGTCCCAGATGCTGGCCAACATCTGACCTGAGGAAGTCCAGCTTTATCCGACTGTGGGACTCTGGCCTAATGAAATAAACAATTCCCAGCAGAGCCTGACCCTTCCAAATGTAATTCTTTCTAACCACATTGTGCAGATAAAAATAATTTAGTGATTTTTCTCCCACTAAACTCTTGGGTACGGACCAAGAAATCTGCAGTGTGGCTGTTCTGATGCTACTGTACAACTGTAAATATTTAGGCTTTTCTGACTTCTTATCAGCGTGTGTCAGCAGGGATGCATGTGCCTGGCATTTTGGTGGGCTAATTCTTCCTTGGATGGAACCACCCATGCATTAGAGTTCAGCACCTTTGATTTAATCATCACATGCTGGGATCCCCGGAGGGTTAGCTTTGATGCATTCTGCAGCAGGAAGATCTTGGAAGCGACTTAAGAGGCCATCAAAACCAATAGTCGGTTCGGACAAGGCCCAAGGAATCAGAGAGAGCACACCTGAGGCAAGCAGGTATCAGACCAAGGCCTTTCTGTGGGAGAAAGTAGAAGTCCTGAGAGCAGGGAGGATCCCTGGGTCCTTCGAATGAAGACGTACAAGCAGCGAGGGAGCTCTTCGTAGAACCGAGATTGGAGCTTGAGCAGAGGTCAAAATGGTGCAAAAGGGATAAAGTACGAGTAGGAGGTGGGGAAAAGTTCAGGCAATGTCTCTGAATCCTGGCTATACTAACCTCCTCCTCCCAGCTCGCAAGGGCGTCACAAAGGGGCCAAGAAGGTAACAGTGATTCCGAACAGCTTGAAGGTTCCATGTATTAGCTAGCTCTCCTCTCTTGCCTGGCCTTAACAGAGCAGCGACAGTATGACAACCCTCTCACTGCCACCATCGCCACTGTAGCCATAACCCACGAATACGACCCACCGAAGAGAATTTTCAAGTCCCTCAAAGTGACCTTCAAGGGCATCTTTATCACAAAAGGGGAGAGGCTCTAAGACCAGCCAGGGAGAAAAGCCCACCAAAGCTCTAAGCTGGGGCCATGAGCCTGGACTCATTGCTGACCCCTGAGGCTCTCCATGGCCCTGGCAGGATGGCAATGGGCAAAGTCGCTGTGAAGCCACTTATTCCTTTGTCTCATCTTTCTCACTTATTTTAAATTTATTTCATCTTGCTCTGTTGTTTGCCATTTTATAAGCGGCCTTAAATCCTTTTCAACAAGGCTGAGTATAAATAAATTAAAAAAAGAAATAAAATACATAGCTGCACTGTCAGCATTGCTAGACTGGGCGTGAAGTGCTTCTGCTCCAATCTAAGAGGAAGAAGATGCTCTGCGAAATGGGAAGGGAGGAGAGGCGCAGGAGGAAACAGAGAAGGCTAGCCCCCCACCCTCCAGCCGGGGCCCTGCCCCATCTCTGCATCGAGGGGTCGCAGGGCCATGCAAGTTACGAACATCTTGGGCCCCAGTATCCTTATCTTTAAAACGAGGGCTTTGACTGGATGATTTCAAAGTTCTCTTCACGTTCAAGCACTGAGATTCCCAGCAGTACCCACACTTGGCCCTTGTTCCTCTTCCTCTCTATCCTTTCTCGGTACACGGCCTCTTCAAGGGGAGTGAGCCAAACGGGCTCCTTCTAGAGTTTCTGTGTGTGATGACAAGTGTAAGTTGTACTCATCACCCAAAGACATAACTGGTCACTCCAAAGAGATTACTATTCCATTAAAGTAAATTGAAGCGCTACTCATTTGGGAACGCAGGAATTATTGACCAATTTTCCCATTGCAAAATGGGACGAAAATATTGTTTTTTATCTCCTTCACTGATGAGGTGGTAAGTTCCTTCCTTTTAAATAAGTTCTGTTATAGAAAGTAATACCGCATCTGTTTGCACAGTATCTATGACTGCCATACCAATTATTAATAATCAAAACAATATTATTATAAGCATATGCCCAGAAAGTGGAAGGCATTGCCGATGTTCTGGGACATTCTTCTCTTAGTTGTCCACTTAGGATTTCAGCCTTGTTTTGGTGTCCTTAGTCTCACAAACCCACAGCCACCTTCCCTATTTGTACACAGAATGGCTCGGAATGTTGCTTTTAGTAGACTCAATCCACAACGTCAGAGAAGAGTGTCCTGGAGTGGTGCTTCTCAAACTTCAGCATGCTCACTAATTACCTGGAGATCGTCAAAATGCAGCTTCTGATAATGTAGGTCAGTGTATTAATCATGCCTTATTTTTCTGTATTTCTGATGCTTTGACATCTTAGAGCCTGCCGACCCTGGGCTAGCCAATTCCTTGAGAGGACTCACTTTCAAGTGCACCTTTCATGTGCAAATCAACCAATCTAAAGCCCAGACCCCAACCACCTCCTTTATCCAGCTCTTATACTCCAGGCCACTATTCCTTCTGCCCAAATCAACCCAGGGTCAGGTACCAGACAACTAGAGACATCCTATACCCCAAACTAGCCAATCTTAAGCCTACTTACTCTGCCCCTCTGGTCTTTTTGTGGAAACCACTCTCAAGGCTCTTGCCCATGGTTTCCCTCTCCCTCTGCCTCTTGACTGACCTGTGTGGCCCTGCGTGACGTGACAGGTGCCTTACTCTTGGAAACTGTGAGTAACAAACTATCATTTCAACGGCAAACCGTCTCCTGATTTGTCGGCCTCACCAGACCTGAATAATAATAAAATCTACATCTTCAGACAGCTAGGGATGCGGTCTGGGGCTGCTGATATTGCCGATCTGAGAACCACACTTTGTTCAGTAAGGCTCTAAATTACAGTGTTCCTGTCACGGGAGAGGGTGCTGTGGCTGGGCTCTTAGGGGAACGGCTGCATCACATGCCGGTGTGACCTGCACTGGAGCCCATAGTGCTCCTCCAGCAATAAAATGGGGGACATGGCCGAAGCTGCTATGGGACAGCCCTGAGGGTAACCGCTAGTGCTTTCTCTCTTACCTTCTCTGTGATTTGAACCCCTGGAGCCTTTCTAGATAAAAATTAAACAAAAAGCTGCAATGAAAATGAATCAGGGCCTGAGGCCCTTAAACTAAAGCAGGCACAGTGGCAATAAGGGTGACCTAGGGCCCCAGGGGAAAAGGTTAGGACTCTGGCAGGTCGGCCGGCACAGGGTACTTGCTCTGAGCTCTCCACCTGAGCCATGTCTGATGTGGGCAATGGATGCCATGCGTGCATCCTCAGGAACTCCAGTCAAGAGGCCCCAGAGGACTTCTAGAGTAAGCTTGGGTATCAAAGCAACTCACTGGTCCTCATAGCAAGGGCCGACCCATCAGCTCTCCTTCCCAGAGGTATATGTGGGCTCTGGAGATCTCCCTTGCCAGGGCCTAGACGGGATCTCAAGCCTTCCGACTCTAAGGCCTGAGCACTTTCCTCCACCCCAGGACATCGTGGCTCCATGTGTTACTAATAAAAGCAAATCCTGATTAAGCACTATCAATTGTAAGTACTTCATGTGGCTTATCTCATCTAATCCTCACAACTCTAAGAAGTAGCTGCAATTTAAATCCTTACTTCCAAGATGAGTAAGCAAGCTCAGAGAGGTTAAGTAGCTTGCCCAAGCCACCCACTAATTGGCAAGGTCAGAATTTAAGTCCAAATTCTGCCGAACAGAGCCTTCGCCTGCCAATTGCTGCCTCCATACCCAGGGCAGTGTTATTCCAGGTACAGGCCTCAGACCAGCACCACTGGGCAGCAAACTGCCCCACCTACCCTAGACCTGCTGAACTGGAATCTGCGCTGTACAAGCTCTCCAGGCCGATCTGCTGCACATGGAAGCTTGAGAGGCCCTGTATCCAAAGGAAATCTGATGGAAACTCATTTCCCAGCCAGACTGATAGCAATAGCACCAGTGTAACCTCAAGTATACATTTCACTGCTTAGCTTAATGCTCTGGATGGTGGCTTGGTATACCAGAAAGAACAGGCATGGGTTTAAAACCCAGGCTCAGCAGCAGTTACCAGCTCGGAAACTTTGGGCAAAGAACTTAACTTCTCTGAGCCTCCCTTTTCTTCATCTGGAGAAGAGGAATGTGATATCTTCCTCCTGTGAGCACCAAGCAAGGTGCTATCTATATTAAGTTCTGTCTCATGTCTAGCATCCAGGGATGATCTGTAAAGGGTAGCCCCAGGAATTCCTCAGAGCTTTCCAATTTTCTAAAACTCACGTCCCTTCATATCATGCTTTACAACAGTATGAATCCTAAATTTCTTTGGTGGCCAAACTGAAACTAGCTTTCAAAAAGAGTAAGGCTATAATTTCTGACAACTAGAGCTGCGAGCTATCTAAACAATGCCTAAAGGCATTATCGTCAGCACCCGCGGCGGGGGGGGGGGGGGGGGGGGGGCAGTATGGGCCTCCCATACTGTCAAAAGTTTTAACCCCAAGGGGTGGGAGAAAATGCTCATTCATGAATGGTGGAAATTCCCATTAAGTAAGAGCTTTCCTCCCAGCTCTGTTATTGAACTATACCGCTAAAATTGTTAACCAATGGCATGTCTATTAAAAAAGTACCCAATCCCATACCCCAGAGGTGGAGCAGGGATGATGATGGTGAAAACCAGCTTCAAGCTGAGACCAAATACTGCAATGCTGATCCCAGTCCTTCCTGAGCCAAACTAACCCTCCCATCTCCAGTCCTGTACACACTGGGGAAGCAGTTCTTCATGCCTGTTGTCGCTGAGGCATCTCAATCGGACACCAGTGGGCTTAAGCACAGGCAAAGTAAAGGGACTCCATCCCCAAAAACGAGAAGAGAGGAAAAAAGAAAGAATGTGGGATAGGAAGAAGAGAGGCTCAGGGAGCATTTATGTTGCCATCAAGTCTGCTTTTCATATCAGGAGAAGGGTGTACAAGTAGAAATTAAAGGATTTTTTTAAAGGATAAAGAAAAAATGTAATACTAGCTCCATTATATAATTAAAATCCCACTGGGACATGTCAGTAGTTACTCTTCATATCTGAAAGGAAAAATTTCAATGAAAGGGTGTGGGTGGCAAGATGAAAACTTGAGCAGACTTCATCTTATTATTTATCCCCTTCAAAATTTAGAGATCTCCACAGAGATATTAGACTATTTATATGGGGCCCCAGTCGTTTTATTGTCCTTTAGATTCTGCCCGAAGGAAAAAAACAAACAAAATCAAAATACCCCAAACGAAATGGGTTCCCATGTAAGTTAACTCTGACCCTGTTATCATTTGTTCTTTAAAGTAAAAAAACCTAATTATATAAACAATAGTGTGTAATAAAGAATTTAGAAAATTTAGATATGAAAAAGAACAAAAATTATCCATAGTCACCATTCCTTTTTATTTGAAAATATATATACGTGCGTATTTTTAAAAATGTGATTGTACTGAGTACTCTATTAAATGTATTAAATGCATTAAATGCTGTTTTCCCCCACTTTTCCCATCATGAACATTCCTTCATGTTCTGAAATATTTTTCTGAAAGATTATTTTTAGAGGTCTACTTAGTATTCTAACGGCCCTGACTGTTTGGCATTCAGACTGCTGGCAATTTTTTGCTGTTACAGATGATGCTGTAGTGAACATTCTTTAAGTAAGTCTAGACAGATTTCTGTTCAGTTTCTTATATAAATCCCTAGAAGCAGAATTTTTGGTTCTGAGCCCTTGGATGCATGTAGTTAAATTCCCAGCAGGAAGGGAGCCCCTACTTACATATCCACCAGCTCGGCAAAGTCTGTTTTCCTAATTCCTCACTAACACTAGGTATTATTAATTTCTAAATATTTGTGATTTTGATAAGTGAAAAACACTTTGTTTTAATTTTTGTTTTTGATTATTAGTCAGGTTGAACATTTTTCGTGTTCATTGGCTACTTGACTTTCTTCTTTTATGAATTGCCTATTCATAGCCATTCTTTAATTAGCATATTTTTTGTTATTAATCTGCAAGAACTTTTTATTAGTAAAAATATTAATATTTTAAATCAGAAGTTGAAAATTATAATTGTTTCTTAATAAGACAACTGTGAAATGGTTACTGTCATCAAGCATTAAAAAGTTTTTTTGTGGGGGGCGTGGGGAGAGGACATGGGGGGAGGCGGAGTTTAAATCAGATTACAATAAAAAAATCTTTGTCCCAAACCTGACCCTAAAATTCTCATTTTAAAATTGCTCCCCTTTTAAAGCAACAGCATTAACAACAAAACATCGGACATAAAAATAACAACAAGGTGGCCTCTTGGGATGAGTCCTGTGCCTGTGCTAGGTAGTACCTTCTGGGTTGATGTGTCACAGGACACTTGAGTGGGAAAGGGCGTTCACATAGGCACCGACCCATGTGAGTCCAGCCCTAGTGGCCACAGGAAGGGAAGGGCATTTTGCAGAGGTTCTCATTCGGATCAGAGCCAGCCAATCAGTGGTCCAAATTCTGAGTTTCCTGTGTGCCACTTAGAGTGAGCTGAGTGATCAGAAGAACCCATAAAAGAATCCCAGGGTGGACAGGACTGAAGATTTCAGGAAGCTACAACACTGTCTGCTCGTCTCACTGTTCCAAAGGGGCAGGGTGATGTCACCTGAAGGCTCCTGGAAGACGTGGGGCACAGAAAGTCAACTCTGGTATCTCTCAAGTAAGGGAACACCTCTGCACGCACTTGATGAAGGAGGAGAAAATGTGGCCAGCCAGGTTGGGAGGGTGGAGGGTGAAGACTGATGGGAGGCGTGACCACCTTGCACTTGGGGCAAACCCAGGTCACTAATTGCAGGGCAGGTATTTGGGTCGATGCTTGCCATTCACATGGGCTCTGCGTCTGCAAAGGCATGTATCCAGGCTACAACTGTTCAAAAATAGAACAGGAAGTCCAGAACAAAACAAACGATGGAGAGAAGGCTGCAGCACAGGAGTATAGGCTGGATGAGAGGATTTATCTTATGGGGAGGGCCTCAGAGTTGAGCACAAAAGCACCTGCACCAGGCCCGGAAAGACATCACAAACAGGTGATGGATGGAGGCTGGGTATCAAGTTGCCTGCTATGTTTCCATATTACATCCAGATTACAAGGTGAGCAGGACAGGACACAGACCAGTCTACAGTGGTCACCAGGTACCTGGCCAATGCCCGCTGAAACAGAGATTTTACTTTTCATTTGTAATCAGTAGCTGAAGAGCAGATAAGTGAAGAGAAGCTAAGGAAAGAGAAAAAGGAGTGGAGGGGTAAGGAGAATGTTTGGTACATGGCCTGCTCAGTATTCATTCCCCCTGCATCTCTTCTTCCAATCACAGACCCTTCTCTCACACTCAGTCCTGAGGCTCCCATGGGGTGGGCCTTGCCCTATCTCATTGAGGGGTTGGGAAGGCCTTCTCTAGGGGCCTTGGCTAGTTGATAAAGCCATTATTCCAGACATTTGTGTAAGGCCTTATAGGTTAAAGAGCTTCCATATACAAAAGGCCTGGGGCGTGTGTCTTTCTGGTTTCCTTAACTCAAGCATAACCTTGTTTCTTGGTTCACCAGGTTAGGATTCTAAAGACCCTCATGGCACTAATTGCACCCCAGAGAGGTACCCTGGGGCTTCTTCTTAGGCTGGAGCAGGAGCAAGTACAGAGGATATAGGTCATGGATCTAGGTCTTCTGAGAAAGGACTAAGTCTAGAACGATTAGATCATTATTATATGAGAGAATCTGATAGCTATTTGAATCAGGGTTGTACCTGGAGCCCATGGCGGAGACAGAAAAAATTAGGATTTGACAGCTCCACAGTAGAGGACGTACTAAAACCCACCAATACAGAAAAAGCAATGGCAAAGGGTGTGAACACTGCTTTTGAAGTAGATTTCTGCTTTTCAGCAAGCGGTAGGAACAGAAAGGCCTGGCCTGGCCAAGCATGCATTCGAAGACTGAACTGCCAGAGAGCCAGGGAAGGGAGCCTCTCTTCTGTTGAGCCTCAAACTTTGGATTCTTCTAAAACCCATGGTGACTATATAATTCCTTAAATGTCTTCTGACCCTCAACTACCAGAGATATACCGAATTAGATCTTAAGCCATAGAATCTTGGTAGATGAACTGGAATCTAGAACCTGGAATCTGCTTCTTGCTTCTTTAACTAGTCTGAATACTACTTAGGAAGCCTGAAATCTTGGTACAGCACTTGGACCACAGTTACTTCTTCGAGCAGTTATCCTCAGTGTGGGTGGTTCATTCATTAATAGCTTCAGAGTGCAGACTTGAATGGGCAGAGCTAACATCACTCTTGTGCGTTAGTAATCCAGGTACCTTCTCTTTACCACGAAGGAGCTGGTATCTTTTGGGCATTCACCGGACAATCCCAGGGCGTGCTCCACCAGTCTGGTGGAGCCAAAGGTTAGCCTCAGTAAGCCCTGAAGAGGCCTCCAAGAGCCAGTCCTGCCTCCTTCCCCTTGGACAAAGCCACTTGTTTCACCTCCTTCTTATGGCCTGTTCATCCTCTTCAGACCTCAGGTTATGGAAACAGTTCCTTGGCTCCACACACATGGCTTCTCTGCCCCTGCTCTGACTCTACAGTCCTTCTAGCAAGGACATACTTCATCTACCCAATAGTCCCGGCAGCAGTGAGCACAGCAACCCAAGCACCGGACACTGCCACAGGGATGCTGAGTGGCAGGGCCAGGATGGCAGCCTCAGACAGTAGAGGACTTCCTGCCTCCCCACTCTCCCACTAGCGGGGAGTTAGCTGGCTCAGAGAGAGAGGACACACCTAGAAACTCAAAGGCCGATTGTCAGGGCATGGAAGTCACCTCAAATCTCTGACTCTGTTGATGCCCACCACAGCCTCCAGCTTCCCACAGGGGACGCAGAACAAGAAGAACTGAAGGCCCAATTAGAAAAGGCGTTTAGTCAACAAAAGGGTGCTGCAATGAGCCGCTGGCACAGCCGGCCTTGAGGTAGCTTGTCACTAATAAATTACTCCAAAGCCACCAAACAGGTCCGCTGCAGGTGAGCTGGAGGGCAGCTATCCTGTCCCTCTGCATCCTGTTCTCTCTTACACAACACATCTATCACAGCTACTCCAGGAGGCCTTACCATGTAGGCAAGAGGTCATGTCCCAGAGCTGAGGGGTGGGGACAATTGGGTCAGGCATGTGCTGGCCCTGACTTGGGTATCATTCCTTTGTGACCTCATTTTGCAAAAACTGTGAACATCCTGGATGAGAGGAGAGGACCATCTCAAAAGGAAACCTGAAAGGACTCCCAGGGGCTATTGTGGTGGCCTCAGCCTACTGCTCTGTCCAGCCAGACAGAACCCACAGGTTTCTGTCTTCCCTTCTGCTGGCTCTTCATCTTGGGACAATGTGGCTGGTATGGCCTTTCTGGGACTGCTCCTCTTAGATCGAACTCTGACTCGTGCATTTTGGGGAGGGAAACTCTCAGGCAAAACTCTCAGGAACTTTTACATTAATGAGAACAGGGTCGCCTAGTTGATAATACAATGGGGTCTGTCTCCTAAATCTCTACTTTTGAGCTGTGTTTTCTTGGAAAGGGCTGGTGTTCCCTCTTTGTGTGCGTGTGTGAGTGTGTATGTGTGTTGTGTGTATGCATGCATCTGCTTGCACAGGCACTTGTGTTTAAAGCTGGGTCTATATTAAGATACAGTACGACTTCCAATTTTTAGGCACTGTGGCTCCAGGTCTTGATATTCTTGCTCTCCGTGTGAAGCAGGGCATATCATTTTATGTTGGGGGCTCTGCAGAGCAGGGGGCTAAGAGGGCTCAAGGTTAGCCAGACCTGGGTTTGAATCCCAGTTCTGCTCCTGGCTAGCTCTTGGTCTTTGGGCAAGTTCCTTTTCTCTCTGTGCCTCACTTTCCTCATCTATAGATTGGGAATAATGAGTCTCTATTGCAAATCATTGCTGAGATGATTAAATAAGTTCAACGTGAATATATATGACACACTTAGAAAATTTCCTAGCACATAATATGTATGCAATACATATTTGGTATTATTTGTATTATTATTCAACAAATACCAGATCTTTCGCAGCTCTAAAATCCCACAATTTTATACTATGGAAGACTCAATGGATCCTGAATCGATTCTTTAAAGAACACCAGCCAAAGGGAGAGAGGCCACAGAGAACCTATGACTAGGCTGCCCACCCCACTCCTAGACCCTGTATGTACATTTTTTGGTAAAGCCCACGTGTTTCAGGTTGGCACAAACCAGCCATTTCCCTGTGAATGCTGTAGAGCAAGGAGGTCAAAACTCTTTTTGTTTTGCCTGTTTGTGAATTCTAGCTCCACCCCCGAGCTGCAGCTCCATTATGTCGGGCCGTTTAGCTGAGCCACCGAGGTCAGAGCTAACAGGCTTCAAGTGTCCATGCAGCTGCTGAGACACTCTATTGGCACTTGACTTTGCTGCAAAGCTGGGAGGAACAGGAGAAGGGCTGCTTGCCGAAAAGGCTAGATTTTGGAACTGAAAGGCATTGCTAGATGTGGGACTGAATCTTTCTTTGATGGAAACAGGATATTTGGGTTTAAAGCCTCCTTTTTCAAGAAAACCAAAAGACAGGGTGTATTAGTTTCCGAGGGCTGCTGTAACAAAGTACCACAACCTGGGTGGCTTTGAACAACAGAAATTTATTCTTTCACGGTTTAGGAGGCCAGAAGTCTGAAATCAAGTTGTTGGCAGGGTTGGTTCCTTTGGAAGGCTCTGAGGGAGACTTTGCTCCAGGTCTCTCTCCTAGTGTCTGGTGTCACTGGCAATCCTTGCTGTTCTTTGGCTTGTGGCTGTGTCACTTCAGTCTTTGCCTCTGTGTTCATATGGCTTTCTTCCCTGTGTGCCTCTGTGTCCAAATCTTTCCTTCCTTTCATAAGGACACCAGTCATTGGATTTACGGCCCACCCTAATCCAGCACGGCCTCACCTTAACTCGATTGTATCTGCAGACCCTATTTCCAGATAAGGTTACTTTCACGGTGGGTGGGATTCGAGCCTATTTTCTTTTAGGGAGCACAGTTCAACCTACTGCACAGGACAAACAGGGTCCAGAATAGAGTTGAGGAGTGAAGAAAGAGAGAGTTTACTGTTTGGCCACTGATAAAACAAGAGAAATTGCCTCTGTTCTGCGAAAAGCTATAAAACAATACTAAGTGGGAACTAGCAGACCTCCTCCATCTCTGCACTCCCCATTCTGGAGTCGGTTGTGGCAAATTATAGGACTATTGGGAGAATAAAGCCTTAATAATTAGTGTTCCAATAAAAGTTGCTCCATAAAGCTTAAAAAAATCCGTTTGAGTCCTTCCCCACCTCCTCCTGGATGGCTCCATCTACGACTTCCTGCAGTTGAGAAGTCGTTTCAGCAGAGCCCTCTCTGTAAGGAATTCGCTCTTTGAATGTGAAGCACATACCTGGTTCTGATTAATCAGGACAGGGACATTGTGAGCAACTTTAATTTAATTTTTCCACTTCTGATTAAATAGCAGCATAGCAAGTTATTAGCTTTTACACATCTATCCGAACACCTAATCATCGAGGAAATAATTCCAGGAACACAAGGAAGGCTATGAGAGCAAAGGTGGAAATGATGCACATCTGGCGCATCTGGAAAAATTAAATCCACCATTCCATTATTTTAGGATATTTAACACATCTCCCATCCCTTGCGTAGCACAGAAGTGCCTCGTATACCCCTTAGTATGGCCAAACCAAGATGGAGCTGAGAGCCCGAGGTGATAGCTGGCAGAGCCAGGGGTGAGCAAGCCCTGGACAGTAGCATGTCGCCCTCCCCTCTGTGACTTCAGTACTGGGCTTCCTGCCTAGCGTCCAACATGCACTCAACCAAACGGGAAGAGAAGGTTTAGAAATGCAGTGGTCTCCTCTGCAGATGCCTCCTGGGCATTTCCAGCCTGTCTGAATAACTGGATGGGGAAAGGGAATCCCAGTGCCCAGCTCTTAGCAGATGATCAACCATGACTGCAGAATGAATGGACACACGAGCCTCCTACTCATCAGGAGCACGTGAGAAGCCACGAAGAATCTCACCTTTCATCTCCCATCTTGGTCCTCCTGTGCTGTGGCATCCCAGGCCCCTGTCAAGCAAATAAGGAGTTCCTGCAGATTCATACAACTGCTGCAGCATCTGCTTAGAATCAGTGACAGAGAGCAAGGACAGCAGACCACTAAACCACACTGCCCCTCTTCTAACAATTTATTAACATTTTAAAAGTACTAGAAATCATCACAGCATGAGGTTCTTTTAAATAACACACAATGAGTCTTACCCGCTAGTTACAATTCTCTAGAGAGAAACATTAAGACAAATTAAATACTAGCAATCTGATTCTCTCCTCTGTCCCACTCAGCCACATAATATGGAACATGATTTTTTTTCTAGCTTGAGTATACTGATGGGCAATTTGATAGTAGCTGTTATAATTAAAATATGCATCTTTATGACCCAGCAATTCCTGAAGAAACACTTGCACATGTACTAGAATGCTCGCTGCAGCACTGCCGGTAACGGAAGAGGGGAAAAAACCCCACAATTGTAACCAACGTGTTCATTCTGCGGAATGTTATTCATGAGGCACACAGACATAGGACTTAAAAGATACCCAAATTGAATGGTTTGGAGAAAATCAAGTTGCAGAAGTTAACATTTATGTTAAAGCACATATAGAAATAGTAGACATTTTCTATGGGTACATACATGTGTGAATGCAAGAAAAAAAGTGTGCACAGACATATTCCAGATGAACGACAGTGTTTACCATTTGGGGGAGGAACTGGGCTTGGAGTAGCATTAAAGGGGACTTTAACTTGTATAAATGTATTACTTGTGTAATATAAGAATTACTTTTTTAGGAAAAAAACAAGAAAATGAAAAAAAAGTATGATTGTACCACTTTGTTTCTCATGGTGGTGTTCTCTGTGAATTTTTTATCTAGCTGGAGATAAAACGTTAAATTAAAAAGTGTCCCCCAGGATCTCAGGAAAAAATGCAGGCTTTGACAAGAGAATCTAATGGTATTACAAATGTATGAAACCACCTCACAGAAGAAGGTTAGGAACAAAGTGCTGACCTAAGTAACTTTGGAAATGAGTGGAGTCTGTAAAACTAAAGACAAAAGAAACTGCACAGAAGCACTGTACTCTGGTTGATAAAGTTGTTCCCATGGGGACATTGTTAACAATTCTGATACTGCTACAGATGCAGACTGAAATCGAGCAATTAAATGGTCAATGTATGGTGGAAGCCAGGTTTCCTATTGTTGGAGTGGAAATTTACAGATAAGTAAGGGGAGGAGGCTAGAATGATCCATATGGTAATAGATTAGAGGTGGAGACATCAGCATGAACTCATGTTTACCTTAATATAGGTATAGATGGTTATGTATAGAAGTATTTATATAGTATATATACACATGGGTTAGTACACACACACACATTTTCTTGCTCTGTCAACTGAGTGGGCCTAGAAGCAACAATACTGCAGCAGCAATGAGCATACCTACTCATTCTTTGTCATTCTAATATCATTCTTCAATAAAAGGAATTAAGACTCACTGGAGAAATGGCTGATTCCAGGAGAAGGACAAGATATATAAGATGAGCCTGGAGTATCTTGTAGTACCAAAAAGTAAGAAATTGCTCAAAAAACCCTAAACCTCTACAATTGATGGGTACATGTCAAAAAGACTGAGGAGCCAACTGAAAGAACTTCCAATGGCCAAAACTGGAATAATTTGAGCAAAAAAAAAAAAAAAAAAAAATGTAGTATTGGATTAGAACTCAAAATATAAAATAAAGATCCATGAGTCCATATCGATATCAATAAATGACTGGATAATAAATAAGTGGGGAAGAAGGTATACATTTCCCTTTCAGAAGAATTCCAAATAATATATGTAGACATTCCAGCCTTAAGTGGGGAGAGAATAACTCCTCACTCGTTAGGTGTGGGCTGTGCATACTGACTTCCTTCCAAAGAGTACTGCATGGAAAAAGGCTGAGGGTGGAGAGTAACTTCACAGTGGAGAAACTGGACACACAAACCTCAGCCAGGTGATTCTGGTCAACACCAACAGTGATAAACCATGTTGATAGTATGTTAGCCTTAATATGATGTGATGAAAGGGTACCTCTGTGGTCTTCACCCCCAAACCAATACCACAAGTCTAATCATGAGAAAAAAATATTAGACAAATTTCAACGGAGGGCCTTCCTGCAAACTACCTGACCAGTATTCCTCAAAACTGTCAAGGTCACAAAAGCAAGAAAAGTCTAAGAAACTGGCACAGTCAAGAGGAGCCTAAGGAGATGTGACCACCAAATGTGATGTGGTGTGCTGAATGAGCTCCTGGAACAGAAAGACATGAGGTAAAACTAAGGAAATTCGAATAAACTATAGATGCTAGTTAATAATTGAAGCATCCAAATTGGGTCAATAATTATAACAAATGTACTATACTAATGTAAGATGTGAACAACAGGGGAGACTGGGTGTGGAGCATATGGGAGCTCTGTATAATCTCGGTATTTCTATAAATCAAAAATTATCAAAAAATAAAGTCTATTATAAAAAAGCGTCCCCTTAATTTATAGATTATTTTCTATTTCTTCTTTAAAAAATGCCAAAATCTAAGCAGATGTCAAATTTATAAGGATAGATCATGGCATTTTTTCCTTGAAGGAGATTTTAGGACTAGGAGGCCAACTACTTGAGACTACAGCTGAAATGAGTTTGTAGTTTGATTTGGCAGCTTGAGGCAGTTGACCACCAAGGCCCTTGTAGCGCTCAGTGATGGCTGCTGAGGTCTTGGCAAGCCAAGTGTGCAGCTGCCCTGGGGTGGGCATTTGTAGGTCAATACTGAGCAAAATGGAGCCTATGTTGGGCAGGGGTAGGGTCATCGTCAGCCTTGTGTGTTGCTCTCAGTCTGTGCTGTGTGCCTCAACTTATCCCACTAGCCACTAAGTTCAATGTGGGCAGTAGGTGGTGAGAGCCAGAGCAAGTAGGACCTGGGGAGAACCCATGGCTCTTCTGCTTAAAATCCTCTTTAATTTCAACGGAGGGCCTTCCTGCAAACTACCTGACTAATCTCCTGTAACTCTGCCTCGTTTACTCCCCTCCAGTCACACTGGGCTACTAGCTGTTGCTCAAACCTGCCAACGATGCCCTGCTATTTCATCTGCCTAGAATATTCTTCTCCCACAAAGCCTCATGACTTGCCCCCACCACTTCTTTTTGGACTCTACTCAAATGTCACGGTGTCAGAAAAGGCTTTGTGGCTAAAATAGCAACCCCTACATCATTGCTTCATTTTTCTTTCTCTGTACTAGTTTGTTATCTATTTAGTCGCTTCCCCATATAATAATTATGGGTTTCCATGTCAGCAGAGATTTTACACCTTTTTTTTCACTGTTCAATCACCAATACCTAGAATAGAACCTACTACTTAGCAAGCATTCAATACTATCTGTCGAATGAATACATGAATGGGAGATACTTTACATCCCAGTAT
>NW_011888989.1:3253150-3273292 GCF_000151845.1 Pteropus vampyrus | reverse complement strand
CAAAGACTTACAATATCTATTGTAAGTCAAAGACTAATCAAAGTAAACGAGGGGGAGGGGGACAGAATAAGAGGCAAAACGCGGGAGATGGGGCAAGCAAAGAGAGAATACATGTGATGATATCTGTCCTAGAATCATAACAGAATTTCTCCATAAGCTCTGGAATTCTCTAGCCTCTATGTTTGTGCTCTCTTCTGGTGGGGTGCATGGCACTGTTGATACTGACCGAAGTGGGGAGCTTTCCACAGAGCTGGCATTTATTCTGTGGAAACGAAGACACTCCTCTTCTGTGTGTTCTTACCCAAAAGGACGAAAGTGGATTCAAATTAAATACCTAGGAGAAGTTCTTTTTTCCACAGCTTCTTTCCTCCTGGATCCCCAAGTCCTGGGCTACAATAACATCTATAAGAATAACAATGATAGCTGTTGGCGATCCTTCACAGAGCACAGACTCTGAGCCGGGCACAATGCTAAGCATTGGATGGACACTGCCAACTAACTGCAGGCGGCATTATCTGCGCAGAAATGTCCTTCGCCCTTTTGAGATTTTTCCTCGTTTATTTCAGGGTCTAGAACTCTTCTGTCAGTCACGTACTTATGGAAACTCACCCCTATCAACATGTCGTCTCTCTCTGTATTCGTTTCCTTTTTCTTATGGAAAAATTTCAAACATAGAAAAAGAGAAAAGTACAACAACCGCATGGCCACCCAGTTTCAACAATTAATATTTTGCCAGTCCCATTTCATTTATTTCCACCCCCAATTGTCCCTTTTAGGGAATATTGTAAAGCAAACAACAGATATTGTACTATTTACCACTACCCTTTGGTATTTTTCGTCTTCTCATAGTCACTGTTTCATGATGCAGTGACTCTGAGAACTCAGAAAGATTTCCTGTGGGTTAATTAACTGTGGATGGAGGGGGTGTTACAGTTTGCATTGCTCATATATTAACTGACCAAACCCAAGCCAACAATTTGTTTGTTTATTTCTTATATTGTCGTATGGTAAGAATTATTTAAGTTGCCTTATTATCATTTAATGAAACAAGGGATAGGAACTAGATTTACACCTATGACTGGGGCTGAAGACAGATGATAAAACTAATACAGCCTTCTTGGTTTTCTGAGGAGGATGGATGGTCAGAAGGGACTCTAAGACAGTGGTCTCCAACCTTTTTGGCACCACAGGAGAGTCTAATGATCTGAGGTGGAGCTGAGGCAAGGATGCTAGAGCTGAGGAGCGGCTGCAAATACAGGTGAAGCTTCGCTTGCTTGCTGGCCGTTCACCTCCTGCTGTGCGGCCCAGTTCCTAATAGGCCACGGACCAGTACCAGTCCATGGCCTGGGGCTTGGGGACCCCTGCTCTAAAAGTCCCTGGTCAGAGAACCCCAACTACTAAAGAAATGGTTCCCAGGATGTCCCTCCCTCTTCCCTAGAACACACAGGGTGGTGTGACCGGCCTTCAGCAGTGGGTGGCCCCAGCGCTGTCCCTGCTGTTGCCAAATCCAGGAACTGGGGGACGGACCAGGAGGAAGAGCTGAAGACGTGAACTGACTGTGCACACACTGCCAATTAATTATTTATGTAACTGCCTACCACGTGAGCGTAATTACCTTGCAGCACAGTAATGAACAGGTCTATCATTAAAATCCTCTTGTATTTCAGAGATTAAAACTCTCTATGGGCTTTCCTGGCCTTCTTCTGCAGCAGGCAAGGTTGCTGGCTCAGAACTTACAAATATGAGTGGCTCTGTTCCTGGCTAGGTCCTGGTCTCTGAAGAGAGGGCACTTGCAGCTTTGTGGAACCCCTCAGGCTCTGATGGGAGACTTGGCATGTTTGTGGCCAAGGACTACCTCTTCTAGCTCTGAGCATGTAAAAGGTTGGCAAAAAATCTCTCTCTGAACTGCTCTGTTGTGCTGGGATGGTTTGGAATCATAAACCAGGCTTGTGGACTTGTGCAATTTCCAGTTTCCCTAAAGCATTGGTTCTGGGGAGCTTGAAAATGTAACTAGGGCCCAGACCTTCCCTAGACTAATGAAATCAGGATCTCTGGGGGTGAGGCCTGGTGCTCCCCAGGGGATTCTTACGTGCCTCCAGGTGGATACCTACTGCCATAAAGCAAGAATATGTTGTGCACACCGAGTCTTGCTTCCTTCCCCATCTTTCTTTGTTAGCGTCACCTTTTTCCTCAAAGCTTTTGAGATAGAAGAGACATGTCCTTTTTTAGGTTTAAATATTCAGGTCATGCTGGCTTCATAAAACGAACTGAGGAAAATTTTCATCTTCTGCTACGGGCTGAAATAGTTTGAATAACAAAGGACATACCTGGTTTTTGAAGACTAGATTATATGCAGTTATAAGACCATGAAGGCCTTTGAAAAAGGGTATCTCTCTAAATTTTCTAAGTTATTCTATAGTTATTGGTCTATTCAGGTGTTCTTCTTTGGAGACAATGTTGATAACTGATATTTTGCTAGGAAATTCTCCATTTCCTCTAGATTTTCAAATTTATTGTCATAGATTTTCACGTATGATGCTTTTAAATTCCTTTCCCAATTAATAGTTACATTTTCTTTTCTTTCTCATTCTAATGTTGCTTTTCAAAGTTTCTCCATTGCAATAATACTAGCTAATGTTTATTGATCACTGACTATGTGCTAGACGCACAGTTCTAACTGCTTTACTTGTATTACTCATTTAACATTTGTGACAATTTTGATGAAGGAGGTATTCTTACGATCTTCATGTTACAGACGAATTCCTTACCTCTGGGTACACGGAGAAGTTAAGCAACTTACCATTAGGTCATACAGCAGCATGCAGCCCTATGCACTGCCTACTGATGTGTGTGTGTGTGTGTGTGTGTGTGTGTGTGTGTGTGTGTGTGTGTGTGTGTGTATAGACATAGCCCATCATCTGAGTATATTACTCTATGATTAAGAATTAAGGGCGAAGAGGGGAGAGGAATAGCAACAGTGTTGGAGCTACAGATTCCTGTTCAAAGCTTTCAACTGGGGTGCATGGTCTTTTAGAGAGTTCTGTGGCTGGGAGGTGACAAGATTCCAAAAAATGGTCCAGAGGCTTGGGGCTGTGAGCTCCAATGATTTGATGGATTCCACGCTATGTGACCCTTTTGGTGACCTAGCCCAAGGTCACTTAATAGCCTTGAATGTCCACTCAGACAATGAGGGAAGCGTGTATCAACACCACAAGGTAGACACAAAGAAAGATAAAGAAAATAACTGCAATTTCCTGAAAGAGGGGAGTGATTATTACATTCTACTCAGCCAACATCACACTGCGCAACTTTCGTATGAAAAGATATATTTAAAAGATCTTCTAAGACTGGCTCTCTACCGCCTCCAGAATAAAGTCTGAACTCTGTAGTTTGGCCTTCAAGGATTTCCACCACCTGACATCAGCTGACAGTAAGCCCATCAGCTATGGTTTCCTTCAAGCACCACTGCAGCATCAGTCAAACTAACTCCTGGCTCTCTAGGTCCTTGTATACCTGCCTCTGTGCCTTTGCCCATACTGTTCCCACCACCATGAATGTCCCTTCTCCATCTCCAGAGGCTCCAAATGCGGTGAATACATCAAGCTCTAGCATGTCACGATACTGTTTTCAATTCTCTCCTCTTCTAACTAAATAATACTAGCACTTACATACAACTTACGTGTGCCAGCACTTTATATCGGTTAACTCATTTAACCTTCAAAATGACCTTACGAATCATGTACTATTCTTATCTCTATATTGTAATTGGGGAAACCAAGGCTCAGTAATTTGTCCAAGGCCATACTGCTAGTAGCAGAGATGGGATTTGAATCCAGGCCAATCTGGCTCCATGCTCTTGACCCATCCCTCTGCACAGTACCTGTGCCTTTTAGCAGACATGAGTTACAGTGACTTTCCCACTTGTCTAACCTACCCTATAGGATGCTAAGCTCCTTTAAGAAAGGCTATGGGTGAGGGTCTGGTGTGCCTTTGTACTCACTCAGTAGATGTGCCATAACTATTTGCTAATGGATAGAGCTAAGCCAGAGCTGGCCATGGCATTATTACCTTTATCAAGAACCTTATAGAGAAGAACAGAGAACTAGATGGATGGGTTGGGGAAAGCAAGGGTGAAGAATTTGGAACCAAGGTCAATGATACTTTAAAGTGTGGGTAGGGAGCCAACTTTTGATAGATGATACATTGGGAAATCACTGCTAAAAAGAAAGCAAATGCAAACCCAGATACAAATACAAATTAAGGTAGTCAAGAGAGATGCTGTCAGAGATGAGGAAATCTGTAGACTCTTGGCGATCTTGGTTGGGACTATATCTTAAGGCTCTGCTACACAAATTGTGGTCTCTGGACCAGCAACCAGGAGCTTGTTTTGAAATGCAGAATCTCAGGACCCACCCCAGACCAAGAAAGCAGAATTTGCATTTTAACAAGACCCTGAGGGGAGTCATGTGCATATTAAAGTTTGAGAAGCACTCCAGAAAGGCCAGACATTTAGGCCTATCCCCAGAGACTGTAACTTAATGGGTTTAGGGTGGGGCCAAGGCACTCATATTTTAAAAAAAGCTTTTCAGGTAATTTGCCGTGCATTGGGGTCAGAACCACTGCTTTGTCCTTCCCTGGAGACCCTGTGGAATGGAAAGATGGAGCAGGGCAAGGCATGGAGAATCCCAGCTTTGCCACTGATAAGCTATGTGACTTCGGGCATGTCACTCGAAAAAGAAAGATTAGATCAGTGATTCATCAACCTCAGAGTCAGAAAATAAACACTGGATAAAAAAGGGGCCACATACTAAACCTGACAAGTTCAGAAGAGGCCTGCATGGTGGGCCTTCAAACTCAGAGACCAAAGTAACCATACAAGATGGTCTAAACGTAAAAATTCCTAACTAAAAGCAGGTCATGGTGGGTAGTCATGTCCTAGGCCTGTAGCTTCCTTGGCAAAGGTCGATCTTTAACTTTGAAATTGTCTATTATCTTTGTGCACCTAAGATGACATACCTTTGAAATGCCAGAGTGATTTTCTTTTCCAGACCCCTCAAAGATGCAACTGCTGGTGTCAGAACATGGGACCACATCGTTATCTTGTTGCCTACATACCATCTCTATGTGCTGTGAATGTTAACTATCCTATACCCACCAATGTAAACGAGGTATGTGTCTCTCTGTTTTACTTTTTATCCAGTCTCAGAGATTTCCTCACTTTGTTTTCTCTTGCTTCCCTGATCTACTACCAATGAATTTCATGTAACCCTGCTTATATCTGTCTCCTCTTTTGATTCTAATGTATAAAATATGTTGCAAAACTGCCATTTTCTGGAGATTTTGCTTCCTGGCAATTGTCATCAGTTTGGCTCAAATAAACTCTTATAAGACTTTTTCTTAGGCTGGATGTACTTTTGTCGACAACATTCTTGGATCAAGTGAATTTTAATTCCCAGGAATGTGCCTAAAAATTCAGCATTTTAAGCAAGTTTCCTAGGGGATCTTCATGATGGCTTTGTCAGGGCCAGAAAGCCAGGATCTGTAAGCATTGTCTGCTAGATGGCATACAGCTCCATGATGACCAATCTAGCCCATGAAGGGCTCAAGGGGCAGCTAATCACAAGATGCGAAACTACAAGGAATGGGAATTAGCTGGAGAAGTTGGAAGTGAAAATACAGATTAGTGGACGGCCCCAGACTCAGGCTGAGGTTCAGCACTTAACAAAGAGGCAATGTGCACTACAGCTTCCAGGCCAGTGGAGGTCCACAGAGCACTTAGAGCAGTGGTTCTCCATACTGGAAACACCTCAGAATTACCTGAAGAGCTCTTGCAAAATACTAGTACCCAGGCCTTACTCCCAGAGTTGTTAGACCTCTAGCCCAAAGCTCTCCCAAATGATTAGACTATGCAGCCCAGATAGAAAACCACTGTTTTAAGAGTTAAAGAGGTGGGAGTCACATAACACAAAAAATGTGGGCTTTGGGGTCCTTTAATTTCTTTGAGGTATCCTAACTATGCAATGGGGATAACAGCACCCACTTTAGCAGCTGGTTGTGAGAATTAAATAAGATAAATTACATATACCTTTGACTTTTGACTGTGACTCCAACTTTCTTAGTGGACTAATGAGAACACTAAGTTCACACAGCTAGGCAGCAGTACAGTGGAGATGACAGCTCCAAATGCTAATTCTACTGTACTAGTAGAGGAGTATAGGAAAAGAGCCATGTGAAAACTCCCATGACTCCAAATGGCCACTTTCTCCCTTCCCATATTGACCTTCAGCCAGAGCACTGGGCCAGTGGAGAGTCCCTCACAAAAAGTAAAGCCTAAGTTTTCTTTATCCAAGAACCAGGTCATATCCCTCCCTGCAACACTGTACGAGCTTGGCTTTCAACATGTTGCCTATGGTGTTTGATTTTGACCCATTTGAGCTTGGTGTTCTTTTCTGACCACAGTATCAGGAATGAAATAGATGCCTCCGTGGTGAAAATGGAACCAGAGAAGAAGTTTTCACCCACTGTGTGGAAGCTGAGTGGGAATGGGAGGTGAGGGGTAATGGACCGCCAACTGGAAGGCAGGTTCAGCACTCCAGACATGAGGGGTTGAAGGACTATGAATATTACGGGTTAGACTGTGTCCTCATAAAGGATGCTGAAGTCTTAATGCCCAGTACTTGTGAATGCAAACTTATTTGAAACTAGGGTCTTTGTAGATGATCAAGTTAAGACAAAGTCTTTAGGGTGGGTCCTAATCTATTATGACTATGTCTTGATAGAGGAAAATCTGAACACAGAGACAGACACACAAAGGGAGAATGCCAGGTAAAGATGAAGGCAGAGACTGAGTGATGCATCTACAAGCCAAGGAATGTCAAGACTGCCAGCAACCACCAGAAGACAGGAAGAGGCCTGGGACAGAGTCTCCCCTGTAGCTCTCAGTAGAAGCCAACCCTGCAGACACCTTGATCTCAGAAGCTTCCAGAACTGAGACACTGTTGTGTTATAGCAGCCCTAAAACACTAATACAGTTAAGTATCAGATCCTTGGTCAAAGAATACATTGCCCATGATATCACTTACATGTGCGACGTAAACCTAAAAGCAACAAATGAACAGGACAAAGAGAGACTCACAGACATGGACTATAGACTAGTAGCTACCAGAGGATGGGGAGAGGGGGGAGGGTGGAAGTAGATGGGGTAAAAGGGGTCAAATATGTGGTGGAAGAAATCTAACTATGGGAGGCGAACATACAATGTAAATATATACATGCCTTACTGTTAAAATGTTCAGCTGAAACTTACCGGATTTCATTAACCAATGTCACCATAAAAAATTAAAAAAAAAATTAAAAAAAAAAAGAATACTCTGTCATGCACCGAGGCAAAGGGACCCAAATCTGTCCACAGAAGAACTACAACTCCAGAAGAGTACGCAAGTAAGTTCTGCTCCATGTGTGACTCTTAATCCACAGTTGAAATGCCTGGCTTTAGCCTTGAAATACAGCTTGTGTTCTAAGTTCATGATTACTAGCCTCTATGTTGGTCTTCTCAAATATGCCTACTTATGGGCAAAACCCAGTGGCAATTTTCTCGCTGATCTTCTCATCGTTACAGTAGGTAATAACTCTTACATAGTACTTAATACATGCCAGGCGCTTTTCTAATATATATGAATTCATTTAATTTTCACATCAACCTTATCCTGTAGGGACTATAATTATGCCCATTTTACAGATAAAGAAACCGAGGCACAGAGAGATAAAGTAACTTGCCCAAGCTACACGACTAGAAATGTTGGAGCTGAGATGTGGACCCAGGCAATCTGGCTCGCGATTCTATGCCTTTAAACACTATAAAAAATGGTTACCACTTGCTGAGGCCTTACCCTGGGGCAGGTGCTATTCTAAAGACATATTCTAACTCATTTCAGATTCACAACCATTTATTAAGCTCTCAGACTGCTTATTTTTTCCGTATTCATACTTACAGGAAAGCTATTTTAATTTTCAATGAAAAAAGGTCCCTCACTTCCTATACGTATACAAATAATATGGTTCCTCCATCAAAACAGGTCATGGGCTGATAAGCCTACAGCTACCTTTAGTGGGTATCTTCCAGCCTCCAGCTGCCAGCCCTTGCACCTCTCAACACAGCCATGCTTGCCACAACTTCCAGCCCTGATCCTCCAGCTACCTTTAGGAAGTGAATGCTTCTTTGGGGAAAGCCAGATCTCCTAAGGCCAAGCTCACTGTTTTCCAAACTAGGATTTGCTGGGTCTTTTTACTTTCTTGGTTGAAGACTAGTGGGACTTGACTTCCAAACCTCTGCATGTGATTTAATATTTTGGTATGAAATAATAACTTTTGCTTTTACTGAGGAGTCATAGAGGGAAAAGTAGGAGCGGGAGAGCGACATGGAGGAGGAAGAGGAGAACAAACAGAAAATAGAGGAAGGAGAAGAGGAAGGACCAAGGATGACTGTATATCTGTGCCAAGAACTGGGGACAGGTACTCAGTACACTGATCCCACTGCTGGAAACTCCGAGAGGTTGGGTGGCCGGCCTGCTGCAGAGCAGTACTTGAACCTGGTACCCCCACCTCTGTACCTGAGAGTCGAGACGGGGTGGGGGCAGTGGTCCTGCTCAGCAGTTTTGACTTCTTAAGAAAGGGGTCTTCTCAGGACACTTCTTGGTTGGGTAAGGAGGTGATAATCACCATCTCATCTGTAAAGTCTACAAAGTGATCTCTTCAAGGTTCTATGTGCCCCTTAGGCCAACACTGTTCAGAGGTTTTTTCACTTTAGAGGTTGATGGCTGTGCCATGTCACACAGCTGTGGCATAGTAGCCCAGACTGCGCCCCCACGTGTGTACTTGGGCCTTTTGACTCTCCCTCCATAAATGCTAATGATGCCAGATGAAGGCAAGCTTCCTTTCAGAATGAGCCAGCGAGACCCCCTGGTGGTTACTGGTTCCCTCCAAATCTGTTTGATCAGTTATGAGGAAATAGATCTTTCTGCCTCAGTAACAACAAAATTGGTCTTTGCATCTGTGAAAATTATGCTCTAGATGACAGCGATCCTGAACGTTAATCAAATATCAATCACTGACATGAGTGGAAAATAGGGCTGGAGTCTTTATTCCAGCCTTTTGAGCAAAGCAAAGCAATGGCTGACTGTGGAGAAAACCGGCTGACAGGCTTGAAATAGCCCAGTGGAGTGGAAAGAACCTGCACCCCTTAATGCAGAACCTGAATCTAACCATGAGGAAAGCAGGCTAACCAAAACTGGGAACATTTTACAAAATACATGGCTTGTAATCTTCACAAGTGTCCAGGCTGTGAACAGTGGACCAAAGGATGGTCCTTGATTAAAGGAGACTATAGAGATATGACAACTAACTGCAACATGTAATCCTGGATTTTTTAACCAACCCCCCTCCCCTTTTTTTTTTGCTATGGGGGTAATTGGCAAAATTCGAACAAGGCCTACATCAGTGATATTAATTTCCTGATTTTTATAATTATACTATGGTTACGTAAGAGAATATCTTTGTAGGAAATACGCGTTGAAATATTTAGGGGTAAAGGGACATGATATTTGCAATTTACTCTCAAATAGTTCAGAAAGTATATAAAATATACAAAAAAGCCATAAAAATGTATACACACACATACGTGGGGGGAGTGTTTGAATGATTTTTGTAACTTTTCTGTAAATTTAAAATGACCCCTAACACTCCACAATTGATTGCACTGTTTCCCTTTCACTTTGTGAATGTTTGTAATAATTTTTTTTTTTGGTGGATGGTGTATAGGAGTTCTTTTGTACTCTTCGTATCACTTGACTTATAGGCAAATAACGTTACAGCTGGAAGGATCCTCAGAGACTACCTAATTTGAACCCTCCCAGGTGCTGTGACCAGGCCCAGAATTGGAGGTCCTGACTCTCAGCCCAGTGCTCTTTCTTCTTCACACCATGACTACACAATGCATTTGGCTGCCAAGGAGTGACAGCTATGACAGGACGCTGATCCCCTTGGCTTTTGGGGCAATGGATGGGGACTGGGTGGAGGCCCTGGTGTCAGTGTCCTTCTCCCTGTTCACTCCAGAGGGACCATGGTATGAAAAATGTTGGGCAGCTGCTCTAATTTCATCTGTTCCCAGGGCTCTAAATAACATCTATGTGTTAATGAGTCTGATTTGTCTCTCCAACCCTGACCTCTGTCTGAAGTCCACACTTCTGTATCCATCTGCCAACTCCTCCTGCTCACTGAACTAGCCAGCACCTCTAATGTAACATGTCCAAAACCAAATGCTAGCTTTCTTTCCTCCCCTGCTTTTCCTTACCTCAGTCCAGCATTACCCTTCACCCAGGTATTCAGGCCAAATCCTAAGAGGCACAAGTGTTTACCTGACTGGGGCTCCCTGCATTGTTAAGCTCCTTTCTCACCACTCTTTACAGCCAGAACCTCTAGGCATCCACCTCTTCGCTGTCCCAGGAGCATGAGTGGCCTGGCACGCCCCACCTTCAGGGTCTTTTCCATACTGCTCTCTCTGCCCAGAGTTCTCCTGCCAAGGCCCACCCCCTGATTTCACTCAGGACCTGGTCTCAGGCCTCTTCCGATAGGCCTTCGTGACTAGCTTACGAAAGGGAGCACTCTCTGCCCCTCCCCCACACTGACTTTTCTTTATCTGACATCATATGCTTATTGTTCACTGTCTCTATCTCCCACTAAGTTCCTGGAGGCCAGGAATCTATTTGGTTCCTTCTCTATTCCAGCCACTACTTGACACATAATAGGAGCTCAATATATATTTGTTAAAGTAATGAATGAACACATTGTTAAGTTGAAAAAGCAAGGAGCAGAACAGTGTATATAATACACAAATTTATTTAAAAAAAGCCTACACATCTATGCTTGCCTATCTTTGGGAGGATTTAATAGCTATGGCCTCTGGGAGGGTGAATGGGTGGCTGGGGGCAAGGGTAGCATGGAAACGTTTGTGTAGGTTCTCTGGGTACCTTTTGAATTTTTCAGTAGGTAAGGTATTACTGAATTGATGAATTTAAAAGACATATACATACATATATCAAATTATTATGTCGTACACCTAAAACGAATACAATGGTATGTCAATTACATCTCAAAAAAAAAAAAAAAAAGTCCACCTGTAATTAAATCCACATTTCCTTCCCCCAAACATCATAAGGTACATCTCCATCGATATGTGAAAACATGTGTGTTATGAATATAAAATCATGATATACAAATTCCGTATGTATGGTACATAATTTAAGAAATAATTTTTAAAAAAGAACTTTAAAAGCATTCAGCACTAAAAGACATTACATCTAGAGCCTATACTCAGAGTTCTCAACATCTCACATATGCAAAAGTCCCCTATTGACTTAAATAAAAAGTTACTGAAAGGAAGACTAAGAAAGAAGAAACAAAAGCAATTATCTTTAAGGTTTATGTCTGGGTAAAAAAATATATTTATGTAAAACATATATGTTTATATAATATATTATATAATTATATATTTATGTTATATATAATTATATTATATTACATTATACTATACATATTACATAACCCCCCCATTAATGTTGCTGGCCATCTATAATCGTGATAATAAAATAATTATGAGAAGACAGTCATGGCAGGTTTAGCATGCGTTTGTGAGCGGGGAAGAGGCAGTGGTGGAATGATGAACTTGGAACACCTGGGAGAGTGGCCCAGCTCTATCTCTACCAGAGGGACTCTGGGCAAATCACCTACATGGCTTTAGTGGGTCTTGGGTTCTTTTACTGTAAGAAGCGGGTACAGAGGTTGAATCTGTCATCTTGGGGGTCTCCAACATTCTGTGGTTCTATTTTGACTAGGTGTTACCTGTTGGCTCACACACGTGGACAGATGCTATATCTCTGAGATCTGTGTAGACGTAACACCGATGTTGCAGGAATCCTCCTGCCAGACACTGACACAACTGGATGTCCTCCTGGCTACCAGTGTCTCAGTATGACTGAACCAGAAGGCTGAGGTTCACCTTCCTGCTTCCAGCGCCTTCCTCCTCATGCCTGAGGCTTGGGGCTTTTGCACTCTGTGACTCTGCCAACTTCTATTAGCCAAGTGAAGTGCTCTGGGGAACTGCTGCACATGAGTTGAGCAAATGGTGTTGGAGCTAGGTATGCGCAGGGCTGCCTCTGTGAACCTAGAGCTGGGCCCACCCGCGAGATCAAGGAGAATGTCAGGTGGTTTCATGAGTCAGCAGGCAAACTCATTAAAGTGAACTTCCCTTTCCCGAAAAATGCTGTAAGAAAAAACTGTGAAGAAGTGCTCTCATCCTGTTTTGGGAAAGGCCCTGTGTCAGGGAGGGGGTATGGGGAACGGGAGAGGCAATTCGTGGACCTCAATTCTCAAATCATCTGCATTAGGGGAAGAAAGGAAACACAGATGCACAGGAACTGGCCTCTCACTTTGGAATGCCCTATGTTCTGTTTTCCTTATTAGATTTGTCTTAACTGTTTTAGACTGAGACTAATGTTAAGATCGGTTTGCATTCCCTCTGTACATGCCAGAGAATTGGTGAAGAGATGTGTGGGAGTGTGCTAGGTTTCAGAGGGAATTCCTTGTGGAAATTTCACAAAGAATCCTCTGTGGATAGTCCTCAAAATGGAGTTGAGGGTGCAATTATAGTATGGGAGAGTAAGAAAGGGTAAAATGAAAATACTGCAAGTCAAACAAGAATGAGAAAGAAAACATGTCTTTCAAAAGAAGTTCGATGATGTGTATAGTTTGATTTTCTTAACGGATGTTTTTCGGTCTAATTCTGCCCTTATTTTGAAAGCTCAAGAGTTCTAGTCTTTGGCGGAGAGGGAGTGGGGGAGAAGGTACACGAAGTTGTCACACTTAGAAAAGGCCCGCTAAAAGAGGTTGTGAAAATTCCGCCCCAATATTAAAGAAGACAGAGACGGTATTTAGGCTGGTGGATTTAAATCAAGGGGAGCTTCTAATCACAGATAGGGCCTGTTCTTCATTTCAAAAATCCAAGAGAGATTGTAATTCAACCCAATTCTCTCTTGCCACTGCTGAAAAACACCCTCCCCACACTCCTCAGGTCCAACTTCCCTGTTGGGAACAACTGTTGGATCCGTTCTTGACACTGCTTGCTTAAAAAATGAATCAGCCTGTGAAGTTTCTCCCTGCACTATGATTATAAAATCTCAATGTACCTGTAACAGCTCTGCCCCATAGGAACCTACTAGGGCTTCAAATGGGACAATTGAGATTTTAACTGCTTCTCTCTCTCTCTCTCTCTTAATTTTATTTAAATGCACCTCAGAACAGGATGTACAGACCACACGTACTTTAGAAAGAAGTTGAGGTTGAAAAGCCTGTTGACACCAAAGGAAGGTCAAGTCCCCGTTTCCAGGCCAGGGTCTGTTCTGTTGTTCACTAGTCTGCATTTTGAACAGTATTTTTTGTGAGCAGTTAAATATGATGGATAATGTAATTCTATATTTCTACATATACTTTAGAAAATACTACTTTTATCAATCAGTATTCTCAAAATCTGTAAGCTCTTCCTCAAAATAAAGCCCCAATTCTTTGAAAGTCACTTTGCTCTTTCTCAGTTTGCCATTCAAAGCTTTCCATGGTCTGGCTCCAGTGTGATCTTCCAAACTGGCCCCTCTTGCCCCACTGGCAACCCACTCCTATCACTTCAAGCTGGCTGGCTGCCTCATGGTTTCAAATTCTTCTTCAGTGCTGAAATAATTGCATAGGTTTGTGTCATTAGGATTATGGATACATCTGAACTACTCCCTAGCTGCTGAAAAAATTTCTGTTCCTATTCTCTGAATTTTGCCAGGAGGAGCACAAGGAAGCATCTAGTCCAGTGGTTTTCAGCTTTGGCCAGTCATTGGAATATGGAATTAATGGGGAAGGGGAGGGTAGGAGGTGGGGTTATGCATTTTTTTAAATTGACGTATAACATGCATACAGGAAAAGGCACAAATCACAAGTGTGCCACCTGATGACACTGGGTACACGAAATACCCTCATGTCACCAGCACTCAAATCAAGACACAGAACATTACCAACACTCCAGAAAGGCTGGGGTAGGGTAGGCTTTTAAAAAACTGCTTACTTTCCCAATCCTCTGAAATACTGATTCCTACATCCAAGATGAAGTCCATGAATTTGCATTCTTAAGATCCTCCCCAGGGGTTTCCCACTATACCACCACACTTGGAGACCAGCAATCTACCAAAGGTTTTCAAATTGCCCACATATGTCAATTTGGGGGGATGGGGTTGGAGACAGGGAGCTGCCAGACCTGCCTTCTCCTTCAATCAGAGCCACCTGTATCTCTTTCTTATACTGGGCCACCATCATGGATAAAAATAATCTCTTGTTCCACAATTCTGAAAACCACCTGTATCAGTCAGGGTTCAACTGAAGAAGTAGAACTACAAGGATGGTTATGGATACACACGCGCGCGCGCACACACACACACACACACACACACACACACATATATATACATGTATCTGTAAATATTTGAGTCTATAACAGGTATTTGATCTTTGCAACAGTAATTGCTGGTTAAACGGCCTCAATAAAGCTGCTGTTTTCGGTCTGATGCTGGAGCGTGAGGTCCATTAAGCAGACAGTTGGGAAGGAAAGAAGAATGGAAAGTGGAGAAGACCAACAACAATGTGGAACCTGCAAGCCTTAACTGGAACCTCATGAGGATGGACTGAAACTCGTGTCAGTCCTTGTTGCTTTTGACCTTGATCGTTTGGCTGTCCTCCAGAAGCCAGGGGCCCTCATCATGGAGCTAAGCATACACACTTGGACCCAGAGTCAGAGAACCTGAAGGGGGATTTAGCTGAAGATGGAGTAACTGCAGCCTTGGCCGCTGCCTCAGGCCAGTGTGGTGAGCCAGTAGGTAGGTGACAAATGGCTGCTGCTTCCTTTCCATCTCCATCCAGATTACCCAAGAATCTCTCTGTTGCCTCATCCCATAGGACAGGGCATTTTGGGAAATGTAGTTCAGCCTAGCCAGGCTGACATGTGACAAAGCCAGCATCACTCATTTGATCACTGGTCTTAAACTTGTCTACACATTGCAAACATGTGTGGAGTTTAAAAAAAACTGATGCCAGGCCTAGCATTAGGATATGTGAAAGCTTCTTAGGTCACCCTAATGTGCAACTGAGACTGAGAAACACTGGCTGTAAAGTACTATCCCCAGCCCAGGGCCCAAGAAGATAAATTCTATTCTCTTTTTGCCCAAGAGGGGCGTAAAAAGATCTGGTTATTTTCTCAAAGGCCCTAAAACATTTTTCTCGTTATCCCGACTTCCTGCATCTGTTGGTCCTCTCTCTGAGAACCTAGCCACAACCCTCCTGCAGTCCTCAGCACACTGGCTGTGCCTTGAATGAAGCCACTGCTGGTTATCCCACTGGTGCTAAGTGGATTAGGACACAGTGGGCAGACTGAGATCATCCCAATGCCATCAAGCTCATAGTGAACTGAAGACTCGGAAGTTTTCACTATTAAGCTTCTAAATAAAGCATCTCTTCCTCCCAGGCACAGACTAATTAAATAATTATAACACACACAAAGCGGTCAGTGAACACTTAACTACCGAAATACAAGCAAGAGTTGGCAGGAGCCAGTGCTGTGAACTCACAGGTGGCTGAGCTGCCACTGCTGGGTTTTTCTCAAGGATGCTGAAAGAGGGGGCCGAGAGGGGTCACTGTAGGGGAGGAAGTGGGAAAAGAGTTGGAGGCTGGGAAAAGCTCAGGTTCAAGTTCTAACGCTGTCACTAACTGGCCCTGGGGCTTGGGCAAGTCACATACGTTTCTAAGTCTCAGTATCAGCTCCACCTCCTACCCAGGGTCACTGAAAGCATCAGAAGAAAGAGAAATGATCTGGAGGGAAGAAAGTCTAAAAGCTCGGATCTTTCTGTGTGCAAGGAAGCAGTATTAATTCTGTTACAGACAACACTGGTGTAAGGGAATGATTATATAGACTGTGGATTATTTAGGCGCTCTGCTTTCTCTTTCCTATTTGTGATGTGGTTATTCCTAATGAGGCCTGCTAAAGTGTGAGACTGGCACATTTGATGAAAGTCAGTCTTTGGGATTCCCTTTGGATTTCTATTATATATGCTCTCCCTCTCCTCCCCACTACAATAGTTGGTTGAAGACTGCTGAGCGACCCACCCTATAGTCTCTAAGTTTACATAGACAGCATCTTTCCAAGAAACAACAGCAGCAAAAGAAGCTTTCGCTGCATTTCTGGGAAGGATCAGGCAGTGCTGCAGTGTGCTTGCCATTTCAGATAGTCATCTGTGCCCGAGTCAGAGTTTAAGCATCTCGGGAGCAATGATGGCTCTTGCTATCCATTTATTTGGCTCTCTGACAGTACTGAAGACAATGTAGCAAAGGATGTTCTACGTTCTAGTTATAGCTCTGCTCCTCCAAAGTCATTCTAGTCTTCTCACCCTCGGTTTCCTCCTCCATAAAGTGGGAATTACCCACGTCATGGGATTACTGTGTAGTACAAATTAGACAATGTGTGGGAAAATACTTCCATGCTGTACAAATGGGGAAAAAAATGTGATAAGAGTTGTTACTTCTCAAGAACTAGGTACTGGCCGATTTTCTTGTTGAGGACAGGAAGTCACAGAGCAGAAGTGGTCCGTCCTGGGCTGCAGATCAGAGGTGGAGGTGAGGGGAAAGGTAAGGGCTCCAGGGGGCCTGCAGAATGACAGAAGGTGCTTTCTCACCGCCCATCCCGGGAGGTCTCTGTGCGCTTTCTCCTGCTGGAAGCTGTTTGTTTGGCTCGGTCTCTTGTCTACTCATCCACTTTTTCGTTCAGCGTTTACCGAGCACTTATCCTGTGCCAAGCATGTGCCAGGGTTGAGAATTGAATGGTGAACAAAACAGATGAAGTCCCTGACCTCGTGGAGCTGAATCTACCCTGTTTAATCTCAAACAGGTTTGGATTCAGCTCATGAACTGAGAGAGTTGGACAACTAGCTTCATGCAGCCTCAGGGACCGATGTTAAAGGTGTGTTTTATTGGGATTCTAGACTGAAGCTGAAAAATATCAACACATGGAGGCTGGGTCTGATAATAAGAAAAAGAAGAAAAGGTAAACCCCCGCCACCCTCTTTTTGGCTGTCCTTGCTGTGCCCCCTTTTCCTGAATCCTGCTCTTGACTTTACTCTTTAGTGAAGCTAACTCTGACCTCACTTATTCATCCTGAGGTGGTAAATGCATTGAATAGGGGTGAAAGCCTTGAGGTAAAGGAATGCCATTTCAGCTGGAGGGAGAGGGATGTCAGAGGTCACCCCAAAATTACACTACAAGGGTGCATTTGCTGGGAGAAAGTGGGGGCAAATGTCAGGTATCCATTGTGGTTTTTAAAGATTACCAAAGATCAGGGAGGAGAGGAGTGAGGGCAAGGAGCAATGTGGCTATTGTCAGGGTCCTGGCTTTTATTCAGGAAGATAGGTTTGCAGGTGCTTATTCCATTACTGAAAGCAACTAACTAGATAATTAACTCTACAAATTAAAGTAGGGAAAAAAGAAGACCAGGGACTTTACTAGCCGGAACTCAGAAAAGCTCCATCAACAGGCCCTCCTTTTTCTCAATTCCGACCAAGCTGCTGGACAACCCCACTGGTGAGTTTCTGGATGGATCTACAATTTCTTTCTTAGTGAGAAAGGTAAGAAGACATAGTTTATTATAAGACGCCCCCCCAAAAGCCAAATTCCTGAAAAGACTGTAGGTAAGGCAAACCCCAAGTGGACTCATTAAAAAAAAAAGTTTTTATAGTAAAATAGAGCACTGACATACAAAACTACACAAAACAAATGTACGCAGATGCCCTGGTGACTCCTGGGCAGGTGAAGAAGGGCACCTGTTTGGCCACCCCAGAAGCCCGTCCACGGGTCTGTCCCTACTGCAACCCCACCTTCTTCCAAAACTACCCACACTCCTGACTTACTTCCTTCTGTTTATTTATGGCTTTATCACACAGTGTGTATCCTTAGACACCATGGTTAGTCCTGCCCATTTTTTAGATGTCTCTTAAGCGACCAGTTCCTCCTCTATCTATTTATTTTCCTTGCGATGTATCTGTTGAAGACAGGCTGTCTAACCTGCAGTTTTCTACTGTCTGGATGTTGCTCTTGGTGCATGCCAACACATTCGAATGAACTCATTCTTAATGCAAATAATCACCCACTTAAAAAAAACCAAAATTGTATGCAAGCCATGTTCTTCAGGAGGCACAACCCACCATAATCACATTCTCATGAGTGTGTGGGCAAAGGGAGCTCTCACAATAGAGGTAATGAGGCAGGGAGGAAAACATGATCGGGGTTGCGGGGGGTTTGGGGGGGCGTGGAGCTCTCTGTGGAACTAGTGATTTATGAAAAATTTTTTTGCAATTGGAAGTGACTGGGGAATGCTTCTCCTTAATGTCTTCCAATATAGTTTGCTCTAGTAGGAAGTACATTTGGAATGAGGTTTGGCATCACGTTATGCTCTTGAGTCCAGGGTTGTATACCATTAGGTTTTATCAAAGATGATTGCATAATAGGAGCCTGGATGTAGTAAAAACCTAAGGAATCTAAGCCACTAACCAGATTCACCAAATGTAATAAATATAAATGAGAGATGAAAAGAAGATTAGATCTGGCCATTTACTTATGGTTTGGAGCAAGAAAAGTAAGCTTACATTTTTTTTTCCTTTCTCTAATCTCAGCAGGCAGTCCCATGAACATAATTATTAGCACTTTCAAAAGGCTTTATCATATATTGACTTAATAAAGAGTGCATCCATTTAATGGTGACCTCAGATACCCCCAATAAATCCAGGACCCTAAATTATATGCTCCAGGGCTATGGCACCCACACGATGAACAAAAGAAATGAGCAGTGTCATTCTAGGAGATGGGAGGTTTTTCGATACTTAAAATGAAAGGTTTGGGGTCTATTTCGATTTGCACAAGGGAAAAAAAGCTCTAAAACAGATGAAGACAATAAGATTCAAAGTCAAGGCACTCTTCAAACGCACTAGGTTACTGACACTACCTTCAAAACTTTATTACAGCCTTAGTCGTTCAGCCACGAAAGTGGCCTAACAGACATCAGAGGGGAATGAAAGAAATTAGGCAGAGGCCCAAACTGATCACATTCTGGCTCCCGATTCTTATATCTTTCCTTGGTTCTCCTAGAGGTTGTATTTGTGAAAGAAAGCAGGATTGTGTATTGGGTGGGAAGGAGCAGGCAGGGAAAGATAATCAGGAGAGGACTTAATGCAAATCTGCCAGGCAGACTGATTTCTTTCCTGGGCACAGGAGTTTTTAAAATCTGCTGGCAGGATTGGGTTTCTGCTCTCACAGTGTAGATGGTAAGTGATTTCCAACTCTGGTTTTTACAATGCTCTAGGGTATTTCCAATGATTACGATGTCTGTGTTTAAAATTCTCAAAATCAAATTAATTTAAATTCGCTTTCACTGAAAAGGCAAATATGATTCAAAAGCTTATTTTCTTAGTTGTTGTCTAGTCTATCTTTCTGAAAGATTTCATACTTTTTGGAATTCCTTTCTGCCTGACTCTGTGACAGTTATTCTGATGTTTTAGTTCTAACCACTTGTCTTCCTGCCTGCTAGTGCTTCTCTCCAGGTCCCATCTCTGGATCACCAGGAATTCCTCGGAGTTCTTCCCTAAACCCTCTTCTCATCTCTGCCCCCACCCAGTTCCCACTCCAAACCCCTCTACGGACTCCTCTCTTCTCAAGATTTTCAACTCTAGCCTTTAAGAACTACCTAGTGTATGAAATACCCACTGTATGAAATTTCTGAGGGGCAGGCTGGGCTAGGGCCCAGCAGTGACGTTGGAAGGCTGATCGGAACAAAGGATGGGCCTTCAATCTAATATGGCTTTCATGCTTCCATTAGCTCACTTCTCATGCTGGGCTGGGCTCGGTTTAAGCACGTTACACACATCATAACATTTAATCTTCACACCACCTTTCTGAGAAAGCATGATTATACCTATTTTCTACACATGAGAAGATTTCATTTCAGAGAGGGCAGCAGATAGG
>NW_011888989.1:3230541-3251560 GCF_000151845.1 Pteropus vampyrus | reverse complement strand
ATCCATCCATCCATCCATCCATCCATCTAATAGATGTTTAATGACTCAATATGCCAGGCACTGGAAAAATGACAGAGTAGATTTATGTCTAGTACTACAATTAAAACTGCTTTTATATATACGATTTCATTAATTTCTTGTTACAACCATGTGAAGTGGCTGTTGGTACTCCCCCTTTATAACATGAGGAAACCAACTGAGAGGATTTGTGATTTATTTATAATAGCACAGCCAGCAGGTGGCAGTCTGGACATGAATTCAGGTTTATATCCCAGTTAAGAATTCATACATACTGGTCAATTGAAATTTCTCAACTAGTCTCATTGCTCCCAATTAAAGGTCATGATCCAGTCAATACTTTTTTTTTTTTTTTTTTTGAGGCTGTGTTAGGCTCTGGGGGATTCAAAGAGTGGGTTGCTACCCTCATAGAACTTGTGGCCTAGTGAGGGAGACAGACCTTATGTTCACACGATAAACATCTGTTTTCAAGGTATGAGGGAAGGTTGACCTAGTTATGAAAATCAGGGAAGTCTTCCAGGAGGAAGTGACTATTAGATGCATACTGCAGGATGAGTCAGAGTTAGCTTTGGGAAGAGGGGATGAAAGAAAATCATATACAGAGATGGAAAAGCATGTGCAAGGGTCCAGTGGCAGGAAGACCCAATGTGCTGAAATTCTGAAAGGCCAGCTTGACTGGCATATAGAGAGTGAAAGAGAGCCTGGCACAGGATGTGGTTCAGATCATGCAAGACTTGTAGCCATGATAATGATTTTTACTTTTAGCTTAAGAGCAATGGAAAGCTACAAGTCGAGAGTTTGGTATGATTAACTTTGATTTTGATTCTGACTTCTGTGTACAGAATGTATTGCAGAGGGGCAAGAGTGGGAAATAGCTGGAAGGCTTTTGCAGTTGTCCAGGCGAGAAGTGATGATAGCTTGGACCAGGGTAGTGGTGGTGGAAATGGAGAGAATTCCACAGGTGCCCCCTGTTCGGCTCAAGCCCATTTTTCTCACTAAACCCTGTCACCAGAGTGTGCTCACGAATTTGCAGTGGAAGCCTGTCCACACTTCGGGGCTCTGCTGGAGTCTCCTCTTCCAGGAAGCCTTTTCCAGACAGTGTGAGTCCTCCGAGACTTTTCAGGAGTGGTGTCTGTCTTCTGCACTGTCCACTCTCACACCTGGTTCTTCTCTATGGCCTGGCTGTTCTCCGGTCCATCCCTGGAGGTGCCTCCATTTCTCTTGTCTTGCTTTCTCCCTTTGGAAAGTAAATGCTTTGTTGGCACTTGCTGAATGGTATCAACAGGGCTCCCTTGGAAATTACACTTGTAAATGATTACTCCTGCCAGTTGCCTTTACCCCCCTAAATTAAACACTGGCTGCTTAAATCTGACTTTATGATCTTGTTCTATTAAAATATATGTCCCAATTTTTCTATTACTTCCTCTAAACTCTTTTCCACACTTCTCCTAGAAGAAAGCAGTTTCAGTGGGAATGGAGTGGGGGTGGGGTAAGGGCAGGGGTGTAATTAAACAGGGGCTATCTGACCAGAATTCCTATACCTTTTAATGGGGTATTTGATTAATCCTTTCCACAGGCACCATTATTCATGCCTTGATGGAATCTCATTTTATAGCCCTTAATACATGGACCCAATTTATCCACATCACATTGTATTCTAATACTTGTCATCCAAGTTATTAGCTATCTCCTTCTCAGCGTAAAATCATCAGCAAGTTTGATTAGCTTATTCCCCAGGGATGATAGGGGAGATAAGAACAGACACAGTACCATATGACCACCAATGGCTCTGCATCCTCAAAAGAAGACTGCTAAGTGGAATCCATTTACAGTGCCAGTGTGGGCAAAATAAATGCCTGCTCTGAGGCAGGGTCTCTGTGTTGGACGCAGGAGCCAAAGCCACAAAGGGCTGACTGCTGTTGTGCCCAGTGGTGCCGAGCCATCATCCTGAGTGGGATCACTTTGAAAAAATAGTGGGGCTCCTTCCTCTCCTGCTTCCTAACATCCCTCTGGCTCCCATATCCTTCCTGAGAGGTAGAGCCCAGAGTTCCTTTTTATTCAGAACACCACTTCTGCCTTAAATCCCCATTTTCTCCCTACCGGGGCCCTGGCAGGCCTGATGATCTAGAAAAAGATCCATAGTGCTATGGATGGCTCTTTGTCCAGCATACAGTTGGCCCTAAGCAGCCAGTTCCTTCTTTTATGGAACCAAACCTACGGCTTGGGACTCACTGGTGGCTTCAGTCTTTTCTGAACAAGGTTGCCTTCCGCCTAGAGAGAAGGGGCCTGCATGACCCCTATGGAACCATGGGCTCAAAGCCCACAGAGAGTTTTCAATGCCTTCTTCTCTATCTACCACCTCTCCTCAGCCCAATAAGGCAAAACTCCAACAGCCCCTTCTGGAGTCCCTTTAAAAGCCCCCATCATCTTTTCACCAAAGGCTCTATATCCATTATTTTTGTGCTTTTCTGAGCCTGGAAGGAGAGCATGAAAGGGGCTCACTCTGTGGTGATACTGCTCCTTCAGGAGGTGGAGACTTATTCCCTTCCCCTTGAGTGTGGGCTGGACTTAGTGACTCGTTTCTGATGAAGAGAATAATGTGGAAGTGACAGTGTGTGACTTATGAGACTTGGTCATAAAAGGCATTTTGACTTCCTCCCTCCCTCTCTGGTTGTTGGCTCTGATGGAAGTTAACTGCTATGTTGTGAGCAGCCCTGTGGAGAGGTCTAAGGTACCGAGAGTGAGAAACTAGGGCCTCTTGCCAACAGCCAGGTGAGTGCCCATCTTGGAAGTGGGTCCTCCAGCTCCAGCCAAGCCTCCAGATGAGACGGCAGCTCTGGATGACAGCTTGACTGCAACCGCATGAAAGCCTGAGCCAGAACCACCCAGCTAAATTGCTCCCAGGTCTCTGACCCATGGAAATTGGGCAAGACAATAAATATGTTTTAAGTTGCTAAATGTTGGAGTCATTTGTTATGTAGCAATAGGCTACTAATATACTCTCACTACCTCGGAGGAAGGTCTTGGTCTCCTCCTTCCCTTCAATTCCCTTCTCGGATTTCACTTGCTCTCCTCTCTCTGTTCAGGGAGTCTGGTGCCCCTCTGGTTCCCTCTGCCCGACTGGTCTCTGGCTTCTGCTGCGTGTCCTCACAGTTTCAAGGACTCTTTCCTGAGAAGAGGGGGATGGATGGGAGGAGCTCTTTGCCTGCCATCTGAAGAGACATCTGGGAATAAGAAAATGACTTTTTGCAGAGAGCAGCCTTCCTCAGGCCATGAAACTCCTTCTTGTTTCTGAACATGGGGGCGCCTAATGACTTCAGTCAGGCCAACAGCCAGCAGGAAAAGACTGCAAATTACGCGTTCCTGTTTGTATCATATATGTTCACTCCAGTACCCCTTCTGCTCATATGCAGTTTCTGCAGAAGGTCAGGCCTCGTTTCGACTCTGCAGTTAAGCATCTGACACTAAGTGGGGATTCTAAAACTGGATGGAAATGTAATCTGGCTTAAATGTTGCAAGGTGCACCACTCCACTCCACCCCTACTGACCATGTCCTGCCAGCACAGCCACAGTCGTGAGGGGAGTGGCGATCCGATTCTCTCTTCTCTCAGTTATACAGAGGACAAATGTAGTTTTTGATTAAGAAAATCCAGGTTGCTCTTCTATTTGATCAAAGCCTAGTAACTTTTACAAAATCTGTCTCCATTATATGGGGCAAGGTCAGATAGTTACAGCTGTCAATCGTTTGGAAGGCTTAGAAAAGGTGACAAAGCAGTGGACCTAAGCAGTGGAGTGGACCCCAAAGCAGTGATTCTCAAGTAGAGCCCCTGGGTCAACAGCATCAGCATCATCTGGAGGGTTGGTGGAAATGCAGATTCTTGGGCCCCACCCCTGACTTACTGAATCAGAGCCCAGCAATCTGTGTTTTAATAAGGCCTTCGAGCAATTCTGATGCATGGGTAGAGGTCGAATATCACTGACTTAAAGGATTAAACATCTAAATTATTCATTCCTTCATTCATTCATCCATTCATAAGACATTGATTAAGTACCTACTATTTGCAAGACACTCTGGGGCGATGAAGAGGAATTATAAAGAATGCCTTCCTCAAGGAGTCCACAGCCTCCCTTCCCTTGCTTTATGACAAAGCTTGAAAAGAGAGCAGGAGTCCGAAGACGTTAATCCAAGGAATGGAAATCTTTACACGTAACTCTTTTTAATGGACAGGAGGCATACTGAAATTGTTTTTTTCCAGGAATGATCATACTCTCAAACAGTAACTCTTCTACAGTAAGTAAACGTGTGGGTTTAATATATCATGTACAACTGGCTCAGCCTTTTAAGCTTAAAGAAAAAAGAGATTATGTAATTTCACCATGAATAAAATGCAGAATTACCTTAAAGATTCACTTAGGTTTGTGCCTGTCTTTTAATGAACAAACAATTCTGTTGTTTTATCATCTTCGACTAAGTAAGAGTGTCTTTTCTCTTTTTCTGTGAGGCTAAATAAATCCTAACAGCTAGGATGTATCGTGTGCTTCCTATGGCTGGGCTTGGGGATAGCTCTACATTCATTAACTCGTTTGATCCTCTCCTGACCTTATAAAGTAGTCGTAGCAATAGGTAGATGAAGAACATAGGCTGGAAGAGGCAAGAAAGGAACCTAGACCCATCTCTTAATCTCATGTGAATTATGCTCCTGTGCTGTACTCTCAGCCCCACTGGGTCATTTTGCTGCTCATTAAAACTACTGATTAATTGGGAAAACATAAAAAGAAACACCACACCTCCTCTAAAAGATTTCTAGTTGAAACTACTGGCTAAATCTCAATTGGGAGATTTATTTTTATATGTTAAAGTTCATGCTAGATTTCTCCTTCAGTACCACAGATAATTAGGAGTTGGCTATAAACTCCTTATAGTCACCAGCATTAGCGGCCTGTGTAAGAATCTGCTTCATGCTCAACAGATCCAGCTTTGAGAAGATGTCCTGCGTGTACTCCTTTCTCTGGATGCCTTAATGATGCTCAAAGACTCACTGTAACACCGTCTGGGCAGATGATTTTTCAGGGGTTGGAGATGAACTTGGGTTGATCCAGGCAAGCTTGGGCCCTTGTGACTATGGATGCCCAGTTAATCTGGCAGCTGTGGGGGTGAAGGGTGTGACCGATAGCCACAGAAGAAATCAAAGCTGTCTGGCCCAATCAGCAATACACTTGGCGCCTTGCCTTGGTGTAGGTAGGAGGCCTGCCCTGGCTAGCTGAGTTCATCTGCCACACAGGCCTATCCTTCATTTGCAGGGCATCACGGGTCACCCATGTTCTGGCCAACAAGAAGCATCAGGAGGCTTCATCAACTTATTGCACCCTTGGGAATAACTCTGTGACTAAAGTCACATGGGCTGTGCAGAAACAGTGTGGGTATCTTTCAAGCCACATACAGAACATAGAACTTGAGGTGAACTGAAATGTATCTGCCTTTCCCATTGGCTCTCTGTAATCAAGGCTTTTTAGAACATCAAGTCCAATCTCTATTTCTAATTCAGGGGTGCTTGTTGAATTCTGCTGAGACATTGATTTGGTTAGTGGAACTACAGACATGAGATGTTGAACTTGCAAGTGTATGATTCATTTTAAGATTCTGAAATGAGAAACACACCTATCAATGGCACACTGGAGGCTGGGAGATTCTTTGAAAGCATTTCACACATATAAATGGGACATGAAATGAAAAAAAATCTGCTTATGGTTATAATCCCCGAAGCCAAGGACCACCCTACTGTGTTCCCCATTCTCACGGAGTGATGGCTCTGTGGGAAACTGCTGGGATTAGATGGTCTGGCGTTTGGACACCCATGTGCCACCTCATTTATCTACCTGTGACAGGGATAGTGCTGGAAGAGAATCGAAAGATGACAAATTGCTTCTGGTTTTAAAGGAGCTGTTCAGGACGGGTGTATGCCCAGGGGGATCCAGCTTTCATGCCAGGAGCCATCACTTTATCCTGTTTTAAGGCCACATTTTGGCAAACACCAACCAGCACATGATTGCACACTCCTTTCTCCAGTGAATTTAGAGACATTTGCTCTGAAAGCCTGAAATCCAGTCATTCTGAAGATGTGTGCAGCAGAGAGCAGACCTGCCCACACACTGCAGTGAGGAAAATGGCAGGCATCACACAGGAGTTCCAAATCAGAGGGCTTTCTCCCATGCTGAGGCAGACAGATAACAAGGGAATGGTTTTACAGGATTCCAGAGTAGATTCAGTATCGGTAAATGACTCTGGGAAAGGTGATTCCTATGAGATAAGGAGACAAAAATTCCTAAGATACTGGCCACTGGAATCTGCTTCTGTGGATAAAGAACCCCTCAAGCTTCCAACTTCCCTGGGGGCAGGGAGGAGGCACATGGAAAGTTTCAAGGAGGTCCACCTGAGCAGATCTACACAACTCTTCCTGCCAGCCAGGGGTCCAGCCACGGCTGGGCATCATACCAGCTGTGGCCCTTCTTCTTTCTTTCCGCCGATGCTCCCTCTCTGAGAATGACCGTGTAATTCATGGTCAACACACTCAAGCCTGTGGAGGTAAACTTCCCTCAACCGATCCAGTTTGTGTTTCTACTCTCTGTGTGCTGGAATTCTCAAGGCCGGAGAAGTTGCCACGCCCTGCTTATGTGCATAGATGCCAGGTGATCTGCTAAGCGTTGCACTCGTATCTACTCTTTATCCTCCTGACAATCTCAGAGACAGGTACTAATATTTCATTTTGTACACGAGGAAACTGAGGCACAGAGATTGAAGGATTGGCTGAAGGTCACTTAGCTGGTGAGTAGCAGAGCCAGTCACGTCCAGATAGCTTGGCATCATAGTCTGGCTGGTTCCTAACCCCTCTGCTGCCTCTCTAACATAACCCTTCTTCAAACACAGCAGCTGAACCCCACAAGGGCACTGGTTTGCCCGGGCCTTTCTCCTTCCCCAGGCCCAACCCTCTGGAATTCAGTAGGTACGTGGAGCTGGAGCACAGAACCTGCAATGTGAAAAGACAAGAGGCTCACCTCCAATCCCCCTATTTGTTTTAAATTCAGGTCAGATGTCCAAACGTTAATTCTGTGCTTGTTTGTTTTGAACATTTCACCGTGTTGCCCCAGACTACTTCACAGATGGGTATCTCTGTTCTCCTTCCTTAGCCCCCGCCCCCATCTCCCATCTCGGGCAATGATGCTACTGCTAGTGACTGATGCTCCCTGCCTAACTTCATTATAACTTTCAGCTAAAAACTTCTATTTTCCACATGGCAGCGAGGCATATTGATAGCATAAGTCACATACTAAGGCATTTTCTAGTTTATAATTTCTAATACCATTATGCTCATTCCACAGATGGGTAAGGGGAGACAGGAAGTCACAACAAGGTTGCAAAGGCATCCTAAGCCACTTACAAACAATTCCCTCTCGATTGCTTCCTCTCATCTTCCTATTTCACAAACTCACCAAAGGCCTGGGAGTGGGCAATGTTATCAAGATCGAGTTGTACTGTATCTGTGGCTATACTCCAGCTCTCAGAATACTAACAAGCAACTCTAAGCTCTGGTGGCAGAAGTATCGATGCTTAGCTTTCTGCCAAAACTCATTCTCATTAGTAGGGTTACATGCATGAAACACATACGTTGAGATTTTGGTCTACACAATTCTCTCATCGCCCATTGTAACTAATCAGAATGCTGAGTGGTTTATTCTAATGCCGAACACAACTAACTGCCTTCAGTGTCTGCTGAAATAACCGTAACTTCTGTTCTGATGAAATCTTCTGGTTAGGAAATGAAAGGGTAGATCATAACCTATGAGCAGACTGAATAATATTCCTTCTGAGTCAACACTGTAAGACTGTTTTTCAAGCAGATATTACAGAAAGCTCAGATCCTATGTGAAAGAGATATGAGAAGGCCAGAGGATGTGTTCATTGCATATAAGACTGGAATTAGAAACTGCAAATGTTGGAAGTTTCATAAAGGCAAATTTGCCTCTGAGAGTAGACACACGATTTTGCTGGCACTGTGAATTTTTTTCCACTGGGCTTTCTGTTCATGGAAAATGCACTGAGGTGAGAGTCAGAGTCTGGAGTACTAGTCACTCTGCCTTTATCAGTTGTGTGACCTTAGGAATGTCACTGAACTTCTTTGAGCTTTTAAATCAGGGAAGCCAGCACCCACCCGTCTACTTTACTGAGCTGTTATGAAAATCAAAATGAACAAGCTATGTGAGAGTGCTTCATAAACGGTAAGATGCTGGAGATATTTCTAAAGATACACGATCACCCTCAAAAGGCGGTAGTGAGAACAGAAGCCTCTCATCTCTGTTTTCAAAGGAATCATCTTCTAGAGATATGGCTGAGAAGTAGCATCTGGGAGTGTGACCATGGAAGGCGGTCCCAGTCACAGCATTCAAAAGCAGGCAAAAGTGCACCGTTTCATTTGTTCACCATCTCTGCTCACATTTGCCCTTCACTCTTTCCTCACCATCAATGCAATGCATGGCACCTAGTGGGTACTCGGAAACGTGAGACAAATCAAAGAATGCCAGGCGAAGGACTTTAGTCCCTCCGGTGCAGAAAGGTCATCCACGAGAAAGGAACCGGGGCTCAGGGGGGGATTTCTGGAAGCCTGAGTTGACCAGGATGACCGGCCAGCTTGAACGTAAGAGGTTTCCCGGGACAAGTTGGTCAGTCTACCTGAGCGTTGTATCTGAATATTCGTTTTGTCTTTCCCCAGCTGGCAAGAAACAAAGTGTCTGACCTAGAGGAAGTCTGGTGGTAGAAGGCACGTATGTCTTTGTGTTCCTAAAGAGTGGATCCCTAGAGATTTATAGCCTGGGTCATTTTTCTCCCCCTTTTCTCCCTATTAGTTTCAATTTCTCTAGCTGACACCATCGTCTCCCTGTCAGGAATCCAACAGAATCACACCCCTTCTATGTTTCCTGCATCAGATTATCACCTCTAAGATATTTCTCTGGTCCCTGTTGGTGGCTTCCTGCCACCAGCTAAATCTTCTACCTAACAGCGCAAGGCACTCGGTACAAAACTGCAGCTTTCAGCAGGACTTGCACTTGGAATTGTCACAAGTGCTCTGTGCAGTCTTCACCAGGACCACACGTGTGCTGCAGAACTGCCATCTGGATCAAGAGCTGACTGGTGCACATGGCAGGGAAATTACATTTTGGGCCAGGGAGGAGATGCGATCAGTGGGGATTTCCCCTTTAAAAACTTACAGCAAAAGCCTGCCCGAGACCATTCAATATTCATAAATGGAAAGCAGAGATGGCGTTTCTGTTCTGCCAAGAGCAATAGCTATTTATCACAGCAAATGACTGAAATAGTTGTATGTACAATGCTTTACTCAGTGCTGTAAATTACGGTATACAGAAGATTAAACTTAAGCCTAATGCTACCCTTGAGCTTCAACAGCTGAGTCCTATAAATGGATACCCGTTAAGAGAAGAGAATCTTTTCCCGGTTACTATTTAAAAGTGTATCTCTATTAAAAGCTTGTCTTAAACATAAATTACCAGGAAGCCTTCCTTGGGCCTGAGCGGGCTCTTCCTCTGGGCACCGACTCACAGAGTCACATCTATGTGACACAGTGACAGGCCTGAGACTTAAAGCACGTGCTGTGCTGACCTCCAGAAGGATGGAGGTGAGAGGGACTTCAGAGAGGGCTCTGCTGGGCCTTAAGGAGATCTTTGGAATTAAAATGATCTGGAACTCCAAACCACTTCAAAGAGAATGTTTCTTCCGGTATCTGCTGTTCTGTGAAGTGTCCAGAAACCCTGACCTAGAGCCGAAGCCTCAATTCTCCTAGCTTAATTTTAATTTCCAAGCACTTGCTCCTCCAAGTGCAGTCCGTGTACCAAAAGGCACCAGCATCCCCTGGAAGTGCATTAGAAATACAGACCTCCTGAATCAGAATTCGTATTTAGGCAAGAAACTCCCGGGGGATTCACGTGCACATTAAAAATTGGGAATCAAGGGACAAGTGAGCAGGTGTTAACAGGGAGAAGCCCTTTGTTTTTCTCCCTGGAAATTATTACGCACAAGAAATAGGATTACGGGAAAAGGCCCTACCAGTGGGCCCTAGGATGCTGAGTTCTCTTTTGTCCAGTCTTACTTCAGAACATCTTCAGGATCTGGGAGAGAGGTTTTTATGAGCTGGGAATGAATGTATCACTCTGAACTTCACCCAAAGCACCCCAGGGTGTAAAACAGAGTAAACTAGCAAGAAGCTCATGATTTACAAATCAATCAGAATGCCTCTAATCCCCCTGTGAATCTGGAGGCACGGCAATGTTTTGGGCCAGGACTTCAATTCCTTGTTGTAATTACCAGTTGACTTTAAGTAAGAAAAGTATGCAAAGGTATTTGTATTTTTTGAAGAAAAATCCAGGATAATTGTCTTCTTTATTAGAAAAAGAAAATATCCTTCAGTATGCATGTTAAACACTTAATGGTAATTACTGAATAAATAGTTTTATATACATATAGATAGATTTAGAAATAAAATAAATCTATTGTGGCCAAGCTAGCAGAGGAAAAAAACAGGAAGAGAGTTAAGAAAACTTTGCTAATCTAATGGAAGACAGAGAAAGGGTACAAAGAAGCAAATAAAATGCAAGGTAAACAGAAACACAAACTAAGAGACAGTTCAAATATATAAAGTTATCACAATAAATGTAAATGGATAAAACTCACCTATTATAAGACACTATCAGATTGGACTTTTTAAAAAGCCAGCTATATACTGCTTACAAGAGAGACACCTAAAACAAAATAACACAGAAAAGTTGAAAATGAAAGATTGGAACGAGATAAGCAAATACATATTGACCAAAAGAAAATTGGGTAGCAATGTTAATAATAGGGATGAAGAATCCACCACTAAAAAGACTGCAAGTCATACACTTATATGCATCCTATAGCACAGCCTCAAAATTGTAAAGCAAAAGCTGTTACAGTTCTAGGAGGGACTGACACAATGACAGCCATCATAGGAAACGTAAAACCCCATTCTCAGAAATTATAGACCAAGCAGACAACAGCGGTGAGGATATACAAGATCTGCATAACAAAAGTATACAATGAATATATGAAACCCTGCACACAAAAGAGAGATTATACACATTTTCTAATCACACATGACATATTAAAAAAAACTGATCACATGCTAATTAGTCACAAAGGAAGTATCGTAAGTTATAAAATGGATAACATAACCAACATTCTCTGGCAGCCACCATAAATTAAACTAGAAATCAAAAATAAAACAAGAGTAAGGCTCCCCCTCACTACCCTTTACATTTGAAAACTAAAACCAGACTCCTAAATTACTCCTTGGCAGCGGTGTGATTTTTTTCTATGTGTGGCCTAGTTGCTATGGGACCAGGTTAATTTACATGACATTTGTCGGGGGTATCACCAGAAACAGGAAACTCCCCAAGCCATTATAGCTTCATTATTTTGTACTTTGAACTAAATTCTAAGCCAAAGGGACGATGAAGTACCTGACGCCAGGAAGAAAAGAAGAAATGTGCGTGGGTTAATTATGACCTAGTCGTGCAGCTCCAGAAGCTGCTATTCGCTTATTCCCCAGACAGTGCCCAGTTCTGCCATCTCTTTCTGCTCATCGATGCTGCTTGGATGAAAAAGACTGTCTTGGAAGTGCTCCTGGTACCTGGGGAAAGGTGCTACTCAATTGACATGGCATCGTAAAATTAATAGTGTCCTGGAATCAAGTAAATACTGTAGCTAAGTTTGTATGAGACCTTCTGTCTTCTCTTTTATAGGGCCAAGCATTTCTGAAAAATTATCAGAGAATGTTGCATAGGAGACACACAGGAAAAATATAGGTCCGTGATTCCAAGGGGAGAGAGCACCTCCCCAAGAAATCCCCCAAAACAAAAGCAAAACCAGACCGATGGTTCGTTCCTTGGGCTACGCTGCCAGCCTAACGCGATTTTAGTGCTGGATGAATAATGAAACAAATATTAAAAAGAAAAACACCAAACAACCTATAGAGGATGGAATGCAGCATCAGGGTAATATGGATCAAATCACTGGAGGAGTGTGCAAATTCTGCAGGTGAGTGGGGGTGGGGAGATAGAACAATAGTAAGAGAAAAGAGGTGTCCATAGCTCTTCTGCCTGTACTGTGGGAATCCATGGTGGTCAAAACAGCCTGGTGGTTTCCTGGCTCACAAACATTACAAGCCACAGAGTAGGACAGCTCTCATGGGCACCCCCGCTCTTCCGGGCCTCCTCATGGGTCCCCCAGCCCAACTCTGCAAACATCTCCAAAATAGCCCCCTTCAAAGAACAGCTGAGGCAAAGGCTTGTTGTGAGGATGGAGGTTCCTCACCACAAACTTTAGGGTGACTGTCACAGGTGGTAAGAATATGAAAGGGGTGGCTGAGAAAGCGGCACAAGAATTTTAAGAGCTGTTGTCCAGCCCCTGCCTCCTTAAACGCACTGGTAACTTGATGCATTTGTATCTGGAGATAGGGTCACCATGTGGATGACACCCCAGACATGACAGTAATACAGGTCACTGAGTTGGGGGTGGTCAGTCAGGCCGGCGTCGATGCAGAAGCGCTCGAGGTAGAGGCAGGCACATGTTGAAGCGGGTTATGCATAGGGTGGGGACAGTCACATATTGATGAGCAGAAAGCCACAGGTCCAACTGGTCTTAGAAAAACATACCTCCAGAGAAGGTTCAGAAATTTGAGAAATAATTCCAGGAGGAGAAAAATTTAACTAACAAATAACAGGGTTAGTCAGAAACCAAACCTTAGAAATCTGTTGTTCCAGTTTTGTAAGACAAAGAGTATACTTGCTTTCTCTGGAGAAAAAAAAGATTATTATTCATTCCATGTGAAGTAGGATTCATCAAAGTGAAATGGTTTACTTACTCTTTCATCATTTATTCCTCCAATTTACATTTTCCCCTGGACCCATTTATTTCCCATGTATCTCCTATGCAGCAGTCCCAAATCTGCACTCATTTTTCAGAAGTGCCTGGCCCTGTGAAAGCAGAGGGCAAGTCCTATACAAAATGTTAACTACAGTATTTCTTTGACTCTGGGAGGCCATAAATTCTAAGATACCACATACTTTAATAGCACTTTTTTCCGTGTGGGTGGGGGATGGGGAGAAGAAAACCTGCCATAGTAAATACATGATGATGGGAAGAAGCACAACCTTCTTTAGAGACCCATAGTGTCCCCGAGGTGAGCTTACACACAGGTTCCTCATATGTGACACTTTGGGAGGGAACTCTCAGTGACCCCAGGTAAAGCATTAAGAATGAGCTCCTTGAGCAAATGCTCCAGAGGCCCTTCCAAAATGAGAACTGTGAAACGGGAACTTCAGCTTTGACAGTAGCTGGGTTCTAGCATCAGGGTGACAGGTGCGAATCGTGTAAACTCAAAACCACCTTTAATACCTTTCTGCTCATAAAGTACAGTCCACATGATCTGGGGATAATGGACTCTTTCCATGGCCAGTTTCTCCTCCAGGGTTGGTAAAGATCTTTGTTTCTCTGCTCGGGCACCAGATGAAGGAGTAGGCTTGTGTCTGGGGCCATATTACTAGAAACAAAAGTGCATTATTATTATTACCCAGTGCATGTGGTCGAATTCAGATAAATTAAGAATGATGAGGCTCCAAAGCGAAAAGATGCATCTTTGTTTTATACTCCAAGATCTCTTAGTGCTGCACAAGGCTACGAGGTGCTGTGAACCTCCCTCAGGAATGGAAACTGGCTTGCATTGTTTCCCAAGTATGTGTCCACTCAAACTCGAGCTGTCAGAGTGCTGATTTACTTCTTTGGGGAAGAAACACTGTTTGGGAAATGCTGCTCTACTCATTGCTCAGGATGGGGAGAATTCCAAAATGACCTTTCGAATCAGGGCTGGCAACATTCTGTCCTCGGATTTAAATAAAGCGATGACTGTTCCCCTAATTTTCCTTGGTTGATACAGCTCTGAGGAATGGAATGGAGCAGCCTGTACAGCGAGGAAAAGCCAGTGATGAGTCAGAGGCCAGGGGTCATGTTATCGTGCCAGCCCTCCAGAACTCAGTTGTGGTCTGGGATCGCAGCAGCAGTGCTCAGTGACTTAGGACGTTTCCCCTGCATCAGCCTCTCCAATGGTACCTCAACAGAGATGGTCATGTTTTTTCAAGGATCCGTACCTCCTCAATGAATGTACTCCCTTACATGTGGAATTTGGCTTATTTGCAACTGGCAAGCCACTTTTCTTTTCTTCTTGCTTCCTCCCTCTTGTCTTCCAAGATTCACTTTTTAAAAAGTATATTGAGCACCAACTGCAGATTCTACACTCATCATATTAACTCAGAAAACATAATGGTGAGCATGACGACAGGGTTTCTGGTTCCTTGAAACTCCTAGTCTGGGGTGCGGGTGTGTGGGTGTGCATGTGTGCATGTGTGCACAGTGGGGATGAATAAAGCAAACAGCATCTGCAATAGCCACCATATATGCTGATGCTGGTGAAGTGGAGAGTGCCTGGAGCATCTGACTTGGGATTGGAGGGGTCCTTCCTTCTACCTGTTTGTGCATCAAATTAGGAAAATGTGCTCCATGCTGGGGATCAGGTATGCAAAAGGCACAGACCCAGCCCTTGGTAGCTCAGTGTCTAGAGTTCACAGGTAACTGCTACACAATTGGTGCCATAGGATGCAGGGATGCAGGGGGCAGAGGGACCAGCTGACAATTTGGTTGGCTGGTAGCTGAGCTCAGCAGAAATGCAGAAAAGCACTCAAAAAAAGTTGTATCAGGGACATAAAAATGAAGTCAGCTATACTTGGGAAAAAAATCCCAAAAAACAAACTAAAATGGTTATCGTCAAGGTCGACAACAGTCTCTTTTCTGCTTTCGCTTAACCTCCTGGCATTTGAGTGGGTCTCCAAAACACTTTCTTCTCTGGTTCCTCACCACAAACTTTAGGGTGACTGTCACAGGTGGTAAGAATATGAAAGGGGTGGCTGAGAAAGCGGCACAAGAATTTTAAGAGCTGTTGTCCAGCCCCTGCCTCCTTAAACGCACTGGTAACTTGATGCATTTGTATCTGGAGATAGGGTCACCATGTGGATGACACCCCAGACATGACAGTAATACAGGTCACTGAGTTGGGGTGGTCAGTCAGGCCGGCGTCGATGCAGAAGCGCTCGAGGTAGAGGCAGGCACATGTTGAAGCGGGTTATGCATAGGGTGGGGACAGTCACATATTGATGAGCAGAAAGCCACAGGTCCAACTGGTCTTAGAAAAACATACCTCCAGAGAAGGTTCAGAAATTTGAGAAATAATTCCAGGAGGAGAAAAATTTAACTAACAAATAACAGGGTTAGTCAGAAACCAAACCTTAGAAATCTGTTGTTCCAGTTTTGTAAGACAAAGAGTATACTTGCTTTCTCTGGAGAAAAAAAAGATTATTATTCATTCCATGTGAAGTAGGATTCATCAAAGTGAAATGGTTTACTTACTCTTTCATCATTTATTCCTCCAATTTACATTTTCCCCTGGACCCATTTATTTCCCATGTATCTCCTATGCAGCAGTCCCAAATCTGCACTCATTTTTCAGAAGTGCCTGGCCCTGTGAAAGCAGAGGGCAAGTCCTATACAAAATGTTAACTACAGTATTTCTTTGACTCTGGGAGGCCATAAATTCTAAGATACCACATACTTTAATAGCACTTTTTTCCGTGTGGGTGGGGGATGGGGAGAAGAAAACCTGCCATAGTAAATACATGATGATGGGAAGAAGCACAACCTTCTTTAGAGACCCATAGTGTCCCCGAGGTGAGCTTACACACAGGTTCCTCATATGTGACACTTTGGGAGGGAACTCTCAGTGACCCCAGGTAAAGCGTTAAGAATGAGCTCCTTGAGCAAATGCTCCAGAGGCCCTTCCAAAATGAAAACTGTGAAACGGGAACTTCAGCTTTGACAGTAGCTGGGTTCTAGCATCAGGGTGACAGGTGCGAATCGTGTAAACTCAAAACCACCTTTAATACCTTTCTGCTCATAAAGTACAGTCCACATGATCTGGGGATAATGGACTCTTTCCATGGCCAGTTTCTCCTCCAGGGTTGGTAAAGATCTTTGTTTCTCTGCTCGGGCACCAGATGAAGGAGTAGGCTTGTGTCTGGGGCCATATTACTAGAAACAAAAGTGCATTATTATTATTACCCAGTGCATGTGGTCGAATTCAGATAAATTAAGAATGATGAGGCTCCAAAGCGAAAAGATGCATCTTTGTTTTATACTCCAAGATCTCTTAGTGCTGCACAAGGCTACGAGGTGCTGTGAACCTCCCTCAGGAATGGAAACTGGCTTGCATTGTTTCCCAAGTATGTGTCCACTCAAACTCGAGCTGTCAGAGTGCTGATTTACTTCTTTGGGGAAGAAACACTGTTTGGGAAATGCTGCTCTACTCATTGCTCAGGATGGGGAGAATTCCAAAATGACCTTTCGAATCAGGGCTGGCAACATTCTGTCCTCGGATTTAAATAAAGCGATGACTGTTCCCCTAATTTTCCTTGGTTGATACAGCTCTGAGGAATGGAATGGAGCAGCCTGTACAGCGAGGAAAAGCCAGTGATGAGTCAGAGGCCAGGGGTCATGTTATCGTGCCAGCCCTCCAGAACTCAGTTGTGGTCTGGGATCGCAGCAGCAGTGCTCAGTGACTTAGGACGTTTCCCCTGCATCAGCCTCTCCAATGGTACCTCAACAGAGATGGTCATGTTTTTTCAAGGATCCGTACCTCCTCAATGAATGTACTCCCTTACATGTGGAATTTGGCTTATTTGCAACTGGCAAGCCACTTTTCTTTTCTTCTTGCTTCCTCCCTCTTGTCTTCCAAGATTCACTTTTTAAAAAGTATATTGAGCACCAACTGCAGATTCTACACTCATCATATTAACTCAGAAAACATAATGGTGAGCATGACGACAGGGTTTCTGGTTCCTTGAAACTCCTAGTCTGGGGTGCGGGTGTGTGGGTGTGCATGTGTGCATGTGTGCACAGTGGGGATGAATAAAGCAAACAGCATCTGCAATAGCCACCATATATGCTGATGCTGGTGAAGTGGAGAGTGCCTGGAGCATCTGACTTGGGATTGGAGGGGTCCTTCCTTCTACCTGTTTGTGCATCAAATTAGGAAAATGTGCTCCATGCTGGGGATCAGGTATGCAAAAGGCACAGACCCAGCCCTTGGTAGCTCAGTGTCTAGAGTTCACAGGTAACTGCTACACAATTGGTGCCATAGGATGCAGGGATGCAGGGATGCAGGGGGCAGAGGGACCAGCTGACAATTTGGTTGGCTGGTAGCTGAGCTCAGCAGAAATGCAGAAAAGCACTCAAAAAAAGTTGTATCAGGGACATAAAAATGAAGTCAGCTATACTTGGGAAAAAAATCCCAAAAAACAAACTAAAATGGTTATCGTCAAGGTCGACAACAGTCTCTTTTCTGCTTTCGCTTAACCTCCTGGCATTTGAGTGGGTCTCCAAAACACTTTCTTCTCTTGGCTTCTAGGTCTTCATCCTCTGCTGCTTTCTTGCCAGATCACTGGCTATTATTCCCTTTCTAACTAACCCTAAATGTTGACACCTCCATTTTTCAATTATAACCATCAGCAAATTCTGTCAGCTACACTTCCAAAACGAGTCTCAAGTTTATCCTTTCCTTTTCATCTGCATGGCTATGCATTAGTCCCTGTGAAGTCTCCCGGGATCCAACCAGCCAGAGTGATCTTTTAAAAATATAAACCAGATTATGTCTTTCCCTCAATCAGTACCCTCTAGGGTCTTCTCACCATGCCCCGAATAAAATCCAGGGTCTGGAGTCTGGCCTACAGGGCTCTGCATTTCGGTTCCCTACCTTCCTTCCTGAAGCCCTCATAAACCTCACCTGCTGTGCTCTCTGCTGGGACACTCCTGCGCTTGCTCTTCATATGGCTTGATCTGGACTGAGCATTTTTGTATACGTTATTTAACACACCAGAACGTAGGTTTCAAGAAGCCAAGCCCCTCCCTGTCTTGTTCACCCCTGTATTTGTAGCACTAGAACAATGCTTGGCATAGAGTAGGTGCTCAATAAATACTTTTCAAATAAATGAACGAATCAAAGCTATGTGACTTGAAGAAGGTGATCTAAGAGATTCAGCCTTCAAGAAATAGGCTTTCATAAGATTATGAGCAGAAGTTTATTTTCAATTAAAGTTGAATCTTAAGGTTATGAAGATCCTATTTATCTATCTCCAAATTTGAACAAAACCATTCAATCTGCTATTTATTTATTTATAACATTTCTACTTAATTCACAGAAACATGCAAAAAAGGGAATTTCACTGAATTTAAAGGAAATCACCTACTGTTTGCAGGTCTCACGGTCTGCTCATTTGTTAGAGATAAACAAGAAACTACAGGCAGAACTGATCGTGGTATCTACTCCACCTCTTCTACATATTTCCTTCTTTTTACTTTTTGATATTTAAAGTTCTCTTTAAAATGCTGTGGCTAAGGCTCTAAATACATTCATTATAACCAATTTATTGCTTTCTTCCTCCTTCCCTCAAAATTGTGCTCAAGTTCATCACCTATGCCAATAAGTAGATAGGATCAGTGGTGTAGCTTAGAAAGGCGAGAAAGAGACAGGGAGCTCCGCTGCCCCCAGGCCCCTGTCCTTTAGTCTCCAGCGTCCTACAGGGGACAAAAATGACCAACTGTATCAAAGTTTAGTCAAGGTGTTATAGGGAGTTTGAGGTCCAAACATTCTCCCAGCATAGTGGTTCAAGTGATCTGGAGTCAGACATAGGTTGACTCCAGAATCCTGGTTCTGCCTGACCTTGAGCAAATTTCTTAAATCCTCTGAGTCTTTCTTTCCTTGGGTGTGAGATGGGGATAATATGACCACAGCACCTTAGGGTGGTGACAGGGTTAAGAAACACATTAAAAAGCTTAGCTCATATAAAGGCTCAATTAGTGTAATTCGCTTTATTGTTATTGTTGTTATTGTTATTTTGTCTTCCATTAGTAGAGTAAAAAGAAAAGCCAGGGTTTGAAACCAGGTCAGCCTGCTATGTTTTAGAGCCAGCATTAACTCTGATTTGAGCAGTAGCAAGTTCAAAATATAACAATTGGAAGTGGGGCAAACCATGGCCCTTCGTTGTAGATTCTCTGTTGTAATGCTTGATTTAAGGTCTAACCATTTTCTAATCAGTCGATTTGTCATTTATTTTATTTTATTATTTTTCTATTTTTCCCCCCCTCTTTAACTCCTCTCCGCCTCCCCTAATTCCACCCCTAACCTATGGATGTTGCCATTTACCCTTAAAGTACTGGATCTCTGAAGGCGGGGCATCTCCTCCCACACGCTCGCAGCGTGTACCCAGGGTCTGGGCCGTGGCTCTCCCTGGGGCGCGAACCCACAACCTTCTGTGTGTAAAGCAGACGTGCTAACCACTACACTAGGGAGCCGCCCCAGTTTGGCATTTCTTTCCTTAGGATTTATTATAGAGATTTCCTTAGGACTTGCATTTTACCAGGGACGTTGGAAAGATGAAAGAAGAAACAACGGCAGATATCGTTTCTGATCATGAGGAGCCCAAAAGGCATATCATTCCAGGAGTAAATTCTGGATTGGAGATACATTCATCAAACTACAGTGAAAAAAGAATCCTACTAACAAAATAAAGTTTGCACAGATTCACATGCTTTTGCCAAATCTTATTAATTAATACTGTCAGACTAGACAAAGAATATGTTTGATTAAACCATTTTCCTTTAATTATTTTATACTTTTCTGGTGTAAATAATCTAGTCTCATAAAAGCCAACAATAGCAACAACAGTATTTCAATCTCAAAAAACCAATTCAACTCAATTGACCAAAAAAAACCCAAGCCCTGCACTGTGGCAATCAGCACCTTCAGAAAAAAAGTTCTGCAGGCTAATTAGCCAGTGATGATCCCCAGGAAGCCGGGGGTACTGACATTGGGAGGGACTGACTTTCTGCAGGGCTCAGAAGCACAAATGGTTTGGTTCTTTTTTCAACTAGAGGTCACCTGGAGATAGATAAAATAAAAAGAACAATTGCAGAAAACCCTGGAACCTCATTAATGAGGCTCCCATGTGTAGCACTGCTGGGCTATGCTGCTCCCGGTACCCAACCAATATCGGCATCTGGATGTGCATGGAAGGAATGGAGGTGCCAGCCTCCAGGAGCAAGTTGCTGTCACTCATTTATTTTGTGGCTCTGTCTCTCTGCTTTAGCTCACAGTTCATTAAATTCTACTGCATCACCATCAACATACAAAACAGCTACTTGAAGGGCATTCAAAAATATAATCAGAAAAGGGAATAAAAAGCCTTCTCTGAGAAAGAGGAAAAAAATATTAATCCTCTCTTGTCTATTGAATGACATCTAGGTTCTAATACATTTTTTTTAAGTAGCAGTGACATCCAAGGATTATCTCTGTCTGATGGATGGGGTGCAGGGCTGTATGTTTCTCTGCTTGGAGGGTGAGTACCAAATGTGGCTGAAAAATTCTGAAGGATCTGTGTATATGTGTGTATTATTTCTTTTGCTTTTTTGATTTTGAGGTGGGAAGGACAGCATCACACAGGCTTCGGTAAGATATCTTGTTTTATGCTTTGCTTCTGACTGTGATGGGGAATTATCCTGATGACCACCATCTCTGTGAAAGCTGAAATAGTAAATTTCCTACATGTTGCCACGTGACTCCACAGAAATTACTTCTGAGCTTAGTGCACGTGCACACACACACATTTTAACTCGGAGAAAAATTTTAAATATAGAAAAGCACAGAATATGATATGACAAGTGTGCGTGTGGGATGTTATGTTTTACAGCAGTGTGTTTCAACTGGGGGTGACTTTGTCCCCTAGGGCAGGGGTCCCCAACCCCTGGGCCACAGAC
>NW_011888989.1:3222245-3230111 GCF_000151845.1 Pteropus vampyrus | reverse complement strand
TTTTAGAGCCAGCATTAACTCTGATTTGAGCAGTAGCAAGTTCAAAATATAACAATTGGAAGTGGGGCAAACCATGGCCCTTCGTTGTAGATTCTCTGTTGTAATGCTTGATTTAAGGTCTAACCATTTTCTAATCAGTCGATTTGTCATTTATTTTATTTTATTATTTTTCTATTTTTCCCCCCCTCTTTAACTCCTCTCCGCCTCCCCTAATTCCACCCCTAACCTATGGATGTTGCCATTTACCCTTAAAGTACTGGATCTCTGAAGGCGGGGCATCTCCTCCCACACGCTCGCAGCGTGTACCCAGGGTCTGGGCCGTGGCTCTCCCTGGGGCGCGAACCCACAACCTTCTGTGTGTAAAGCAGACGTGCTAACCACTACACTAGGGAGCCGCCCCAGTTTGGCATTTCTTTCCTTAGGATTTATTATAGAGATTTCCTTAGGACTTGCATTTTACCAGGGACGTTGGAAAGATGAAAGAAGAAACAACGGCAGATATCGTTTCTGATCATGAGGAGCCCAAAAGGCATATCATTCCAGGAGTAAATTCTGGATTGGAGATACATTCATCAAACTACAGTGAAAAAAGAATCCTACTAACAAAATAAAGTTTGCACAGATTCACATGCTTTTGCCAAATCTTATTAATTAATACTGTCAGACTAGACAAAGAATATGTTTGATTAAACCATTTTCCTTTAATTATTTTATACTTTTCTGGTGTAAATAATCTAGTCTCATAAAAGCCAACAATAGCAACAACAGTATTTCAATCTCAAAAAACCAATTCAACTCAATTGACCAAAAAAAACCCAAGCCCTGCACTGTGGCAATCAGCACCTTCAGAAAAAAAGTTCTGCAGGCTAATTAGCCAGTGATGATCCCCAGGAAGCCGGGGGTACTGACATTGGGAGGGACTGACTTTCTGCAGGGCTCAGAAGCACAAATGGTTTGGTTCTTTTTTCAACTAGAGGTCACCTGGAGATAGATAAAATAAAAAGAACAATTGCAGAAAACCCTGGAACCTCATTAATGAGGCTCCCATGTGTAGCACTGCTGGGCTATGCTGCTCCCGGTACCCAACCAATATCGGCATCTGGATGTGCATGGAAGGAATGGAGGTGCCAGCCTCCAGGAGCAAGTTGCTGTCACTCATTTATTTTGTGGCTCTGTCTCTCTGCTTTAGCTCACAGTTCATTAAATTCTACTGCATCACCATCAACATACAAAACAGCTACTTGAAGGGCATTCAAAAATATAATCAGAAAAGGGAATAAAAAGCCTTCTCTGAGAAAGAGGAAAAAAATATTAATCCTCTCTTGTCTATTGAATGACATCTAGGTTCTAATACATTTTTTTTAAGTAGCAGTGACATCCAAGGATTATCTCTGTCTGATGGATGGGGTGCAGGGCTGTATGTTTCTCTGCTTGGAGGGTGAGTACCAAATGTGGCTGAAAAATTCTGAAGGATCTGTGTATATGTGTGTATTATTTCTTTTGCTTTTTTGATTTTGAGGTGGGAAGGACAGCATCACACAGGCTTCGGTAAGATATCTTGTTTTATGCTTTGCTTCTGACTGTGATGGGGAATTATCCTGATGACCACCATCTCTGTGAAAGCTGAAATAGTAAATTTCCTACATGTTGCCACGTGACTCCACAGAAATTACTTCTGAGCTTAGTGCACGTGCACACACACACATTTTAACTCGGAGAAAAATTTTAAATATAGAAAAGCACAGAATATGATATGACAAGTGTGCGTGTGGGATGTTATGTTTTACAGCAGTGTGTTTCAACTGGGGGTGACTTTGTCCCCTAGGGCAGGGGTCCCCAACCCCTGGGCCACAGACTTATACCACCAGTCCATGGCCTGTTAGAAATAGGGCCTCACAGCAGGAGGTGAGCGGCGGGCAGGCGAGCAAGGGAAGCTTCATCTGTATTTGCAGCCAATCCCCAGCACTAGCATCACCGCCTCAGCTCCACCTCAGATCATCAGGCATTAGATTGTCATAGGAGCACCGGTCTCTGGTTCCAAAGAGGTTGGGGGCCGCTGCCCTAGGGAACATTGACAAAGCCTGGAGACCGTTTTGGTTGTCATGACTGGGGTTGGGAACTGCTACTGGCATCTACTGGATAGGGGCCAGGGAAGCTGTTCAGTGTCCCACAGTGCACGGGGCAGCCCCAGAAGAGAATCATTCAGCCCAAATGTCAATAGTGCCGCTGTGGAGAAACCCTGCTTCACAGCATTACGTAATTATGTTAGGAGGTAAGGACAGAAAAAATCGTACTCCTTTCATTTAGGCAAATCATACAACTTCATAAATGCTGAATCCAATTACGAAATTACAACTTGGATTCACCTCTTATTTTTCTCTTCAACTATAATATTCCAAATTGATTAAAACTATGCAACTACTAAAAGTAATAAAAATATTTTTTTTCCATTGTAGGGAACTTGCACCTCCTTGTTTGGAGCTTATATACTTGCCTGTGCACACAGACAGGAGCACTACACACATGCATGCACACGTGCACACACCAAACATGCAGAGGATTCTTTTTGGAAGAAATGGCAACAACACTCTCTAGGCTGTTGGGACCTACCACAGCACTAACACGAGAGGCAGGGTCACACATGGCACCCTCTCACTCCACAGCAATCACAAGGGAAAACCCTTTGGACAAGGTTTCATTATAAATCTCTGTAGCTCATCACTTGGTTAACAATAGCTTAACTTTTTCTTTTTAAAGCAAATTTTGTTTCACTTTTATGTGAAGTATTTTCCATTTATGAATTCCTTTAATCATCACAACAATCTTATGAGAAAAACCACTATCCCCATTTTAAAAATAAGGAAATTGAAGCACAGAGAGGCAAAGCAACCTGCCCAAGGTCACACAGAAAATAAGCTGTAGAGCTGGAACTTGAATCTAAGCTACTGACCCCAGAGAGGCTATTCCCAATCATGAGGCTCTCACATCAAGTCAGTGCATCAGGTCACATATTGGCTGGACAGCTAGGAAGGATGGGGTGCCTGCTGAGTAGGATCAGGACTCTCGAGGTAGAGCTTTTTGCTTGTTTCCCCCTTTCTTCGGCCATCCCTAAATAACCTCATCAACTCACCTAAGGGACTTTAGAAACAAACCAATCCCTCAAAATCCTGGGAAGAGGTTTTTACAAAGCACCTAAAGGGCTCTTGCACAGACTTAGGAACCAGACTCAAGGGGGCCAGCACAGGGGTGGGAGCACAGAGGGTAGTCCCCAGAGGGCCTCCACCCCATGCCAAGCAGAGGGTCTCTCGGACTTTAATTATTATTATTATTTTTACCTCTGGGACACCAGCATGGGGCAGAAGTCAAGAGCAGCAGGAATGTGGCCAGTCCTGGGAAGGGCTTCACATGACTCCTGTACGGCAAGGTGGCCAGAGCTGGACAGACCTTGCAGGGACCCCAGAGAGATTCTGGGAGCTTCAAGGCAGTTTTCAAAGGAGCTTATGTTGGGCCTAATGTGAATGTAAACCAAGTTTACAAAACCAGATCCTCGGGACTCCTGGCAATATGATCATTTTCAGGCCGACAAGCCTTGCCTCTAAGAGTGTGGGAAGCAGAAGATGAATCACAGGCCACAGTCCGTAGGCTGACCTCAACGTGCACGTCCCCTGAGACGGGGCAAGAAACGAAGACAGGAAGCACTTGACTGAATTGGTTTTCTCATTTTTCATAAGAAACATTCAACTTAATAAAAAATAGCCACACTTTATTGACAATAATAGCTACCTTTTCTTTATTTCCTTACCATGTGCCAGATAACTATTTTATCTGTTTCTCCTGGTAACTCTGCAACGCAAGAACAATCACCTTCATTTCGGAGGAAAATGAGGCTCAGGAAGGTCAATTAGCCCAAGGTTGCACAGTTAGTAAGTGTTTTAGTTGAGATTCTAACCTGGGTCTGTTTGATTCTGAAATTCACGATTTTTCTACCACAGCTTTTTGCACATTACCACCAACCTCAAAAGTCCCCAGAACCAACTGCCTAAACACACACACACACACACACACACACACACACACACACACACACACACTTTTTAAACTTAAAAAGATAAAAAGAGCAGGACACCAAGATCTCAAGTGCTGCCATGTACCCATCTCTCTGTATATGCAGTGATCCTTAAAATCCAGGTGCCAAATCACAGGTGCTGAGAATAAGCAAGTTTCTAAGAAGACACATAGTCCATTCCTCTGTCATTTAATAATAAGGTGACAAGTCCAGGGTCTCAGGGCTGAGCAGGGATTTGGCCCCAGCTGTGCTGGCCCCTGAGCAGTGTCCCTCCCACTGTACCACAGCTTTGCTTCCCAGGGTCGTGGCCGGTGATGATGAACTCAGTTCTGGGTGCTGGGAATACAGACTTGAAAAGACCATCCCTGGTCCTAAAAGGATCCTAGAAGCTGGAAGATGTGTTGAGATAGTCCACAGATAACTGCAGTGTGTGGCAGAAGGTGGGACGTGGCACAGGAGGGCACAGTTCTATGAGACGAATCAAATCCAGCTGGGGCAATGGGGAAGACACCACGGGGAGAAGTGGGGAGGAAATGACGCCATGCTCTGGGTGTCTTTGCAGGAAGGTGCCTCGCACCAGTCATTCTGTACCAGTAACCCCATGGGGCAGGCAGAGTACCCGTTTTACAGACAAGATGGAGAGATAAGAGGCGACCTACCCACGGGGTTAATGTAGACTCATGTGAATTGCTTTTTTTTAAAAAATCTCTAAAGCCTATTACAACAAACTTCAAATGCTGTTGTCTGGAGCCCTGGTGTGTTGTGAGGTGAGGAGTAGGCCAGGTAGGTGGGGCTCAAGTATCCATCCCAAGCTCAACGCTAGTGGCTCTGCTTTGTATACAAATTTGTAGATTCGGGTTCTACATGTGAATTCATTGGGGAAAAAAGCTCTGTTGCTAACAAAATCAAGTTTGAAGCCCTGTACTATGCAAGATGTGCCACCTGGCAGGTAAATGAGTCAGGCCTTGAAGTTTAGGCAGGGCAGGGAGGGCATGTTGTCCATACAGAGAGGCAGTGAGGGACAGTGACTGCAAGCAGGCTAAGCATGCACTTCCCTCACCTTGGAGAGATGCTGCCTGTGTTCGAAATCAGGCTCCTATCCTTGAAACCTTGGGCGAGGCATTCCTAAGCCTTAGCTTCCTCAAGTTCAAAATGTCCCGAGATCATATTGGTTCTATTCTGTAGGGCCGTTGAGAAGATTACTTGCTCAGAGATGTGGATAGCACTTAGCACAGTGCCTGGCACTTAGGACAGTGGTACTCTTAGTAACTTGTTAAAAATAGTATGGCTAGTTATAGGAGGTAACACAGAAATAAAAAAAAAAAAGGAATATCATGCTACTATAGGAGGAATTCTTAGAAAAACTAAGAAATTCTGACTGTCCTCAAAGAGTTGCTATGGTTCTGAGCTCTGCCTCGCATTCTCCTGGCCTTGATAAATATGGGCTGTGCATCAAGGAGACTCACATCTGAAAGATGAGGTGTCCTCAATGCTGCTTGTCAGCTGGTTTAGCAAGAAGCTTAATGGAGACTGGGCTTCAGGTGATGAGATCAGTAACCCAAACCTCCAAACTAATTTACTGCCATCGCTCAGAGCAGATGCCACAAAACCACTGGCTCTCCCCCTAAGTTTGATTTGGCTCTTGACCCCAAAGGCCTAGGACAGAGGGAGGCATGTGTATCAGTCAAGCCAAGCCCTAGGGGCCTCCTTCCCTGGTTAGAGGGGCCTGGCCTTGGGCAGAATCCTGCGGGGCGCAGTGTGGTCTCAAGTCATCTCAGGTTCCTTCTCTGAAGACTCTGTCGGTGAATTAAGTTCCTAGTGAAAGTTTTAATGGCTTATAGGATTTTCGTCTGCCTTACTCGCTGCTGTATCAAAGTGCCCAGAATGCCAGCTCATCCCTGTGAATGAATGCATGATGATCCCATTCAGGGTGATCTAGCCTCTGCATCTTCATGAGACACACAGAAGCAACTGGCCACGGAGCTCACCGACCAATGAGCTGTTTGGGGTTTCCTCTCCACTGCTCTGCTCCTGATTCCCCCACCTGTCACCTCAGCTAGTAGCACCTGGTCTTCGACAGTTTCCCTTTGGAAAGGTTTCACCTTTTCTCTCTTCCCAAGGAAAGGAAGGTCATTTGCTACACAGCACTGAACAAGAAGGTCAGCTCGTGCAAAGCACACGACTTACTCTTCTATTGCTCACTCTTCCAGACACAAAAATGTTAGAGCTACAAGCGCCCATGGAAGTCAATCCTTATGGAAGAGACAAGAAAACCAAAGCCTCGAGGCATTAAGCAAGTAGCCCAAGGTCACAGAGATGGCTGCAGGGAGGGGCAGGAGACTTAGCCTCTAAATTGAGCTCTTTGTAGGACACTTTTAGGGGCCTCTCTCTGCCTCTGCAGGTCAGAAAGTCTTAGAAAGTACCCCTAAAACCTGGGTTTTCTTTCTACATATTGTAAACATAAAATATACCTACAATATGTACATAGATACAGTTTTTATATATGTATGTAGATATGTACATATCTACATATTCATAAATAATATTAGGATATATAAAAACCACAGCCGTTCTTTGGTATTTATGGTGGTTGGCTCCTGGGTGCCCTGCAGCCAAAGTCCACAGGTCCTCAAGTCCCTCATCTGAAATGGCGCAGAACAATGCATACAGTCAGCCGTCCATGTCTGCGGAATCCCAACCGTGGACTGAAATATGTGTTTTTGACCTGTGGTTGGTTGACTATGTGGTTGGTTGAGTTTACAGATTTGAAACCTGTGGATACGGAGAGCTGACTGTATAGTTATTGGGAAAAAACCCCTTATAAGTAGATGCACACAGTTCAAATACGTGTTGTTCAAGGGTCAACTGAATTTTACAGACCCAGATATATTTGCTGAAGAGAAACCCCTTATAAGTAGATGCACACAGTTCAAATACGTGTTGTTCAAGGGTCAACTGAATTTTACAGACCCAGATATATTTGCTGAAGAGCTTACATAAGCTCGACTTTCTTTATTTTACATCTATTATTACAGAATAGTGACAACTGAAAGGGTGGGAAAAAATTAGAAATTCTGAGTGTGAGAAAGGGGTAAAATGTAGTTTGTAAAAGCATACTCAGTATTAAAATTGCTTCGATTTTTTAAGGCACAACATTTAATATCCTTTGAAATTTAACAGTAAAGGAATGCATTTAGATTTTATGTTCATCAAAAGGAAGTTTAGCTTAAATGAAAAGATTGGGAAATATTGTTCTGGAACTCACAGCATATCCCACAGCTTTGGAAATTGTCTGGTCCAATGCCCCTTTAAGGATAAGGAAACTTCTACCCAGAGAGGTTAAGTAACTTCCTATCTCAGGTGAGTAGCTATTTATTCGTTCCTGAGGGGAGGGGACAGTGTGGATTTTGTTGTGAGTTCATGGCACCTGAGTTGAAGGGGAGTCCAGGGTTTGCTGTTGACCAGCTGAAAGGAATTTATTAGACCAAGGATATAAAAATACAGAGGGACAGCGAGGTTCCAAACACACCTGGATTTTTTTTTAGCAAGGAGGATTCTTGGAAAAGGAGAAGCTGAACCTGAGGCTTTATATACAACGCATTTCCTCGGGGTAGCACCCCAAAGGCCTCCGCATGGGGCTACTCTTGGTCCCGCCCCTCCTTCGTGTGGGTCTCGGGAGGCTCTGCATGGTCCTTTCTTTCAGGAGAACAAAACGTCAGGCTGCAGGAGCGATTCCTCTCACCACCTCTCTCCTTTCCCTCTTTGTCACCTCAGCGGCCACTGAAAGGTTGGGCGGATGG
>NW_011888989.1:3201304-3222195 GCF_000151845.1 Pteropus vampyrus | reverse complement strand
ACACTTTTAGGGGCCTCTCTCTGCCTCTGCAGGTCAGAAAGTCTTAGAAAGTACCCCTAAAACCTGGGTTTTCTTTCTACATATTGTAAACATAAAATATACCTACAATATGTACATAGATACAGTTTTTATATATGTATGTAGATATGTACATATCTACATATTCATAAATAATATTAGGATATATAAAAACCACAGCCGTTCTTTGGTATTTATGGTGGTTGGCTCCTGGGTGCCCTGCAGCCAAAGTCCACAGGTCCTCAAGTCCCTCATCTGAAATGGCGCAGAACAATGCATACAGTCAGCCGTCCATGTCTGCGGAATCCCAACCGTGGACTGAAATATGTGTTTTTGACCTGTGGTTGGTTGACTATGTGGTTGGTTGAGTTTACAGATTTGAAACCTGTGGATACGGAGAGCTGACTGTATAGTTATTGGGAAAAAACCCCTTATAAGTAGATGCACACAGTTCAAATACGTGTTGTTCAAGGGTCAACTGAATTTTACAGACCCAGATATATTTGCTGAAGAGAAACCCCTTATAAGTAGATGCACACAGTTCAAATACGTGTTGTTCAAGGGTCAACTGAATTTTACAGACCCAGATATATTTGCTGAAGAGCTTACATAAGCTCGACTTTCTTTATTTTACATCTATTATTACAGAATAGTGACAACTGAAAGGGTGGGAAAAAATTAGAAATTCTGAGTGTGAGAAAGGGGTAAAATGTAGTTTGTAAAAGCATACTCAGTATTAAAATTGCTTCGATTTTTTAAGGCACAACATTTAATATCCTTTGAAATTTAACAGTAAAGGAATGCATTTAGATTTTATGTTCATCAAAAGGAAGTTTAGCTTAAATGAAAAGATTGGGAAATATTGTTCTGGAACTCACAGCATATCCCACAGCTTTGGAAATTGTCTGGTCCAATGCCCCTTTAAGGATAAGGAAACTTCTACCCAGAGAGGTTAAGTAACTTCCTATCTCAGGTGAGTAGCTATTTATTCGTTCCTGAGGGGAGGGGACAGTGTGGATTTTGTTGTGAGTTCATGGCACCTGAGTTGAAGGGGAGTCCAGGGTTTGCTGTTGACCAGCTGAAAGGAATTTATTAGACCAAGGATATAAAAATACAGAGGGACAGCGAGGTTCCAAACACACCTGGATTTTTTTTTAGCAAGGAAGATTCTTGGAAAAGGAGAAGCTGAACCTGAGGCTTTATATACAACGCATTTCCTCGGGGTAGCACCCCAAAGGCCTCCGCATGGGGCTACCCTTGGTCCCGCCCCTCCTTCGTGTGGGTCTCGGGAGGCTCTGCATGGTCCTCTCTTTCAGGAGAACAAAACGTCAGGCTGCAGGAGCGATTCCTCTCACCACCTCTCTCCTTTCCCTCTTTGTCACCTCAGCGGCCACTGAAAGGTTGGGCGGATGGTTTCAGTCCGGTCCCATCTACTTAAACAAGTTGTAGGTTTTCTCTCATTTGTTCTGACAGGGCTGAGCATTTCAGCAGAAAAACTACGGCTCCTAAAATAGTTACCCTGTGAACAGAGGCAGAGGCCCAGGAAGGATTTGCCCGCAGCCTTGGGCTAAGACAGACACGGGGCCAGACCCCGGACAGGAGCCAAAGGGGCCGTGATGCTCCGCGAGCGGCGGCCGCCGGGCGCAGGAGTCCACTTACCGCAGTGTGACTGGAAAACCTGTGGCTTGACGACCTGATTACAGGCACTGCACACTACGAGATAGAAGTCGTCATGTGCTGGATAATGGCCAAATAAGTGCATATCTGTGGGGGAAATGAAAACAGGTTTTTTTTGAAAAAGCAATTAAGTCTCAGAAGGTGTATAGCTTCCTCTTGAAATTTCCTCAAGGACAGTTTTTCAAACAAGACCCGCAGAAAGGCAATAATCTCCACTAAAGGGAACGCGGTCTATCATCACGCAGCTCCCCAACTCTCAGAGAAGCAATTGCCTCAGAGAATCCCTCCTCACTTCACCCTCGTAAATGGACTGCTGCTACGGCTGGTTTAGTGGGCGGTGGGGGTGCCGCCTTGAGTTGCGTGCTGAGGGAAACCGGCCTCTTCTGAGAGATGCAAGTGTTAGCTGGAACTCAATGAGGCACATGTTATTTTAGGATGAGGGGGCTCCCCCAAGCCCCTCCTGACTTAAGCAGAGGTCTCTCAGGTGAGTGTGGGGGTGAGGGGGCCTGGGGGAAAGAAAGAGGAGTCTTCCTGGCTTCAGCAGTTACCTGTTTCCCCATCACCTGAGGGAGACCCCAAGGTGAAAGGAAGCCTCAAAACAAGTGACTTGTTTGCTGCCATCGTTACCCGTGTTCATCTGACTAGTATTTATCAAGTGCCCAGGCACCATACTAGATGCCAGGGATAACTGGCAAAAAAGAACGAGGGCTCTGCTGTATTGGAGCTTACAGTAGCAGAAGAAGGAAACATTAAATAATCACACAACTCATCATTTGGTTTTAATTGTGGTGCCTGCTGAGGAGACATGCAGGATTCCATGAGAGCATGTGGACCTAACTTTATTTGAGGCATTGGAGAGACTTCCCCGAGGAGGGGCCATTTCAGCTGAGACTGCAGGATAAGTGGGGGTTAGATCAACAAAGGGCCAAGGAATGGAGAGGAAAGTTCCCGGTCTGCCGAGGAAGGAGGTTCTGTGTGTTGGAGAAACCTCTTGGCTAGAAGCCAAGAACAGGGAGTGAGACCAGGAGATAGATGTAAGCCTTGCAGATCAACGTAATAGTTTTAAACCTGATTTTCAGAACAATAGGAGCTTACTGAAGGTTTTTAAACAAAGAAATGATCGGCTCAGATCAGTTATGTGATCTAGGAGATATGAACATCTATGTCCACACAAAAACCTGTACATGCGTGTTCATAGCAGCATTATTCATTATAGCCAAAAAGTGGAAACAACCCGGATATCCATCAATTGGTGAATGAATAAACAAAATCTGGCATACCCAGACAATGGAATAACTATTCAGCCACGAAAAGGAACGAAGTACTAATACTTGCTATAACATGGGTGAATCTTGAAAACATTATGCTAAGTGAAAGTAGCCAGACACAAAAGGCCACCTATTGTATTATTCCATTTATACGACATGTCCAGAATAGACAAAAACTAGGTTAGTGTTTGCGTTGGGCTAGGGGACTTAGAGGGAATTGGGGAGTGACTGCTAAAGGGTACAGGGTTTCTTTTGGGTAATGACAGAAATGTTCTAAGATTGATGGTGGTGATGGTCGCACATACTGTGAATATACTACAAACCACTAAATATGTATACTTTAAATGGGTGAACTATGAAATATGTAAATAAAAGTCAAAAAAAGGAGAGAGATCAGTTCTGAGGAAACCAGTGGCCACATCTCCTTGTGCACTACTGGGTGCAGGCAGAGCCCTGGGGGCACCTGGGCCTGTCTCTTCTTAGCCCATTGGCTCTACAGACACTTCAGCTCTGAGAGCAGGGTGCTCATAACCACTGGGAGTGACGGAGGAATTAAGATCATGTATGCATAAAAATGTTTTCTGTCACAACTCCTCTGAACTTCTTATCCCCAAACCCCTAAGTCCTCATTTTATAGACTCGATCCGTGTCTTTAATGAAAACCACCAAACACACAATGGCCTCGCTGCAGTGCTAGGTCATGATATGGATGGAGATGGCTCATTTATAACCAAACAAATGCTTTAATGGAGGCACACAGGGCTCTGTGTTCTGTACTCAGAGCAGCCCTGCTTCTTAGAGGGAGGCAGAATTGACACATGTGTCATACGCAGGAGCTGAGACATCCACTGCCCTGGAGGAGGTATGTGATTAGAAGGGTGACACGGCTCCCACTGCAGGGTCTTCCTCAGGTTTTAGGTGCGTGAGGACGCAGCTCACCCCTACCATGTGTGACGGGGCAGGGCTGGGGACTAGGGCCCACTGAGTTTCTAATTAGTCAGTGGCCCTGGGCCTGGCCTGTTATTTCCCCTCTCTAGGACTTGCCCCTATTTCAACTTTTGACTAAGACTGGTTACTAGAGGGGAGCGTTCTTAGTCAGTGCCTGGTGGGCGGAGAGGCCTGTGGAAAGAGAGGCCGTGAGAGAACCCAGCTGTGACAAGAGTCCTGAAGGGTGAGGAGGCCCCGGCCGGACCCACCCAACCTGTCCAGGGCTCCAGTTCAGAGCTTCACAGCATGAGAGGATGTCTCGTGCTCCTTAACTGCCGATACCACTTCTGTTTTACTTTTTATTTACAGGTAATTTCTATAATATACATTCTTTTTTTTTTTTTTAAATAAAAGGATCCACGTTATTTGAAGATACATTTGAAAAATACAGAAAAGCCAGAAAATTAAAACAAAAAAAAATCACTGGCAATCTCTATTAACACTTTGCATCTCATTTAGATGCAGTCACATTTTATATCTAGGAACATGTGAAACCAGGAGTTGGAGAGGGCTAAGATACTTATTTATTCAACAAACATTTACGGAGCTGCCCTTACATCTTTTCTGAAATAGATCAAGTTATAAAGGAATAAAAAAAATTCATTAGTTAAAATTAAACAAGCATTAACAAAAATTTCTTGAGCACCTACTCTGTGGTAGAAACTGTGCTGGAAGCTAACACCAGACACTGTAGGGTGTGGGGAATGTGTCTCTGTACCTTTGTTGTACTCCTCTGATGACCTTGGAGGCCTGCCAGGACTCCATTTGATATCCCATGGCTTCTGTATTCCTTCAGAAATCTGTAGAGCCTCCACCCCTCCCGCCCCAGTCACACACACACACACCTCTATGTCACGAGTTGAAGGTAAAGGTGAGGCTAGTCAGAGAACCACCTGGGGGTGTATTCTACTCCAGGCTCTTCACTCCACTGAGACTTTTCTTGATTTCCTTTAGGGTAGTTTCACCTTTCCACATACCTGCTCAGAGCATGTCTCCTATGGAAATCGAGAAGACCTGCTTGCCTGCTTGATTATTCCTCAGTGGGCCGACTTTAGAATCTCCTCTACAGGCTGCCCAGGTTCTGAGAGCCTGGCACATGGAGAGCAACATAGCATATTTGGCTGCTTGGAAGACCACTGCTTCATGTGGCTAGGCAATCACAGTCAGCCCACACTTTGCTCAGGGATGAGGAGGAAGGACAGGGAGATTTGAAAACTAGTATATCCAGCATAATGCTAGGTATTCCATTAATTAATTCTCTCTCTCTCTCCATCACCCAAATAAAACATTCAGTGCACAGTTAAAAAATAAAAACTGGTGTGTTGAGGTGGGCTTGTACCAGCCAGTTGTGCATGTCTCTTCCTAACTCATTCCGTGATGTCATGGTGGTAGCTTGAAACCAGCCATCTAGGAGTATTTACACCATGGAAATGAGCAAACACTATAGATCAGGTCTTTTCTTTTGGAGAGCTGGTTGTTAAACATTTACCAGTGTACCACTGAATAAAAGTGAGAAAAAAGGGGAGAGTGAAACCACCTGTAATAACACCACCTAGGGATAAACCACTTCTGACATACTAATATACATCCTTCTAGACTGTTATATGATAACCTTATCTTAGTTAATCCTCATAATTAACCTACAAAGTTGGCATCATTTCCACTTTCTAAGCAAGGAAACAAAGGTAATTTGCTTGAGACTCCAGGGCAGCGATTTGTTACGTGGGATGAAATTCCAGGATGCTGACTCTAAAGCCAGCGTTTCCTCCTCACAATAGGCTGCTTCTTTCATAACAGAGCAGGAACCCATTTCACAGATGAAGGAACCAGTTTGGAAGGCTCGTCTGGATGAATAATGGCCATGGCTCCCCGGAAGCCGCTGGCATGAGCACACGCCTGGGGTCAGGAGGGGTGTAGAGCGCAGTGTTCACTGCTGTGCAACCTGAGAAAAGGTGCCCAATCTTCCTGAGGGTCAGCTTCTTCATCTATAAAATGGGGTAACACCTCCTGCCTCGTGGAGTTGCTGGAATGGCTCATAAAGGCTGCCTGGCCTTGTATTTTCTTCTACCAGACATTGGAGGGAGAGTGTGAAGAAAGCTTTAATCAAGATCATTGCCCCTATTTTTAAAACCCAAGTAGTTCTCTCCAGTGGGAGAGGCCTGGCTCCAGGCAACACATTCTTTGACTCTCCCCGATGACCATTCCCAGCTGACTCCCTGGGAAGCCCGGGGGTCCTTCTGACATGCAGAATTTCCTGTGAGTGCATGTGCAAATTCATGCACATGTGTGGACAGATGAGCACTGAGAGCCATTGGCAGGGTTCTCTCTCTAGGCTGTAGTTGGATTCCAAGAAAACATACACAAAAATGAGACTTCGCACAGTTTCAAAAAGTGTTCAACCATCTCCCAAACAAAGCCTAACCTGTTTCGCCCCATTTTGTTTCTGCAAATGGATCAACTATAGATCAGATATGGGATAGCACCAACATGGCATTATCACAGAGGTGACCTTAGTCATCCTCCTGGCCTGATCATAGGTGCGGAGGGAGCAAACTCCATTAGCTCCATTTTGCAGATGAAGGAAACAGAGGTAAACTTGCTTCTAGGTCAGCAGTTTTTGGGCTTTTGACCCCAAGCTACTACACACACATATATACTTATCTATCTAGCCATCCGCCCATCCTTCTATCCATCCGCCAATCCACCCATCCGTCTATCCAACTATCTATCACCTATCACTCAAACACGTATGTTACACTCTGATATGTTTTGTTCTATTCATTTCTCTTTGTTTCACTCTATTCCATTTCATTAAAAAAATGCTCATTGAGATCTCTGAATTAATATCAGGACCTTTTAATGGGTCACAATTTAAAGACTGAAAAACACTTTTAAGGCAATCCAGCAAGTCAGGGGCTAATTGAGCCTGAGAGTTAACCGGGGATTTATAGTCTGAGCAGGTCTTCAGTTGTCACCTGGGAGTCTGACTCCATGAACTGAATCATTATTGTCAGTTGTATGCTAGAGCCCTCGGTACAGCTCATAAGAGCTGACTGTATCTCTTTCTAACTATGCATCCAGCAAGGCATGTTGGTAGCCTGAATCAGCCAAGGGAGGATGGTATTTATACCATGGCAATCGGCATCCACTACAAACAGGGCTGCTTCTCTTGGAGAGCTGGTTGTTAAAACATCTACCAGCATACCACTGACTAACATCCACTATGGAATCACTTCCTTGGATCAATTTCCCTAGTTATAAAAATGGAGAAAATTATATTCATCATCTACCACACTGGGATGCAGAAAGCTACTGTGAACTTGGGAGAAAATTTATTTTATATTAATATAAAATTATAGTTATGGTATTATTAACCCAAGAATTTACACACAACAGAGCCACATAAACATGTTGATCACTTTTTGTGTCAAATGAGCACAAAAAGGCTACAACTTGTTCACAATCTGGAAGCAAGAAGAGGGGTGGAGAATTAAGTTATCGGAATTTTTTCCAATGTCTGTCAAAGTAATGCTTACTTAGTAAGGGTTATTCATGGAGATTATTCACAGATTAGGCTCATGATATTAAGTAATGCTGCTTACAGACTTATCACACATAGATTATCAGTGCTCTTGTTTAAAGCAGGCAGTCTTTCACTTTTCCTACTGGTGAAATTCTCATTTGTGGCAGAGTCAACTGTCAATTGCATTCATGTTATCAACTTAGTCTGGCATACGCAGTCTGCTTCCTGACAGTACCTGTGATTCCCAAAGGCCTTCATCTGGCTCTCACAGCCTCACCTCCCCTGAACACACCGCCAAACCTCCCATCACTCCTCTCCTCTCCCAGATGGCAGAGGAGGGAGGGAGGGGACAGGGCTCCATTATGATGGAACAAGAGACAAAGTTGAGGACAACAAAATGGTTTCTATGAAAGTAAAATAACTGATTTCCTGTGTAGTTGGTTAACTGTTTCTTACGTCAATATTGAAAAAGAAATTGACAGAATAAGAGTAGCATTTTTTTCAAGATAAAAAGCTTTCTGAGGGGAACACTTTTGACAAAGTCATGTATATATAAACTTTAGTTTATATCCAGTATTCACTTTTTAAAAATGGTTTCAGTTAAGGAAAAGGCAGGGTTGCATCCCCAATTCACTATATATATATATATTTTTACATGAAACATCCATCCCCTAACTCTTTAATTTGAAAATATTTAAATCTACAGAAAAATTCAAATAGTACAACGAACACCTATACATCTTTTACTTAAATTCACCAATTATAAACATTTTGCCACATTTAATTGCTATAAGTGTGTTATGAATATACATAGTTTTATTAATATACACATATGAATATAGTTCTACATTTATACATATACTATACATAGTATATATTTTAAACACACACACACACACACACACACACACACACACACACATTTCTCTGAAGCATTTGAAAATGTTCCAGATACCATGATGCTTTACCCCTGAATATTCTGTATGCATCTCCTTAGGAATCAGGATATTTTCCTGTGTAACTCTATATTATCATGATGCTATACAGCATTATGTACATAATGTATTATGATACCTAAAATTAACAGTAATACCATACTCCAATTCACTATTTGTAAAGGACCTGTTTCTAAGACGGGAAGATGGCTGGTTTTGTGGGTTCAGAATCAAACTAGATGCTGTGCACTTTTGAATTTGCCCTTGGACACCCTCCAAAGTTTGAGACTTTGACATTCTGAAGCGACAACTGGTGAGAACTCAAAAGATGAAGAACTTAAGAAAGAGTGAATAAGGTCTGATGTCTTCCTTTTCCAAGTGGGAGTGCCAAGTAATGCACAGGCTGCACAGAGAAGCTGCGAGAAGCAGACCTGACTTGAAGGCAGTGGAAGAGCTTATCAGCAATTGGTGATACCTATGCTGCTACAGAAAACCCCAGAGTGGGGAAAGAAAGCAAAACACAAAACTGCAAATTTTAGTTTCTTGAAAAACAAACAAACAAACAGAAAATGGCTTAGGTTTCCCCAAAAGTCTTTTCCAGGGTTGTGAAACCACTTTAGTTGCTGTAGGAATTACAAAAATGTCAAGGTAGCACACACTGTAATACTCTGGCATAACAACAATTTCATATAATTTAAAAATTATGCTTCCCTTTTTAACTGACTCTAAAAAACACTGTAATGGAAAAAAACTGAGATTGTATTTACGTAATTTCAACCCACTAGGCCCTTTCCAGGAAGGTAAATGTGAGCCCTGCCTGAAATGTAAGCCTCTGCCCCTGGAGGGTGACTGGACACACAGACCTTGGTAGGATCTAAGGATGTGACAACCCTGTGATGACGGCCAGAGAGCTGGGTGCTACTGGACTTCCTTAGAAACTATCAGAAAGATGAGCTGGTGGCTGGCAGGAATTTTGATTTGTGGGCTTCCAATTACATAAATAGATCTGGGAAATTATTGAGAAGAACAGTCACTGTGGCTCAAGGACACACATGACTGCCTCAGAGCATTCAAACCCAGACACAGAGGGCACCTACAAAAATGACATGTGTCACATCAGGAGGAGCACCTCTCAGTTGGGAGAGGCTGGTCCTAAGAGCCTTCCTTTCCCCCATTAATCTTAATATGCTCATTATACAGTTTTTATTAATTCGTCTTTTCTCTCTCCTAGTGGAGTTTCCAGCTGCATTTTAATCGCTTATGTCAAATGGAAAGCTTGAGGGGATATAAAAAAAAGTTTCTCCTTTGCTCTGACAGCGTGATTATATTTGTTCCCCATGCCCAAAATCTCCTTCAATTCAGAGAACAAAACAACTTGGGGTCTTCAAAGCAATGATCTCAGACCTGGCTCCTCCCACTTCCCCAGCAGAATGTTCTATTCCCCTCCAGGAAAATGCAAAAAAAGGGGCAACTTTCCATGTTTCAGATCTCTGAAAACCCAGGGCCTGCCTAAGGGCTTCAAAAACAATGAAATCTTGAAACAAACTGAAACATGAGGGCTAGAAAAGCAAGCAGCACAGTGAGGTCTACAGCATCAATAAGGGCACGTGAAGGAGTGTGTGCAGGTGGCAGGTGCTGAGCCTTTCTTCCTTTACAAACCAAGGACTAAAAAGGCCCCCAGCCTCCTCTTGCTGTGGCTGGGCTGGAAGGCACCTCCGTTGCAAGACTGGTGCCAGGAGCTGCATGAACCATCCCTTCGCGATCCTCAAGCCAGCCAACCCACAAACTCCATCTAACACACAGCCACACAAAATAGCTGAATCTCTTCTTCCTCAGAAGGGCCTTTACAGACATGCATCCACAGTGTACTGAGGCAAAGAGGGGCTGTGGGGTATTCCCCAGGCCTTCAGCCCCTCTCACCAGCCTCTCCTCTGGCTTCCACTCAGCCTAGCCCAAGGGAGAAAGGAGGGATGCAGATGGATCCAGGAGGTGAGTTTGGAACAAAAATTATGAGTCATGGGCCTTGTAAAATGCAGTACCTGAGAGCTGGACCCTGGAGTCAGGCAGCCTTGAATTCAAATCCTGACTCTGCCATCTGGCATGATAATCTCCTCTAAGCTTTTGTTTCTTCATCTGGAATTAAACAACATATTTATGAAGGGGCTGGCACACAGTAAAGATGGGAAAAATACAACGTATTGTTATTTATGGCTTTCTTCCTGTCTTTCTAGCTCCTCCATCCACTCTTCTGGGAACCCTTCTTTGACTAGAAGAGGCAGTCTCCCTCCCTCCCTCCCTCTGCCCACTCCCGGTACAGTGTGCCTTCAGCACATGATCAGTTCTCCTGCGGTAGCCTGGATATCAGTTTACACCTCCCTCACCAGACTCAATCTTCCTGAAGACAGGAAGCACAGCTTACACCCTTCATAGCTCCGCAGCCGACCAGTCTGGCACATGGTAGCTGCTTAATAATAAATGTTAAGTTAACTAGGCTGAAGGTCCCAGTAAGTTGATTTACTTTTCCTCCTCCTTAATTTTCTCTTCTCTCAGAATGGGGAAGTTGGAAATGATAATAAATTGCCCTAATATCCGTGTTGCTATCTAAAATTACAAGGTGGAGAACCATGTCTGTTTATTCATTCCTGGAGCTCCTTGGAAGACAAGGGCTCTGTGAAGCTGAGGAGGAGGCAGTTCTAGGTGCCCCATCTTGGTGAAGAAGTGGTTAATTCCTGCTCCTGCCATGATAAGCTCACAAGCTCCTTCCTCCTCTGGCAAACGTGGTTATTTACCACCCCGCCCAGGGATGGCCTCTTGGAGAAAGTTTTTGGGGTGGGCTTAGGGGTGTTTTCTGGGTGTTCCCTCTGGTCATTTTCTATTTCCTCACTCTGGGGCTGCAAGGTGTCATACATCAAGACAGTGAGTGCTCTAGGGCCTGGAAGATCTAGGTTTCTCCCACTCTTCCTGTTTCAGCTCTGTCCTGTCCCACAGTGGACCAGTATATCAGCCAGGCTCAGCCCAGGGCACATTGAGTGATCTAAGCCCAACCTGGCAGAGAATCTGACTGGCTGGCCCTGGTAGCCAAGAGAATCGTTTTACAAAGAACTCCCCTTTGCCTATGCCTGGCTTAGGCAATAGTGCCAACAATTTGTCCCTAAAAATGTTCCCAGGATGTAAACTCAGCCCTGATTCTCTCTCTTAAGCTGCTGTAGGACACCCAGGCTCCTCCTTGCAAGTCATACACATCCTTGTCCATCATTCTAGCCAGGTGGCTTCTGCCTGACATCCCCACCTCTGGCCCTTAGGACAGATGAGAAACATATAACCACTGTGGCGGGTTGCTGAGTCCTGATAAGGTATCCTGGCTAAAGCTATTCCTACAGCAAGGGTTGCTAGGGCTTAGAAATCAGCTGCATTGACAGGACAGCCCCCTCACCAAGTCAGCCCCAGTGCCCTAGGCACAGCCAGGACAAAGTTTTGCGTAGAGAACAATAATGGGTACAGGATATTCAACCAAAGGCCTGTATTTAAAAATTGCATAGTTCACTGTGACTCAGAGAGAGAAGAAAAACATCAGTCTATTGGGGGAATTTCTCGTCCCTTCCTCCGGCTTCATGCCTAGTAGCACTTAAAGAGCAGATAAGTAGTTGGGACTATGAATCACCAGACAGAGTCATCACCAGACTGCCTTTCTTCTCAGGTTCTCTCACTGGATTATTTGAATGTTTAAATGTTCACTTAATTCTTTATGCTCACATTACCTTCAACTTGAAGACTATAGTTTAGATAATACAGTTTTCACATCACTAGGCCTTCCTGGGCATTTCTTTCTCAACTCTCCTTCAGTAGGCCTTGTGTTGTTTCTCTATAATAGGCTTTTCCTACCTGCAGCCTCCTGGGTCTGCATGAGGCCAATCTCCTGTTGATTCTGCGGTGACTCCTCCTACTTCCATTTTGGGTCCTGGTTGGGTCTCCTGGTATACTCTGTGATGCCTTCCTTCTTTCTAACCCCACCCAAGAGAGATCTTTCTGAGATGAAGGTAGGTACCATATTTCAGGTAAGAGTGCAATGAGTTTGGGGAGGAGGAGGAGGTGATGACCCACATATGATGCTTTTCCTTATAAGAAATGTCATGACCAAAGAGAATTTTTGGACTGAACAGAACAGTGATATTAAGAACACCTGAAATGGGTCAAGGGGAATCAGTGGGACATTTCCTTTGGTGTCTTTTCATATAGGACAGTCCACTTTCCTGTTGTAGCAATCCGACTAGGTCTGCAGGATGGGTTAACTGGTCCTTTAGTTCCTTTCTGGCTCTTCAGTCATGATGACTGGTCCATCAGAGAGTGTGTCAGAGGAAGAATGAGCAAGGAGGGGAGGGGAGGATACCACATCCATGTTACAAAAGAAATCCCTAGAAAAGGCAAACAGCACAAAATCTGAGTAGTTTATTCTTAAGAGGAGTTAGTGACGGCTGTCTGTCTGTCTCTATTTATCTATCATCTAATATATATGTATTTATCTTATCTGTCTTATCTATCATCTACTTCTATCATCTCTACCAATTATTTTGACCTATTTTATATATCCTATCTATCAACTCATCTACCATCTATCAATATCTTTCATCTTTCCTTATTCTTCCTTCCTTCCTTCCTTCCTTCCTTCCTTCCTTCCTTCCTTCCTTCCTTCCTTCCTTCCTTCCTTCCTTCCTATCTATCTATCTATCTATCTATCTATCTATCTATCTATCTATCTATCTATCATCATCATCATCATCTATCTATCATCTATCTATCTATCTATCAATCATCATCTATCATCTCTGTTTCTATCTTTTTACCTACCTTTATCATCTTTCTATCAGAGGAAGCATCACACTGTTGAGTACTGTGGTTCTGAGGTGAACTTAGCTCAGTCTCAACCTGTTTTATTACTACACCAAATGCTACATTTTAGGTGACAAAGTGATATAGCTTTACAAAAAATAAATAAAAATTTACAAAGAAGAAAAGAAGAAAAGAAACCTAGACAACAGCCAAAAATATTAGTTGGTGTTCAAGGGCTGTATTGTAAACTATGTGAGAGCATAGACCAAGCCTCAGGCATAGCTTCGTCTTCCCCATCCCTAGCACAGTTCCATTTGTGCAGTAGGAGGTCAGCAGAAGTCTGAATCAAAGTTCTCCTTGTAGGCAACTGAACTCACTCAGCCTTCTCTCTGAAATCCAAATAGACTTTAGGCTTAAAAAATGGCTGCTCTCAAGCATACCAAGAACTTGATGTCACCAACTTGCTTCTTGAGATTCATATGCCAAGAGGCTTTCATTCTGCTTTGATGAAAACAAGACCAAGAGCCCCAAATAAAGGAATGGGGTGCGGCTGGGGTACCAAGCTGTCTGTGGAAGTCTAACCATGTGTACTGAGGGCTTTCACAGCCCTGCTAAGACCAGGACAATGATGAAAGAAGCACTTCTCATTAGGCCTTCTTGCACCATTTAGAGATTTTAATTTAGAAATAGACTAGAGAGGCCAAGTGGCCTCCACCACAGAGATGTTCCACCTGTCTCAACTCAGCAGTCTGGGAGAGACTTCTTGGATGACATGTTGCCAGATGATGCTGAAAGCAGGGTCTATGAAGAAGCCCTCCAGAAGTACCTCATGAACGTGAGGAATGTGACATGTTAAAAGGCATGAGCAGAGGCTTTCATGAGACAGTATAATGGCAGAACCCAACTATCAAGTTATTGCTAGTGATGCCATCTAGAACATGCAGTAGAGACCACAGCGTAAAGAAAATGCCCACCCCAGAAAGCATCCCCATCATTTCAGACATGCCAACCCCCTGCTCTGCTGTGTGGGAGTTTCATTAACACTCTGGTTGCAGATTCGGGGATGAAGAAGAGGTACGCACTCACGATTTATGACTATGGCTAGGAACGACGGGTGGTTCCAGTGCCTGGGAGTCTTGATGAGCCGCATGGCAGTGGTAAGCTGATTCCTATTCAGAGGGTCTAGGGCAAGAGACCCTGGATCCTGCAGCACTTGCCAGTGGCTCTGAGTGCAAAGCAGAGTTGGCTCTGATTGTGGTTTATCTGTAACTGACAAAGAGACTGTGGCATTTCTTTTTCCCACAGGCCATTTGTCAAGGCTATGGAACCCTGCATGCGTCCTTTGAGATTACGATGATCACCCAAACGATGCTACCACAAGCTCAGAGGTAAATGTGCCATTTCGCTTTGTCACAAGATGCATCCACTTGGCACAGCCAGAGAGCAGTGGCAAGAACTGCTTAATGTCCCTGGGAATCAGTGTCCAAAGCACTCAAGCCATTGGGACAGCCAGACTGCAGGAAGTGGCTGACAGATATCCCAGGCATTCCCTGAGGAATGGGGTGCTCACAGGGAAGCCAGGGCCACTCTAGCTGGACCTGTCATTGCACCAATGCTCGTGAAGGACAGAAACGTACTTTTGCTCTAAGAAAACAAAAAGAAGCGCTTGAGCATCTCATCACATCCAGAGTCCTCAAACCAGTGACACACACCTGGCAACTGCTCTGATGGGCTCGTGGTTAAAGCTGGAGCCTTGTGAGCACAGAGGCCCAGGAAGAAAATAAATCCACCATAGAGAGGATTACAGAAAGCTGTTTTAAGGTAATGGAAAATAGGATCGATCAGCTGGAGGAGAAAAATCACAGTGTCTCTAATGACAAATCAAGCATGAAGCTAGCCCAAGGAGAAAAGGTAGACTCTCAGCGATGTTCATGGGGCTCTGAGATCTGGCCATACCCCTGAGCCCCAGGTTCAGCTTCCACCATGTCCTCCCCCACCGCTGCCCCTTCCTTACCCTCCTTCCACACTCACCAAAATTTCCCATGTCCTCCAGGCCAGCTCTAGCGCCACCTCCTCTGGAAAGCCCTCTTTGATTCCCAAAGAGATGACCCTTTCTCTGTATTTACATAGTCCTCTGCATTTACTTCTGCACTTAGCCCACTCTGTCTGGTGTTTACAGATATTGGTGGATATGCCTGTCTTCCTCATTTGTACACTAATGTTTTACATAAGAATTCAGACATTAAACAGTCAAAATTAAGAGTGCCAGAAACATGCTCAAATGTTTAAAAGAGTGCCAATGCATCAAAGCTGCCTTGCTTTAGACTAAAAACCAGCCAGACTTACCTGTGAGGTACTGGAGTTAGTAACAAATTTCCACTCTGCCTTTAGCTGGCTGTGCAACACTGGGGAAGCCCCAGAACCTCTCTGAATCTACTTTTCCTCTGCTGGAAAACAGCAGTCAGACTTTCCCCATAAGGTTGCTGCAAGGATTAAATGAGATCACTTATGCCAGTGGCAGCATCTTATAGGCACTCCATTAAATGCCCATGAAACCGAGCTGAACTTTAGCATGAGCTAGCTAAGGCAAAAGACAAAGACTCTCTGAGAAACACTATTTTACAGAGGCAGCTCAGTGTCATGCTTAGAAAGAAGATACTGGAGTCAGAGTGCCTGGATCTGAATCCTGGCACCATCTCTTTGGGAAATTTCTCTGGGCTCCAGTTTCCTCATCTGCAAAATGGGGATGGTAAAAATAGGGTAGCTGTCAGGATGAGACTGGGGTAACACACGTTTGATGTTTGGTGTTTGGGAAGCTCTCAATAAATGTTAGCTATTATTGTGATTTAGAATCAGATTTTGCATGGTGAGACTTTGAAAAAACAACCCTGTTTCACTGGAGCAAAACAGTGAGTGTTGAGAAAGCAATCATTATGTTAAAAGCCACCAGACCGTGAACTTTCAGTTTACCACTAGGTGAGTAAGCAGTAGATGAGAATTTCTCAAATTGTGAATTCTACCTGTAGTCTGGTGGCCAAATGTAGATGCCCGGACCTTATCCTGATCTATAAAATGAGATTCTCTGGGGGTGGAGCTCAGGAGGATCTATTTTTAACAAGTTCCTCAAGGGATGTGATAACCCCTAAAATTGTCTCATCACGGAAACTAACATGGAGACAGCTGGTTACGCAACACCCACTGACACCCCTGTGTTAGTGTGGCGACATGCAACCTCTTGCTGGTTAGAAGATACTGTTAGCTGAGGGGAGGACTGTTCTGTACCCTGGCATGTGGTTCGGTGTGTCCCTCTTAGGTGTCTCTGCTTGTAAACTCTTTGGATCTATGGGTTAGGGACATATTTCAGTGGTGAGCTGGATCCGACACGAACTGCTCACCAGAGCCGATTGTGTGCCTTTTTTCCCAACTCCACATTTAGCAACTTCACTTTGGTTATTCGAGATTCACCATGGTGAGAATATTTACACCCTGGAAATCAGAGAAAACTTCAAATCAGGGCTTTTAAATTTGTTCAGAGAACCAGTATATCTTAGCATACCACTGGTTCTCATCCATAATAAGATTCTGGAACCCAACTCTATGGAACATGGTCCAGGGCACTATATTTAGGTCCTTGATGGTTTGTGGCCATTTAAAGCCTGGTTTCTGAAAATCTACCTAAAACTTGATGCTAGTGGTGTTCTGGTATTTTAATCCTCATGGCTTGGCTCAGGAGAAAACCTCCTTTGTGCTCTATGGTCATACCCTAAACCCCAGCACTGGGCTGGCCATCTGGCAAATCGCAGTCTTGATACCCAAGTGGAATGGAGTCAGGGTGTGGATTCAGAGCCAATTCCTTATCGCCACTGGAAAAACAACCCCGTTCTCCTGAGGGCTGTCTGTGGCCTTCATACCTGCAGGAAACCAGTCGACAACGCTGGGCGGAGCAGCGGTTCTACAATAAATCACTCTTCATCCTGGAAGTGGGGTTCAGGTGCAGGGGTGGCCCAGCTAAGCTTCAGCCCCAATCCCCAGCCTTCTGTTCAGACATCCAAGCTGTCTTTCAAAAAGTGACCCATTAAGAGCAGTAAGCCCTGGTCAGCAGACACGGCTGGAGAGACACACACTTTTCCTTTGAATTCCTCCACTCAGCAGTCAGGTGAGTCAGGGAGAATTCAATCCAATTTCTCAGTAAATCCTACTATGCTCTGGAAAGACACGGTTTGAAAAATCTATTTTTGTGCTTTTATTTACTTAAGGTCTGCATGCCTGGGGAAGCTTTTTCATAGTGCCATGAAACTGCCTCTCACTTATCAGGAAAAAAAAAGTTCTACCTTCCTGGAGCACTACCAGCGGCAGCCCAGCTGCACAGGCTTTGCTTCCCATCTCCGCAGGCCGGCAGCCCCCTCGCCCCCTTCCCTAGCACAAGTGCCATCTGCAGCCCTGGGGGTGAGCAGTTTTAGGAAGATGGTTTCCCAAAGGCACAGGGGCTCTGGGCCCTTGATTCCCAGCGGCAGGCGATTCCCTCCAGCATTCTGGATAGCTTTCCCCATCCAGGGCTACCTGAATTTACATATTTTTGTTTTCCTAGTTTAAATGCTGTTTTCGATCCAAATGCACAGCCTGTCTCCGTGGGGTTTGCACCTGCTATTCCAGAGGCTCCCCGTGTAAACTGCTGGGGGCAGGTCTAGGTGTCTTTGGACAGTCTCATCCTTCTAGAAGGGCCATATGCTCAGCTCAGAAGACAAATGTATTCAGTGTCCTCGGGGCCTGGGGCTGTCTGTACTGGTAAACTTAGACCTTGTCCCAATGTTATTTTCTACCTCTGTGTCAAATCCACCCATTTGGGTCACCATCCAGCCAACTTCAACTTGAACCCTTTATAGAACCTCAATACAGGTCACACACTGCACTCTCCGCCTGCCAGCAATGGGGGTTGCAGAGGTGCCACAGGCAGCTGGGGAGGGTGTGGGTGGAGGTCAGGGCATATATACATTTATACCATATGCCAATGGCTCCACAGACCCTCTTCTCGGCCCTGGCTCCTTTACCTTCCCTGGGACCATGGGCTGCTAGGTGTCCTGAGTCAGCACCTCACTGCTGGCACCCCAGTGACCCAGATCCCATGAGAACTGGGGAGACAGCTCTGGCCCTGGTTGTTGTGAGAAGAAGGCAGGGCACCAACAGTATCTGTGGAGCTCTGGGATTCTAATACTAACTTGTCAAGACATGAGATCTCTCTGGGTCCCCGGAGCACCCCTGTCCCTGCTGGCAAAATGAGGCAATGGGACCAGGTCTGTGGTTCCATACCTTGCTGAGTGTCCAAATCTCCTGGGAGTTTTTAAGGTACAGATTCCTGAGTCCCAGCCAGGCTGACTGAATTGGACATCTTGGAAGTGAGTCCACCAAAGTCTGTATTTTGGAACATAGCTTCCCAGGTGATTTTGATGCAGCTGTTCAACCCAGTGCAGGGCTAGAATTCCCCAAGGGTCCTTCCCATAAAAACATCTATTATTTTATAGTCTTTCACGCAATTACAAACTGGGATAAGGAAGGGACAGCACAGAGGTGAGACATACACATAATTTGCCTCTCTAACCAACAGAGATGGGGCTATGATACTGTCTCTTCTCTGAGCCAGCTGAGTGGCCACCAGTCTACTCCATAAGGTGGTTTGGAAGAGGCCACCATGGCTGAGGGATGGTATCATCTGTGTGAAGGTTAGTATACCTTAACCCTCCTTCCTCTCCCCACATGGATAGGACTCCGAGGGCTTCGGGGCGGGGGCCAGGGGGAAGAGGGCAGCCCTCAGCTATGGTGCCTCAGCCCAGCCGTGTCCCCGAGGCTGGACAGGTGTGGCCTGGGCCTCCTGTCTTGGCCTTGGAGCCACCTGCGCTGAATGCCCTGTCAGGCCCCTCAGGCTGCTTTTCTCAGGAAAAGCACTTCAAGACAAGCAACAGCTATGCTGAGACCAACTCTAATCAGAAAAAGCAAACCCTAAGCACCTGACTGAATGGATGGGAAGGGCGGGCTGTCTTATCTCTTAAAAAGCCTGATTAAAGGGGGACTCCTGTGCCTGGCTATCCCAGGAGCTCATGAATGGGTAAAAGCAGTCACAACCCACTCTGTACTAAGATAAGAATCAGAATGGCGGTTATGTTCACAGAGAAGAGGACAGCTCTTGTTGGGGATGAATGGAAATGCCCCCACTCTCCCCTCGCATCCCAGAGGAAATTAGCCTCTCATTCCAGCTAACAAGGGGTAGAATTTCAGAGGCAGCCCATGAAACCACTTGCAGGCCAGTCTGATATGTCCACAAACCCTTATTCCATGTGTTAGGTGCCCACGGGCTGACCTATGCTAGATCCTTAAGGGGAAGGTTTATTGATAAAATAATATTATTGAAAATAACATCAATCACAGCAGCCAACACTTATCGAGTATTTACTCCCTGCTAGGTGCTGTGATAAATGTTTTATATTAAATGTTTCATTTAAGCCTCACAATAGCCCTGCAGGGGTGACAGTACCTCCATTTTATAGATAAGGAAATAGAAGCTCAAAGGGGGCAAGCTATTTGCTCCCCGTCTCATAGGGTGAAAATGGTGGAGCTGAAATGTGAGGTCAGGTTCGCTGACTCTTAACTCCTAGGCCATCTGCCTTCTCCAGAGAATGGCAGCTCAGAGAAAAGGAGACGGGTGTGGAAGTGACAGGAACTCCAAGGTCAGTCAGGAATAAAGACCCGTGGAGTAGCATTTACCAAATGTCCAAGGACTGAGAAAGTACAAAAGAAGCATAAACCGAAGTGCTAGCCCACAACGAGGGCACAGCTAGGACAACATACACACTTCAAACAATGAATGAGCCAGATGGTAGAATGTACTGATATAATAATGGGCTTAACTGTGCCAGACAGTTAGAGAGCAGGACAGCATAAAGTGATGTGAGAACTGAGCATAACAGGCAGGAAGGGCGAAAGGAAGTGGAGGAGGGAGTGGTGAACTCAGCTGAGGTGGCAAGGGACTGACTTTCTGAGAGTGGTTTATGTGGACAGGAGAGCAAATCTGGCAGGGCCCCTAGTGCTGTGTGGCGGGAAGGGGCACGCCCACGCCTCCCAGGCTTGAGAAGTCTGTGTAGGCTGGCAGCCGCTGGCACCTGTGCCAACAGGGCTTCTGAGGTGATTCAATGCAGAAAAAAGGAGGTGTGGACTCACCTACCGATCTCACCCATTCACTCATTCATTCATTCATTCATTCATTCGTTCAACACTTATTTATTGTCATTGATCATAGGCACTGGGGTACAGAGAAATGAATGATGTAATTCTTGCCCTCAAGGACCTCACAGACCAGTAAGGGAAACAGGCTCACAATACACTATGGCACGTGATAAGGGTGGGGGGTGATTACAGAGTACCACGGAGAAAGAGTTCATGTTGAAGTGGAGGGCAGGGAAGGTCCCAGAGCTGGGTCCTGACAGATTAGCAGGAATTTCTAGGCTTGGAGGAGTACCCCAGGTAAGGGAACTGCAGAGGGCTGAGATGGTCTGTTCAGCGTACTGTAGGGAGCCAAGTGTAGCAGAGCACAAGGGTGCCAGGAAGACGGGCAGGAGGTGGGGCCAGAGAGGTGGGGAGGCAGGATTCTACAGTGTGCACATGAGG
>NW_011888989.1:3186828-3199734 GCF_000151845.1 Pteropus vampyrus | reverse complement strand
TCCCCTCTCACACTGATTCTGGGCTTGGTCACGTGACTTGCTCTGGCCAATGGGACAACAGTAAATGTGACACAGAGACATATAAAGTACTTGTAGGTTTGGTTTGTTTGCCCTCTCTTGCTGCCCTTTGGAACCCAAACACCTCACGTGAAGAAGTCCAGGCTGGCCTACCACAGACTGGACAAGATGTTCCTGTCACGGCCACTCCAGATCAACTAGCCTCCCAAATACCAGATACCATCCAGCCCCCCTTGAGCTGTCCACACCATAGAACCACCCTGATGACCCACAGAATCATGCTAGATGATGTTTACCCATCTTAACCTATCAAGTTTTGGGGTGTTTTGTTTCTAAGCAAAAGCTGACTGATACAAGCCCTGAAAGAAGGCCTAAACCAACTTCTCGTTCCAGTTCTGAAGCACTAGAAGTGAATTCTTGGATCTCTGGTGTCCATAAACTCCTTCAGAAATGAAAGAACCACCAGAAGAATTTAGCACAATCCTTGGTCTGGAGGGTCCCTGTGCTCTGAGAGGGAGCAAGAAAAGGGACAGTCTTCTGTGTACCTCTCATCTGAGACACATAGTAGCCTGCCCCCAGCCAGCAGGTGCTCCTGGTGGGTGCCAGGTTATTTGGGGACAAGGTGACACAGTAGTATGCTTTTGCCATATTGTCCACAGCCTAGTATGAAGCCACTGATGAGAAAGGAAGAAGATCATCTCCTTAGTGAGCGCTACTGTGAAGGCTTCGAGGCAGCATTTCATCAAAGGTGCTGGAGGAGCTCTTTCAGGAGCCTCTGCAAAGCCCAGTATCTCCAGCTCCACTGAGCAAAGAGCCTGCTGTTTCCATTTCCAGAGCAGCATAAAAATGAATGAATACCCAAGAAAGCTAACCTGATCAGTGGCACTTTGATAAGGTGACAAAATCATTCCCTCCTCCAGTCCAAACCCACTCTCTGTGGCGAACTATTATGGGAAGGAAGCATCTACTAATTAGAAGCATCTCTAGGACATGAGAAAAATCAGCACCTAAAACGCCTGAGCAGAGAGAACTCCTTGTTAAGAAGAGAGAAAACAACAACCAAAAAATGCTAGGATGTCACTTTCCCCAAGAATATTTATAAAGGGAGGATGAGACAAGAATTAATTAGGACAAGAGTTTCTACCCAAGTGACACAGAAGACACAATTATTTTTGCTGCTTTTATAGACCAAGTGTCCCTTCCAGGTGGGGACAGATGCCGCCCACTATTTTGAAAAATGATTTTTAGTCTTTGCTAGTTCTAATGAAGCTTGAAATGAAGACGGTTCTTTTGTTTACTCCCCGTGTGCGAAGCCCTAGACACCCATCAATAACACCAACGTCTGGATTATTTATTTCCCATTGGCCAACCTATGGGGCATAAAAGAATTTTATGGAGCCAAAACATAAGGCATTTTTCTCCTGAGGAGGTGTGGACATACCTCTCCAGTACTGTCGAGCATGGCCCTTTAATAATCTGGATTTTGATGGACAGGACTGATGCCCAGCTTTGGGCAGGGTAAACAGCCCTGAGAGATAGAGGCTCCACTCTTGCTGCCTCCTGCCGGCTAGCTGTGAGGTCCTGGATGAATCCCTTAACCTTGAGAAAGTCCAGTAAAGTGAAGGGGTACATAATGTATACATAATTTTTTAATTGTGGTGAAAAAAAAAAGTCATGAGATCTCCCTTCTTAAATTTTAGGTACACAGGGCAGTATCGTTAACTGTAAGCACAATGTTGCACAGCAGAGCTCTAGAACTTTTCATCCGATGTAACTGAAACTCTTCGCCCACCTAACAGCAACCCCCTAGCTCCTCTCCCCCAGCCCCTGGTAGCCACCACGCACTATCCTGTTTCTACGAGTTTGACTATTTTAGATACCTCATGTAAGTGGACTCATACAGTATTTGTCTTTCTGTGGTTTAATTCACTTAGCATAGGATCCTCAAGGTTCAAACATATTATATTCTTACAATAACACAGGTTACTCACTGTTTGAATGGTAAGTAGTTACATATCTTAACTCACTCCTCACAAAAAATCCTGCGAGGCAGACTATTATCATTATTATCTCTATCTTATCACAGGGAGGTGAACTGACATGCCCAAGGCTCACCTGGTGTGAACATAACAAACATGACACTGTTTCTGTGAAGTTAAATAATGTTACTTTAGATAAACAGGTTTATAGAGATACTGAAGACACAGAAGATGGCGCAGCAGGGAGAGTAAACAAGAGGTGGTGTCTGAGGAAGTCACCTTTGCAAAGCTGGAAGTGTTGCTTCAGAGCTGAAAGAGGGGAGGCCTTGGAGCCAGGGGGCCCTAGCTCCAATTCTTTCTTTACCCCTGCTCCAGGCACCTGGGAAACAAAAAGGAACACGACTAACAAGATCCTTGACTTAGGAGATTACATCCTAACAGGGGAGATGAAGAATAAATAATAAGTTCTTCTAATAATGTTTAGTATGTAGAAGGGGGAAATATGGAAAAAACACTTGACCAGATAGGGGATTAGGAACATTAAATGGGAAGGTTAACTGGAATTTTAAAAAGGGGATCACTGAGAAGATGATATTTGAGCACAGACTAGAAAAAGGCCAGAGAAAAGCCTAGATCCTGAGGTGGGAAGATAGCCAGGGACCTTGCTCCGGGCCGAGGGCAGAGCTATTATGAAGGTCCCAAGGAAGGGCAAGCCTAGGATGCATGAGGAAGAGCAGAGAGGCCAATGTGATTGCAGAAGAGCAAACAAAGGCCAGAGTAGAAGGTGATGAAGCCAGGAGTGGCATGAGGAGGCCAGCGTGAGGATGCCCGTGGTAACTGAGTGACATAGGAAGCTACAGCAGGGTTTTGAACAGAAGAGTGACATGATTTGATGTTTGGCTTTTGTTCCAAGTTGGGTGGTGGTAGCTCAGATCATGCAGCAGAAGTGGAGGTTGGAGAAGTGGTTGCTCTAGACCCTAAGGTCCATCAGCATTGTTTCCTGGTAGGCTGTGGGGTGAGAGAAAAAGGCGGGAATCAAAGGGACACCAAGGATTTTGCCCAGAGCAACTGGAAGAGCAAAGTGGCTATCACAGGCGATGGGAAGACTGTAGATGAAACGAGTCAGGGGATGTTACTGGTTGAACTGTGTCCCCCCAAAAGATATGTCAAAGTCCTAACCTTAGTGCATGTGGATGTGACCTATTTTGGAAATAGGGTCTTTGCAGAAGTAATCAAGTTAAGATGAGGTCATTAGGTGGGACTTAATCCAATATAACTGGTGTCTTTATATGATTAGAAGAAGAGACACAGATATGCACAGAGGGAAGATGACATAAAGACACACAGGAAGAGCACCACAAAGGAGGCAGAGATTAGAGTGATGTGTCTACAAGCCAAAGAAAGCCAAGGATTGCCAGCAATACCGGAAGCTAAGAGAAAGAGATGGGACAGATTCTTCTCTAGGGCCTTCAGAGGTAGCATGGCCAACACCTCGATTTCAGACTTCTACCCTCCAAAACCACAAGAATACATTTCTGTGGTTTTAAGCTACCCAGTTTGTGAGATTTGTCATGGGAGCCCTAGCAAATTAACATAGCATGTAAGACTAGAAGTTCAGCTTTCAATATGTTAATGTGGAGACGTCAAGCAGGCAGCCTGGAGTTCAGGAGAGAAGCCTGGGCTGTCGACAGGAATTTGGGAGATGTCTCCAAATAGAATGTATTTAAAGCCATGAGACTGGATGAGATTAGCAAGGGAGAAAACCGAGCCTGGGGTGATCCACAGTTGAGAGACTGGGGAGAAGTGGAAACTAGCAAAGGCATCTGGGATGGCGCAGCCAGTAGGTCATAGGAAAACCAAGGGCACAGAACCCTGGCAGCCTGCAGTCCCTCAGTGGCTCCCACTGCTCCTGGTGGGCTGAGGCCTTCCTACTGACCTCCCCACCGCTTCCTCTTTCTCGCACACATCCTAAGCTCCAGCGGGGCCACTGAACCCATCACTCTCGACCTCTCCCACCCCTTGTCTTTGGACGCATTGCCTCTCTCTCTACCAGCTGTCTCTTTCCTTCCTGTGTTTGCCAGGTCTCAGCCTTAGAAAGCCCCCTGTCTTGTGAAGGCCCCGCACCTCCCCAGTCTCCTTTCTCAAGTTCCCCTGCCCCAATACTACCCCTACCTCTACAGGAGTGCTCATCTCCTATTATGGGGTTTGTGGGAATGTCTGTCTTTGCATGCAGCCTGCCCCTTGGCATAGCACCTGGCCCAGAGCAGATATTCAATAAACATTTGCTGAAATTAATGAATAAACAGATAATTGAAATGGGCCTCTTCTGGCGGCTATGTCATAACCTGTATTAACAGTATGCTTAGAGTCAATTAAAATACATGAACTTTTAAATATGCTTATTAAGCTTTATCTCCCTCTCTTGTAACTATTCGGTTGATGTTTTAAGTCTCAAGAATAAGAGTTTACATATATTCCTGTTAAACTTCTATCTTGATTGAGTCGACTCAGGCTAGTGAGATATTTGGCGTCTTGCTCCTGTCAATTTAAATACCGGTTTTCACAGAGAACAATATGGTGGTTCCAGAAGTGGTGGGATGGAGGGTAGGGGAACTGGGTAAAGCGGGTCAAAGGTTTAAACATCCAGCTATATGATGAATAAGTCATGGGGATGTAATGCACAACATGGTGACTGTAGTTAACACTGTTTTGTGTATTTAAAAGTTGCTAAGAGAGTAGATCTTAAAAGTTCTCGTCATAAGAAAAAAATTGTAACTATGTAAGGTGATGGATGTTAATTAAACTTATTGTGGTAATTTTCCAATATATACATATATCAAATCATTATGTTGTACATCTTAAACTAATATAAATTTATATGTCAAATATATCTTAATAAAACTGGAAAAAGTACTAGTTTTCAGGCTTTGTTTTCTGTTCCCCACAAACTTTAATGAGCATATCAGTGTGTTTACTCAGGTCACTAATACTACACTAAAAAGGACCAGAGCAGGAAAGAATCCTGTAATGTTCCCTAAAGTTGTCTCTCTGGCTTAGTAATGGCACACTCATTCAACTGATATTTATTAAGCAGCTACTATGTGCCTGGCATTGTTCTAGGTATCAGTGAACAAAACAAAGATCCTTGCCTTCACCAACTTACAGTCGAGTATAGCCTTTCAATTTGCTATAGATCTATCTACTTGTAGAACTAGATTTTCCTCTTATCCATAGATATTTCATGAGAGACCTTTGTCAAATGCCTTGTTAAAATCAGGGTCACTGTGTCTATAATATTCCCTGACTGTTGGCCCAGGAGCCTCTCAGAAGAGCAAATAGTATTCTTCTGGTGTATGTAGTTTCTAGTAAACCTAGGTTGGCTCCTGGTGATCACTGCCTTCTCTTCCAGTATTTACAATCTATCGGTTTAACTTTACAAACTAAACTCTCCCCTGGTCTATAATTTCTGAAATTAATTTTCTTTTCTTTTTGGGAAACCAAAAGAGTAACTGACTACTTTCAGTCTTCTGGGACTTCTTTTCTGTGATTCTGCCAAGCTCACTAAAAACAATTCAATCTCAGTTTTTTTCAGTATCCTAGAATATCATTATCTGGTCCCGAAATCTGAACTTAAAATAGCTGGGTCTTCTCTAATAATTTCTCTATCTATCCCGAACTTCAATTTCCTCTTACAGGTTATGAGTCCCACCCTTCACAGTCTGCATGTCTTTCTTCTTCTTCTTTTATTTTTTTGAAAAATTGCAAATTACTTTATTAGACTAATGGAGCATACATTTACATAATAAAAGCACTTCTATGAAAATCTTATCAAGTTCTTTCAAGGTAACATATATTTACAAACCCTGGGTAAGATGTACTGTCATAAAAACACTGTAAATCCAATTTAACTTGGTTGACATTAATTTTGAGCCAGTGAATGAGCATTTAAAGTTAAAAACCATGTATATATTAGTAAATTACCCATTTAGAAAATCTTTCTTTTTAATATCTCAATCTTCTCTTCTCCTATTCCCCCATTTTACCTTATGTAAAAGCTGTTTTTCCCAAAGAATACACTCTCCTCGGGAAATCTTCTCCATAAAGAACATCTTGACAGCACTCTCCATTCTCTGTAGCCTCCTGCCACTACTGGGTGCTCAGACCCTGCCCTTTAAGACATGCTCTCTCTGCCCAGAGGCCCTCCCTGCCTGCTTAGTGCTCAGGCTCTCACTCAGCTTCCAACCATTATCCAGAGCAAGGCCAACAACCATGGGACAACCTGAAATGGACTGAGCAGTTTGCTACTCTCGTGCCAGAAAATGTTTAGCAAACTCTAATAAACTTATCTTTGTCCTGCATCATAGTTGAGGTTTGCTGATGACTGTGATGATGAAGAAAGGATGGTAGGGGGGAGAAACTATCAATTCAGTGTTTTACAGTAAGGTTTTTTTCAGGGTCTATGTCTGAGGAATATGAAAGCTAGGATGCCCATATACAATAGGCTACTGGATTATATTTATGTATGTCTGTAGTTATTAATAGTTATTTTACTATCATTTGACCTTCAGGTAGGTTTTTTTTCTTCTTGCTTCGCAATTCCTGTTTCATTTCAGGGATTTACTTATACTCCAATGATTAGAAATTCTTTACATGTGAGGAAGGATAAAAAATATATGAGAAAGGAAGACAGAAAAAGAAAGGACCGGAAGGGGGACTGACAGAGTTGCAAAATACATAGTTTAAAAGGCAACATTTTAATTTGTCTCTCACCTCCTCATGGCTAGACATCCAAAGAAGATACAGAAAGTATGATGCAAAAATAAATTCTTCTTTAAATAAGAAGAGAATGTTCTGAACGGCTTCTTCCTGGGGCTTTGTATTTATTACTGTTTCACAGAAATTGCCAGACTAGAACAATCAGTTCACAGGGCTGTTGCAAAAGATCATTTACTGGGTACATATAAGGAACAGGGTTGCAGCTAAAAGGGGTGGGAGGGCTGTGGGCGGGGCTGGTCTTTCTTGGGGAGGCCCCGAAGATTTTCTCCCACCCTTCGGTCCCATCTCACTTTTGTCTCTTCAGGGGAAAGGTGAGAAATCATTCTGAAAAGGTAAGTCAAGGTGCTCAATTCCCTCTCTCTCAGACATTTTGAAAACTGCTTACTCGTGCCTGGAGAACCAGGTATTATGGAGTAGAGATGGGAGAATTGTCAGATGCAAGACCTTCTGAGAGTCAGAAATCATAGAAATCTCACACTGGCACTTTATACTTGGCTCTGGGAAAAGGGAGGCACGCTGCAGGCTGACTTTCTAACTTGTCATTAAGAGTGGTGCCATTTCCCTCTAAATGTTCTATGTTGGGATAACTCAGCTTAAAAAAAGTGCATTTCCTTAAAACATGGCTGATTTGACCATATGTGTTTATCTCCTTTCCCTGTAAGAATATATTATAAAGATATTGAAAATGGTTGAACACTGATGATGGAGCTGTGACAGGAGTCCTTAGTATGCCCCACTGCAGGCACACAGGCTGGCGCATCCTCTGTGGATCCGCAGTTCAGTGAGGCACATGAACTTGAAGCTGATCAATTCACCCCACAGGCCTGGGAAGGCTCAGGGCTGGAGGTACCCACATCTTGGACGGAGTGAAGAGGGGAAGGGAAGGGAAGGGGTGGCCGAAGCCTGAACAGAGAGAGGTGGGACCCTGGCCCTCCCCTAGAGGTTCCCTTAACCTTCCACCATCTCTGCCCCAGCACCATTGAGGCAAGGAGAGCCTTATTCTCGGGAGGAACTGCTCTAGGCTGGCTCCTATCAGGACGGATTGTAGAGCTGGATGAATACAGGGAATGAAGTGAAAGTCCACGTCCTGAACAGTGGACCTGCCCCTGCCTCCATAGTTTATACCTCCCACGCAGGGCGAACGGCATGGCCCTAGGGCCTTCAGGGGAAGATGATTCTCTATTGATAAAAATCAGCAGACATTTGAAGAAAGCCTCCCAAAATGAAAAAGTGAGACCAAAATCATGAGGAAAGTTACTCAAAGCCAATTCAGGAAGAATAAGAAAACAGAGGAAGAGAGAGAAACCCTATAATTAATATCACCAGTGATATAAGATACTGCATCCAGGGAACAAGGTGCTCTGAAAAAGAATCAGAATAGGAAGAACTCCTAGAAATTAAAAAATTTAAAAATCCAATGGAAGATACTGTAGAACAGTCCAAAAAGTAGAACAGACTTAAGAAAAAAGGGGAAGGACTTAGAGGTCAGTCTAGGCTGGCCAACAACTAACTAACTAACTAACTAACTAACTAACTAACTAACTGGGAGTTCCAGAAAGAAGGAACAGGAGAAACAATCAAAGGAATCATTTAAAATTGGAATACATTCCAGAATCAAGGAAAGGCATCTTCAGATTGAAAACTCCCAATGAATGACCAATTCAATGAATAGACATAGAGGAAGGAAGGAAGGAAGGAAGGAAGGAAGGAAGGAAGGAAGGAGGCTCCTGAGAAAGGCATGTTATTCTGAATGATAAAGAGGCGATCTCATAAACTTTCACAGAGAGAACTTTCACATTAAAGACTCAGAATGGCATTAGACATTTCATTAGCAACTCCAGAAGCTGGAAGGCAGCGAAGTGTTATCTTCAAAATTTGGAGGGGAAATTATTTTTAACCACTAATTCTATATCCAACTAATCATCATTCAGGTGAGGGAGGACAAAGGTACTTTCAGACCTATCTGGCCTCAGAAAATGTGCTTCCTGCGCTTCCTTTCTTAGGAGCTGCTGGAGGATGAGCTCCCCCCAAATAAAAGGGTTAAATATGAAAGAGGAAGACCTAGGGTCCGAGAAAAATGGGGATATAAGACACAAAGGTGCAGTGAAGGGAAGTCCTTGGATGACACCTAGAGAATGCAAGTCTAGTTTGGAGTAGAAGGGTGGAGGATTTAGGAGATGGAGGGCAGGGCTGAACTGATAGATTACATGATGCTTGTGAGCATTTGGCAAAGGGCACTGGTAGGCATTTGAAAGATCTACAAGGGGCATTGGAAAGAATGTGCAAGAAGTATGTAGTAAACTAAGCAATCTTTTAAAGGCAATTAACTCCGAGAAAAACAAAAAGTTGTATAAGAAATGAAGTGTAATTCCAGTACAATAGTTGGCTCTCCAGTGAGTGATATTTAAATCATCATCATACTGTAACACTTACCACAGATTCATCCCACTTGATGTATAACTCTACTGGGGAGGGGAAGTGAGGGTAGGTGGTGCAAAGGGGCCAAATTCCTCTAACGGGAAGCCAGTAGGCAATACTTAAAACCTATCAATCAGGAAATGCAGTATAAGCATCTAATTATGGAGATCAATACCAGAAGAAATAGTGAAAAGATTTAAAGAGGTTGTTCTGAGGAGTGGGGCTGGGGGCTGGACAGGGGCTGAGAAGGGCACTGCTGTTTAGCTTTTAAACTATGTTTTCACAAAACTGATAAAATAAAACTTAATTTAAAAATAATGCATAACCTTGAAATTTTTACATAAACAAGCTTTTAATAGGAAAAATGGAATGGCAAAGCAACTCAAAATGAGGGAAATTAAGGTGGAGAGGGCAAAAAGGAAACATTACAAAATTCTCAGTGAGAAATGGTTCAGATTCCAAACTCATAAATGTGATTTTCCTGCTGCTGAAAACTTCCAAGCACAGCACCCCTGTAATGCCAGGCTCCTTCCCCTGCCTGGAGCACAGGGATACCCCACAGCCCTTGGGAAAGGGTTTAGCCACTGAGAAGTTTTCCCCAAATCACTGGTGCCCTTACCACATCTACTCTCGGCAAGTGCAGGCCTCCGACTGGGAAATATGTCTGTCAAGACTTGCCTTCAGCTGTGAGCTGGAATGTTCAAGAATGTTCTGGAATGTGTGCTTCCTAGGCAGGAGAAGCCAAGAACTCTAGGAAACCCTCAGCGTGTGGGGAGCAGGGTGAGATGAAGCTGATGACAGGTGTCACAAATAGTGACCTCAGAGTTTAGAAAACAATCAAGGGAGCACAGGCATGGGTCACTTATCAGTGTTTTACCCCAGCTGACAGAGTTCGTGGTGAAAGTCAATCCAGGGGTAGCTGGGCTCAGAGGGTGCCAAGGACATTTTATTTAACTGAGAGCTTGTCCTCTTTAAGGACTGTAGACATAAAAAGGCAACATTTTTCCACTGTACTAGGAAAGTTTTACATTATATTGATGTTTACTCTTTTATCTCCAAGGCCTGGGAGTGGGGTGGGGTATTTAATTTTACTCTCTCCCTGATGTATTTAAAGATCCTAATAAAGGCAGAAAGTAAATATCTGATTGAAACAGAAATGTCAATATGCACCCTCTACCTAGTATTGATACAGGAGAAAGCAGTTTTAGTAAGACTGGAACAATTAGACTTGAAAATTGCTATACACAAACCACATGAAAATGGAAGCCTATCGCTAAGTGTGCAGAAGAATATAAACCACTGTTGGTTGGTGGTTTCTTCTGATTATATTAAAGTAAATGCTTAGAGGTTATATGTACTGAAATTGATAACTGTACTGAGGTTATGTAAGAGAATAGCCCTCCTCTTAGACATGCTAAAGTAATTGGTGAAGTACAATAAAGAATGTATCTTGTCCTCAGATGGTTCAGAAAAGTATTATGTGTGACTATTAAAAAGTATGTATATGGATATGTACCTATATGTTCCATCTATCCATCTATCCATCCATCTTAGCTTGGTCTTGGGAAAGTGGATGGACTGAGAGATCTCTAGGCTCTTTTAACTCCATAAAAGATCGGTTATATGGATATCTGAGAGAGGTGAGTCATCATCAAAGGTAAAAATATAGAACTCATTTTATAGGTGGAAGAGTAGAGTGGTTACGAGCATGGGTTCTGGAAACAGGGAGCCTGGTTCAAATGGTGGTTCCACCATGACCGTGGGCAAATTATTTAACCTTTCTCACCTTCGGTTCCCTTATCTGAAAAAACAGAAATGAAAACAGTGAGGATTAAACGAGATCCTGCATGTGCAGGCTGCCATGAAGGAAGTCAGTGCTCCATACAGTTAACTGTGATTATTGCTACAGTTCTCACAGCACTTACATTAACTGATTCGTGGAACACCTCATTTTCCTTTTGTATGATGAATTCTCTACTTTGCTTGATGCCAGAGATGCAGTTTTGCTACACTGTGACGTTGCACATACTCAAAATGTGTAAACCCCATACACCTTCTGGTGGGCTGCTGTAGGCAGAGACTTGCCACCAGGCAGCCTGCGTAAGTCTATGAATCTTTCTAATATCAAAGTTATCTCTTCACAAGGCTGTGGTGCAATCTAAAAAATACACACTGGTAAAATGTCCTTACCCAAATTCACAAATAATAGTAAAAGGAAGAGACAGGGACAGAATGCTCTGTTAACCTCCAGTATTACTAAGACTCTTCCTCAAAGTGACCCCCAAGCTATTTTTACCATGTACCCTTTTCAGTTAAAATTTTTGGAGCTGACAACACAACATATGTGTATTTAATTATAAATTACATGTACATACTATTCTCTGATTATAATTTATAAAATATTAGGAATATTATGAAAAAAGATTTAAAAATTTCAATTAAAAGCATGAGCTAAAAATAATTAGAATTGCTGTGAACCTGAAACTGCTCTAAAAAATAAAGTATCAATTAAAGAAAAAATAAAAAAATAGCTAGCATTAGAAGTTTTAGTGTTTCCCCTCCCTAATGGATCATGTTGAGCATCTGACATTCACTTATAAACAACTTGCTAGGAGAAAAGAAATGAGAATTTAGTCACAGATCTCATCATCACTTAGCCATGGGCTACTGGGCAAGCCACTTGATTCTGAGCCTCAGTTTCTCATCTGTGAAGTGGTAATAAAAATACTGTAATTTCCCTGCCTTTCTGCATAGGGTGGCTGTGAAAAGTGAAATGGGCTGACATACATGAGGGTATTTTATAAGCAGTAGAGTGCTCAACACACAAACTCGACTGTGTGACCAGCTAGCTACCTCATGTTTCTGGCAAACTATTCTTTTTTACTATCCAGAAACCCTCCTTCTGCTGGTCATAAGAAGTAATGGGGTGAAGGTGGGCAAGTGAAGTCGTAAAAATCTCCCACCTTTACTTAAAAAGACAAACAAAACCAAAAAGCAACCTCAAGCCCAAATCTGGCAGCTAAGGAGTCAAGAGCATCCTCTCCACTCACAGAAAAGACCTCCTTCCAGAAAAGGCCTCCATGTGCTAATAACTGAAAATTCTCCAAAGAAATAGTGAGTTGGCAATGCATTTCCCCTACACAAAAGCACCTCGGAAACACCCAGAATCTCCAAGCTGTTTAAGCCTCACTCTCAAATACGAATGGCCAAAGATCACCAGATATTTGATGAAAGCCACTATCATAAAAGAGACTGAGACAACTGCTGAGAATAGAGGAATGTAGGAGCCATATAATGAGCAGAAGAAAACTTCAGAAAGTGGATAATAATAAACTCAGAGAGATCAATCAAAAGCAGGGTGCAACAGTGAGGAAACAAGTAGGGGGTAATCAAGAGTTCTTAAAAATTAAAAACGTGATAGGTGAAATAAAATTTCAATGAAAGGTTTGCAAGATAAAGTAGAATAGCTCTCCAAAAAAAGAAAACAAATGGCAAAAAGAAACGGACAGTTTTAGAACCCATAAGGTCCAATATGTGACAAATAGGAATTCCAGAAAGAGAGAACAAAGTAAACAGGAAGGAGGAAATGATCAAAAAAACAATACAATAGTACTTTCTAGAATCAAAGAACACGCATTTCCAATTTTAATGGGCCCACCTGTGGAGTACCCAACTACGAAGAAAGAAAAAAGACCTCTGTGGCACATTATCAAGA
>NW_011888989.1:3181942-3185738 GCF_000151845.1 Pteropus vampyrus | reverse complement strand
TACTTTGAAAAGAAAAAAGCACATTAAAAATTTAGTAAGAACACTAGCTTGGAGATCTGGGTTCTGGCTTGAGGTCTGTCACCAGCCAACTGGGTCTAATGAACACTACACTTTGGTCTCCAGACCTCGGCTGCTTTACTTATAAAACGAGCTTGGGGTCCTTCTCAACTCTGCAATTCTATGACTACATAGTTCTAATGTGCAAATTTAGGTTTTCTCCCCACGTTGGGAGGTGAGTTCCCAAAGTAAGAACTGATAGAGTTTGACATAGAGGACAAAGGTCTGAAAAAGATGAAATATTAGAGACCACGTGAGCTAAAGGAAACAGCATCTCTGAGAGAGGCAGTCTTGGACTCCACTCCGATCCATGTCTGATGCATGCAGAATGGAAGGGAAGGTTGAACAGGAAAGGCTAGGGATTTTGTCTTTGCTGGCATAAGTAAGCTCTAGTGATCAAGAGTACAGAAAAAAATCTGACAGTCAGTGAGTGGCATTCATATTTGTTTAAACTGACTTTGAATTCTGAGTCTCTTTCCAAAATAAACAGCATACGTTCTTCTTTTTTCAGGAAGTAAAGTTCATTTTTATATCATTCATTAAACATTTAAACCATCAATAAAAAAAACCAAACATCTTTATTGAGGTAAAAGAAACCATTCATACTTAAGAACATGGTATTTTTTCATGTCTTTAGGATAATAACGGCTACTAACATGAGTACTTCCAGTCCAGCAACTATTATTCTAAGAGCTTCACATAAAACCGCTTGTTTAATCTTTCCAACAACCTTACAAAGTAGCAACTATAGATTCACAATACCTTATCTAAAACTCTTGGGCTCACTGAGTTTCCTAAATTAGAATTTATCAGATTTTAGTAAGGTAATATGATACATATTACTGTACATAACAGCACAGCAGAGTCTGGGACCGCATTCTATAATCAAAAACATTAATATTTCTGCAGTGAAACTGATAGGACTATTCATACTAATTTGGATAAAGAGTTTAACAAATAGCCACATGTCAATTCTGATCAGATTTTGGTATCATATGAGTATGCCTCAAACTCAGGAAAAAACCTTCTGGTTTTCAAAGTATTTGGGTTTCAGGAATGCAGACCCCTAAATAATAAACCAGTATATTGTCTCTATTTGATAGATGAGAAAACTGAAGCCCAAAAAATTTATGTAATTTGTCCAACATCACACAGCCAGTAGTTAAGTGGTGGGATCAAGAGTTGACCCCAGGCAGACTAGCCTCAAACCTGGACTCTGAAACTGAATTGTCATATTGCTTTCTTATGAATGGCTTATAGCTCAGGATTGGGATTGGCAGAGGGCATAAATTACATTTTTGGCATATAAGTAGTCAAGAGACCTGATATCCAGATCCAAGCAGGGCCCTGCTGATTTGTTAAGGCAGCCAGGTGACATCAATTCTTCCCATCCCTGGAGAAAGGGAGGATGACGTGTTAGAAAACCAAAGCTTAGAGTTATCCATGGCTGACCACGAACCAGAAAGACCTCAGACACACTAAGCATCTTGGAGAGGGCTGTGCTTGCTCTGAATTCCATGAAAAGTCTTGGATGAGAAAAATACAGAAAAGTCCCAGTTGTAACCAGGTAAACCAGTCTAAGTAACCACTGAGACTGATGAATATGAATGTGAGAACTGAGAAGACAATGAAGAGTAGTAACAATAAGAGCTGTTTATCAAGCATATATACTACATGCCAAATGCTGTGCTAAGCACTTTATATGTAATATCACGTTTTATCCATTCCACAAACGATTACTCTCATTTTATAGAGGAGAAGGCTGAAGCCAAGCTCACACGGTTCACAGTTTATCAAAGGCAGAGCCCAAAGAGAGGAAGGAGTGAATAGGAGGGAAAGCACAGTGTTTGGAAGCTAGAACACTTACCGAAGGAGACAAGAGGTTGTGAACATCAGCGATTTCTATAGGAGAAACACATGGTATTCATGGCAAGGGTATTCACAGCTTATGCAATGAGAGTTATTTTCTATAAAGATACTTTTCAAATTATGTCTTTGCGGGATAATGTCTTTGGCAGAATAAATGAAAAGAAAATTTAAATACTAGATAAGCAGTCTTATTTGCTTTTTCACTAGGGAAGATGAGCAAATGGAGAAGACAATCAATACCTCTGACAGGCTCAGTCCTCTAATAGCAAAGTGAAAATACAGCCACTTCCTACACAGAGATAAAGCTCCTATGGGCCAATGTGGAGGAGGGAAGAGTAATAATCGCATAATTTTATGACAATTTAATTAACAGCTACAAAACCCCCACAAATACACACTCACAGAGACGATCCACACTACCGTCACCTTCCCCATCTTCAATATTGACCAAAATCGTAGACTGCAGTGGGAATCACCAAAACTCACTTACCAAAGCAGGGCTATATCCACTAGAGGGGAAGCATTAAAACTTCCTTTCTGAACAAGCCGAAGACAGAATGTTGTTTACATTCCAAGCAAAATCACAAGCACTTAACAACTGATGTTATGGTGACCTTACAAGGACCTTCTCTGGAAAGAAGGAATTACACAGAAAATATCTAATTATTACAAACTACTGCCTAAGTTTGGGATAGAGTCAGGTTTTCTAAAACATTCCTCATGTGAAGGCTGTGGGGAAGCCTGAGGCTCCCCATTCCGTGCCGGGTGTTCTAAGTAGGCAGTCATAAGAAGAGTCTTTGTCGCTGATGACATTCCAAGTGCTTCACTCAAAGGTGGCAGCTGCAAGCCCACTTTACTGATGAGGAAAGGGAGGCTCTGGGAGGTTGTCATTTGTTCCAGGTCATGCTAAGTATAGGAGGTAGAACCAGAAATGACACCAAGGTCTGTCCCACAACCGGGGACTCTGGCAGAAGGATTTGGAGGGATTTCCAGAGGGTCTTCGACCCTCCTCATCCCATCCCTCAACCCGAGCTGCGGTTCCAGTTTATCTATTCTATCGATCAGACTTTTGCTTGAGAGTTTTTTGAAAAATGGTCTTATTCTACAAACAACATCATCAACAAAGATGACAACTTTGAAAAACACAGTCCCATACCTGGGGCATGCCTCAATTTGTGACTAGAAATTTTTACCTTCTTTCCCCCTCCTCCTGTGGAAGTATGGGGTGTGGCTGGTGGTGACTGTGGACGAGGATAATATGTCGCTGTGTGGGAAATGTTATACATACCTAACGTGTGATTTGGCAACGGAAGATAACATCTGAGTCATACAGCAGCCCTACATCAAAACAGTAAATCAAAAGCAAACAATGTGGGAAGGCAAATTCCTGTATTCTTACAGAGCCTCTGTTGGGAGGACTCCCATCTCAAGGCTCTTAACCCATAAATCAACAAATCCATCCCTTTTCTAAGAGGCAGTAAAAACCACCATTCCTGCCTCCACAGCGAGAAAGAGACTGGGACAGTGTGTGCTGTGCTCAACGTGTCCAGTGCCCTGGAGACAGGAGGGTGCTGCATATCCTGTGACACTACTTGCAAATAGTTTTATCATAGATTCCTGCGGAGCACTGAACACTTAAAAGGGCAAGGTCACAGAGCTACCTTATTGAGATGTTAGAGACATCTTCAAGTCAAGGGCTTCTCAATCCCTGTCCCCAGGAGCCCTGAGTGCCTCAGAAGTACCTCGGCGTTCACCCCAGGGCCATCTGGTCCTCCTCCTTCAACCTGAACAGGTCTTCTTTGTGTTTTATACAAAGAGATCTAAGTAAAATCTGGCTAAGAAATGAGGTGTTTCAGTCCACCTTTACATT
>NW_011888989.1:3179607-3181892 GCF_000151845.1 Pteropus vampyrus | reverse complement strand
GAAACAGCATCTCTGAGAGAGGCAGTCTTGGACTCCACTCCGATCCATGTCTGATGCATGCAGAATGGAAGGGAAGGTTGAACAGGAAAGGCTAGGGATTTTGTCTTTGCTGGCATAAGTAAGCTCTAGTGATCAAGAGTACAGAAAAAAATCTGACAGTCAGTGAGTGGCATTCATATTTGTTTAAACTGACTTTGAATTCTGAGTCTCTTTCCAAAATAAACAGCATACGTTCTTCTTTTTTCAGGAAGTAAAGTTCATTTTTATATCATTCATTAAACATTTAAACCATCAATAAAAAAAACCAAACATCTTTATTGAGGTAAAAGAAACCATTCATACTTAAGAACATGGTATTTTTTCATGTCTTTAGGATAATAACGGCTACTAACATGAGCACTTCCAGTCCAGCAACTATTATTCTAAGAGCTTCACATAAAACCGCTTGTTTAATCTTTCCAACAACCTTACAAAGTAGCAACTATAGATTCACAATACCTTATCTAAAACTCTTGGGCTCACTGAGTTTCCTAAATTAGAATTTATCAGATTTTAGTAAGGTAATATGATACATATTACTGTACATAACAGCACAGCAGAGTCTGGGACCGCATTCTATAATCAAAAACATTAATATTTCTGCAGTGAAACTGATAGGACTATTCATACTAATTTGGATAAAGAGTTTAACAAATAGCCACATGTCAATTCTGATCAGATTTTGGTATCATATGAGTATGCCTCAAACTCAGGAAAAAACCTTCTGGTTTTCAAAGTATTTGGGTTTCAGGAATGCAGACCCCTAAATAATAAACCAGTATATTGTCTCTATTTGATAGATGAGAAAACTGAAGCCCAAAAAATTTATGTAATTTGTCCAACATCACACAGCCAGTAGTTAAGTGGTGGGATCAAGAGTTGACCCCAGGCAGACTAGCCTCAAACCTGGACTCTGAAACTGAATTGTCATATTGCTTTCTTATGAATGGCTTATAGCTCAGGATTGGGATTGGCAGAGGGCATAAATTACATTTTTGGCATATAAGTAGTCAAGAGACCTGATATCCAGATCCAAGCAGGGCCCTGCTGATTTGTTAAGGCAGCCAGGTGACATCAATTCTTCCCATCCCTGGAGAAAGGGAGGATGACGTGTTAGAAAACCAAAGCTTAGAGTTATCCATGGCTGACCACGAACCAGAAAGACCTCAGACACACTAAGCATCTTGGAGAGGGCTGTGCTTGCTCTGAATTCCATGAAAAGTCTTGGATGAGAAAAATACAGAAAAGTCCCAGTTGTAACCAGGTAAACCAGTCTAAGTAACCACTGAGACTGATGAATATGAATGTGAGAACTGAGAAGACAATGAAGAGTAGTAACAATAAGAGCTGTTTATCAAGCATATATACTACATGCCAAATGCTGTGCTAAGCACTTTATATGTAATATCACGTTTTATCCATTCCACAAACGATTACTCTCATTTTATAGAGGAGAAGGCTGAAGCCAAGCTCACACGGTTCACAGTTTATCAAAGGCAGAGCCCAAAGAGAGGAAGGAGTGAATAGGAGGGAAAGCACAGTGTTTGGAAGCTAGAACACTTACCGAAGGAGACAAGAGGTTGTGAACATCAGCGATTTCTATAGGAGAAACACATGGTATTCATGGCAAGGGTATTCACAGCTTATGCAATGAGAGTTATTTTCTATAAAGATACTTTTCAAATTATGTCTTTGCGGGATAATGTCTTTGGCAGAATAAATGAAAAGAAAATTTAAATACTAGATAAGCAGTCTTATTTGCTTTTTCACTAGGGAAGATGAGCAAATGGAGAAGACAATCAATACCTCTGACAGGCTCAGTCCTCTAATAGCAAAGTGAAAATACAGCCACTTCCTACACAGAGATAAAGCTCCTATGGGCCAATGTGGAGGAGGGAAGAGTAATAATCGCATAATTTTATGACAATTTAATTAACAGCTACAAAACCCCCACAAATACACACTCACAGAGACGATCCACACTACCGTCACCTTCCCCATCTTCAATATTGACCAAAATCGTAGACTGCAGTGGGAATCACCAAAACTCACTTACCAAAGCAGGGCTATATCCACTAGAGGGGAAGCATTAAAACTTCCTTTCTGAACAAGCCGAAGACAGAATGTTGTTTACATTCCAAGCAAAATCACAAGCACTTAACAACTGATGTTATGGTGACCTTACAAGGACCTTCTCTGGAAAGAAGGAATTACACAGAAAATATCTAATTATTACAAACTACTGC
>NW_011888989.1:3147408-3176657 GCF_000151845.1 Pteropus vampyrus | reverse complement strand
GAGGAGGAGTGTGGGATGAGGGCTCAGGGATAAGCCCACAGGGAACCTGGACCTTCCAAGTGAAGGGAATATGTCTACGGCCCAGAAACAAATATTCTGGAACCTCATGAACAGCAACAGAAATGAGGAACTTCCACTGGTCAAAATTTCAGCAGGTCCAAATCACCAAGCACTGCCCTCAGATTACTAATTAGTTTGCATACCACAGTAACAACAGGGGCAAGTGACTGCCAGTAAAGTATGTTTCTATCATGCGGGAGATAGTATCTGCTTAGCTGGAAGTCCTATTATATCAGAAGATTGTACGTCTCTGAATCACACAAGAGCTTCAGGGGCACCCAAACAACCAAAATAATCCTAAGAAACTGAGGTGAACATGCTAAAAGCCCAGGAGAGAGCAATTAGAGAGAAAACGGGATGTCAGCATTTAAATGGCAGGGCGATTGAGCACCCAGTGCTCGGTGGACGTGATGCTTCCAGAGATAAGGTGAAGGCGAAGTGACTTACCAGGGACAGATGGTGAACATGATTGGTGGCATATGGACCCCAAAAGGAAGTTCTGGACCTGGGAGACAGAAAGGACAGGCGGAACCCTCCACAGCATCCGGCCCCTGAACAGATACCCGAAGACTATCTGTGCATTTGAGGTTATCTTGAAGATAGTATTCAGACCACTGACTGGCCTTCTGATTACTCCCCATTTCTTTAAATCTAAATGCCATAAGATGCACCATTATTTTATGTACTAGGAAGAAAGAAAAACCCAACTGACCAGTTAAACTATGACACAGCGACTTTAAGACACATCTCAACTCTAGAGATGTGAAAATTGTGAAAATAGTGCATATTTTAGAAGCAAGAAATGTGGCAGATTGAAAGGGTACTTACGACCTGGCTGTTTTGAGAAGAGTTGCCGAAACCACTACACCACCTCCCCGCCCCCACCACACCCCTCTCACCAGCACAAAGAAAAAGGGGAACCAGAATGTAGTGCCACACGATAGAGGGAAAGATGAGAAGGAGGTAGATGCATGAGAAGGGATCCACAGACAGAACCGGCCCAGGGACAGATGGACTGCCTGTGAATCTCATTCACAGTCTCTGTGGAAGGTGGACTTGGCCACGGCGTGCAAGTCTTGGCCCACCCTTCTCCACTTACGTGGTGAGCTGATGCCAAGCTTGCAGCCCCTGTGGGAAGAGTGGCGGGCATGCTAGGCTTTTGAGGACATTTGCCAAGAGCTCACCTCCCTTGCGAATGAACCCCATTCCAGAGCAATCTCTTGCTGTGGCGCAGGTCCTAAAAGCAGGAGTCGGCTGCACAGGAAGTGTTTGTGCAAAGAATGAACCAAGTCTTCTCCCTCAGAAAATAGCTTCCCTCTGGTCTCCTTCAAGGGAGTTGGAAAGGAATGCTGCCCATTTGCAAATCAATAACTTACATTGGCTGCGTAGACAATAAAGCACAATATGTGATCCTAGAGGCCCATAATGGCTCAGTGTTCTAACATAATCCTGTCCTCCAAGAAGCAGACAGGAAAAAAGACACAGGCCTCCTGGCTGGTCTGCCCCATGCCTCACCAGGAGGTGGTGGTCTGTCTGCCTTTCTTTCTTTCTTCTTCTTTCTTCTTTTTCTTTTTTTCTTTTTTTTTGGTGGAAAATCAGAAGCTTCAGCTGCAAATGCTGCCAGGAGCCGATGACACTCGAACATTTTACCACTTCCTACTTTTCACAGCTATTTGCATAAGGGTTGTTAGAGAAATACCTGTACCAGAAGGGCAATGATTTAATGGAAAAAGCATTCTGATCATTCACTTTCAGCCAGAATTTCACACACTCGGAGGCACTTGACATTATCCTTGGAAACCAGAAGAGAAACAGCTGCCACGCAGGCCACACCCCCAGGGATTTCCAGCCTTTTTGATACAAGGGGAGTCGCAATGCAGAGATTTGTTAGATTCTGTGAAATCTCAGCCAGGACCAGAAGCTGGGAGACCAGGTAATAAAACTGATCTCCCTCACCCCTAGATCAGGCCCTTGCTCAACCCGCAGAGACAATAAAAAGGGCCTGTAGCTGGTGAACTTAATTTTCCCCTGAATGTTTTACTCCCGTTTAATTACTCTGAGTCTAGCAATGGAGCAAGAGCCCTGGGCAATGCAGAGATGACCTGAACTCCTGGGTCCCTGGGCACCATGCCAGCCAGGGCTCCGGGAATCTAGAAATGAGCCATTATCAATCCACTTGCTCATGCGAAAGCTGGACTGGGCACGCTTCTGCTTCCTCTCCACTTGTGTGAGAGACAATCTTAGGAACCTCACTGTTCCCAGCAGAAAAAGAAAGGAATCCATTGCTTTGTGAAAGGCAATCCCTGCTCAAACATGCATTCCTCAGTTCAAAGTTGCTGGAGAACCATTCGAATTGCCCACTCAACTTTAGGGAGCCAGCCTCAGTGGGAGGCCCCCATGCAAAGCAACCCACCAGATGAGCCAACATCTGACACATTCGGCTGTGGGTGTTCTAGATACAAATACAGAGCTTTTGCCTTTTACAAAGGCCAAATGGCATGCTGTTACGGGCAGTGGCTCAGCTGAGAGAGGTTTATAGGAAGCTGTTGCTGCTGCATGAAAAAAAAAAAAAGCTGGTGGATTTTGTGCACTTGCAATGAAAATCCAAACTTGAACCTGGAAGACGGTTACCTGATGGTTTGGCATCTCTCCTGGCCTAAGCACTCCAGCTCCAACCCGGGGATTTCCACACTTCAGCCCTACACTCTTTACTGGACCTCGCTCACAATTTGTTGGGCACACGGGTGTAATTGCTGGCAGCTTCCCCATTTGGACTGGGTTCCAGACGGTATCTGATTAGTATGTAGGAGTCTGTTTTGGCCATTTGGCCTATATCGGATGGTCCATCTGGGGCGTCTGAACAGCAGCTGTTAGGCAGTTTGAGCGTAGGGAGATGAACGTTCTTCCCTGTCTCCCTGCTCAGTGTACCTAGAAGCGAGGGAGGAACTTCCATAACCCACGAGGGCTGAGTGCCGCATGGAGAGGACTGGCAGTCTACACCTCCTCAAACTCAGACAGCCCATGAACACCCATGGGAAAACACATCTATTAAGCACCTACTGTGTGCTGGGCATGGGAAAGAGGGATATATATGAGATACAAGTCCTGTCTTAAAAGAACTCAGAGACTACTAGGAAGGAAGACAGGTGAAATAAGAAACAATAATATGACATAATAGATACTATAACAGAGCCACCTGAAATGTGCTAGGAAACAGACGAGGACTTGGTTAATTGTGTATGGGGCTGAGATCAGGGAAATCTCATTTAAACTGGCTCTTCAAGAATGAGTAGAAAGTTGACAGTTGGACTGAGACAGAAGTCAGAAACAGAGGAACAAGAGGGGAAGGTGAGTGGAGCCGGGGCTGTGGCAGTGTGAAGGCCCATATGTTCACTTCACTCAGCAGACCCTAGGAAGCCACCGACATGACTTGAGGAACAGAGTGACAATTGGATCTGAGCTTCGGAAAAATCAGTTTTCAGATGGTAAGGCTGGATCGGACAGGCAGTAACTAGAAGGAGGGGGACCAGTTAGGAGGAGGCTGCCATGAAGATTCTAGAGAATGAGGGTGCGGACAAGGGCCACTGCTGTTGGGAAGACAGAAAGGTCAGAGCATAAGAGGGGAGAAAGGCCGCCTGGGACCAACCTGAACGCTGCTGGGGTTAAAAAGCCTAGCGTGTTTGGTGTCTCACATCCAGCCTGCCAACATACCTCTCTCTGCCACATTTTCTAAACTTTCCTGATCCCCAGATATCTCCTGCCAGAATCTGAGCAACCTCTGGCTTCCAGCTCTACCTTTTATATCCTCTCCAGATCATCACCTCCCCTCGCCCACCACCACCATGCACACAGCTTCCAAACCTGTCATCCACCAACTGACAAATGCTGGGCCATGGAGCCTCCCTGTCTTCCCCTGCATCTCCTCAGGCTCTAGGACCAGAAACCCCAAGAAGGAAACGGGGTATACTCCCCACTGGATCCTAGCATGGGCCCATTTCCAAATACAAACAACAAATAATTTACTGGAGGTGAGGCCACCCTTCTGGGTTTACCTACTTCACCTGGTATCAGGAATTCCAAGATCCATCTGGTGTACCTTTGCCCCCACGTTCTGGACTCAAGGAATAAGGTAATCTTGGAGTCTTCTCAGAAACCTTTCAGGGATATTTTTCTGTGATCAGACAAATTTGGGCATGAGACAACAATCCTAATTTCTTCAGTAAAGTCCAGAAGGAATGCATCTAGAGTGGGACCAAGAGACCACTGAGACATTTATTAAAGAAAGTTCTCCAATTCAGAGATGACTTAAACACAGTGCTGAGGGCTGAGGAATTTGCCTGAGGCTGACTGACAGGAACATGAAATAGAGATCTGGAATACCTTGGCTCCTAGGCTCTAGTCTTCATGTCATGTCAAGCTTCTCTGGAAAGTACCTATTCTACGGCAAGTCCCTCATCCTGCCTTGGAAAGGGCCTTCAAAGGGAAAACAATGTACATTGTCATTCTGCAGCAATAACTATTAGAGTAGGGTACATCTTTCTTTGAAATTTTTACTGAGATAAAATTCATATAGCATCATCTTAAACATTTTAAAGGGTACGATTCAGTGGTTTTTATATATTCACAATGTTCCATAACGATTACCACTATCTAATTCCAGAATATTCACCACTCCCAAAAGAAACCCCATACTTCCCAATGAACCTCTTTTCCTAGCCCATGATAACTATTTTTCTACTTCTATCTCTGTGTCTATTCTGGATGTTTCATATAAATGGAATCATACACTATGTGGTCCTTTGCTTCTGTCTTCTTTCACTTAGCATAATATTATCAAGGTTTATCCATGTTGTAGCAGGTGTCAGTAATTCATTCCCTTTTATGGCTGAATAGTGTTACATTGTATGGATGTACCATTTTCTGTTTATCCATTCATCAGCTGATGGATATTTGGGTTATTTCCATCTTAAGAAATAACTGTGGATAGTGTTTCTATGAACACTGATGTACAAGTTTTTATGTGAACTTAGGTATACAGCTAGGAGTGGAATTGCTGGGTCATATGGTAACTTTATGTTTAACTTTTCGAGGAACTGCCAAACTGTTTTCCACAGGGGCTGTTTCATTTTACATTCTCACCAGCAATGTGTAAGGGTTTCTCCACATCCTTACCAACACTAGTAATTTCTCCATTTCCCCCATAAATATATACATTATAGCCATTCTAGTGGATGTGAAGTGGTATCTCATTGCAGTTTTGACTAATGACTAATGATGCTGAGCAGTTTTTCATGTGCAATACATCTTTTATGTTCTTGATATTATGGAAACTGAGATAAAAGGTATAAAGTCTTGGGCGCCTTTTCTTAGATGAAGAAGTGGGCCTGGTATACAAGCACAAAACTGACCCACATACAGATTGCAGCAGGGAAACCTAATATCCAACAGACAGGTTCCTTTGGTCAGTTCCTATGTGCAGGAAGCAAATGTGGCCTTGGGGGTAGGGTGAGAGTTGGGAAGGCTGCTCGAGCCCACAGAAGCTTTCAGATCCATCTGGGGCCCATCCTGCTGAGTTCCTCTTGCTGGCTATTGGGTCACATCTGTTTCTGTGGGCCTTCATGACTGCCTCCACCTTTACCATGGCAGCCCAATTTTGTCCACAGGCATGAAGGTGAAATTAATGAGGTTCTGAGATCCTCAGCTGGTAAGCAAATTGCAGGCCTAAGAAGAGCTGGGGAGCTAAGCATAAATGCCACAGGATGGATCCACCTCAGAAGCCAAGGGAGCAGATGGCCTGAAATGCCATCCAATGTCAGGGGTGGGCACTCACTGAAGCAAAACCCTCCAGTGGTACAGGGCAGCAAAGTGGCCCCTGGTTGACTGGTGCATGAGCACTGTGAGATTTTGAGCCACTCTGCCAAAAGCAAAGGCAGAATACAGGTGGGCAACCACCTTTCTGAAAGCAGGTCACTGGCCACCATAGCAAAGGGTGTTTACCGCAAGGGTGAGTATCCATGGATCGATGCTGCCTCTTCTTTTTCATTGCTGCCTTCTGGCCATTTCATCTCTTTTTCAGGGCCATTCCAAGAAATAGGAGGGGAAAAAAACAAAACAAAACCCACCAGTGCTTGCTTCCACAATTCTTGTAGAAAGATATAGTTGAGTGAGTCAGGTTGAAGCCAATGGATTCCTGCTCTATCTGTTACTGTTTAATAAACCATCCCCCAAATTTGTTGCTTAAAAGCATAATTTGTTATTATCTCTCACGGTTCTGTGGATTGACTAGACTCAGCTGGGCAATTTTTCCTTGGGATCAGACGTCAGCTGAGGCTTCAGTCATATGAAGCATCCTCTGGGCTGTATGTCCAAGATGGCCAATTCACATGCCTGGTATTTGATGCTGGTTGTCAGGTGGAAGTTCAGCTAGGGATGTCCACTGGAGTGCTTACACCCCAGGGGAGTGGATTTCTTACAGCATGGCAGCTGGGTCCCAAGAAAGAGAGTACCAACAGCAAATGTTCCAAGAAACTCAGGAAGAAGTTGCAAGACTCCTATGACCTAGCCTCAGATGTCACACGGTGTCACTTCTGCCATATTCTATTGGTGAAGTGTCACAGGGAGCCCTTCCCAACTCTATAAGGCCAGTATTAACTACCAGAAAAGACATCGTAAGAAAAGTATAGACCAATCCTTTATGAATAGAGTTGTAAAAAATCCTCAACAAAATACTAGCAAACCAAATTCAACAACACATAAAGAGAATTATACACCATGGACAAGTGGAATTGATTGTAGGAATGCAAGGGTGGTCCAATATACAAAAGGCAATCCATGTAATACACTATATTAATAGAATAAAAGACCAAACCACATGATCATCTCAATGGATGCAACAAAAGCATTTGGCGAAATTCAACATTTATGATAAAAACTCTCAGCAAACCGGGAATAAAAGAGAACTTCCTCAACTTGTTAAAGGGTATTTATAAAACGTCCACAACTAATATCATACTTAATGGTGAAAGATTAAAAGCTTTCTCTCCAAGGTCAGGAACAAGACAGAGATGGCCATGCTCACCACTTCTTTTCAATATTATATGGGAGATTCTAGCCAGGGAACTTAGGCAAGAAAAAGAAATAACAGGCATCCATATTAAAAAGGAAAAGTAAAACTATCTGTATTTGTAGATGACATGATCTTATATGTAGAAAATCCTAAAGAATACAACACACACATACACATTAGATATTGAAAAGGAAAAGTAAAACTATCTGTATTTGTAGATGACACAATCTTATATGTAGAAAATCTTATAGAATATGTACACACTCAAAACTATTAGAACAAGGTGAGCAAGGTGCAACATAAAAGAATGGTACACAAGAATGAGCAATCTAAAAATGAAATTAAAAAAAGAATTCCATTGGCAATAGCATAAAAAAAATTCTTACAAAGAAATTTAGCCAAAGAGGTGCAAGACTTGTACACTGAAAACTGCAAACATAGTTGACAAATTAACAATTAGTGTAAAGATCTTAAAGACATCTCATGTTCATGTACTGGAAAACTTAATATTGTAAAGATAGCCATACTCCCTAAACTGATCTACAGATTTAACACAATCTCTATAAGAATTCCAGCTGCCTTTTTTGCAAAAATTGACAAACTGATCCTAAAATTCATATGTAAATTCAAGGAGCCCATGTTGTTTCAAGCTGAAACAACTATGAAAAAGAGCAAAGTTGGAGGACTCATATTTCTTGGTTTCAAACTTATTATGAAGCTACAGTGTGGTATTGGCATGAGATAGAGATGTAGATCAATGGGATTGAACTGAGGTCCAGAAATAAGCCCTCATATTTATGGTCAGTTAGTTTTCAACAAGAGTTCCAAGACAATTCAAGGAGGGAAAGAATAGTCTTTTCAACAAATGGTATGAGGTCAACTGGATAGCCACATGAAAAAGAATAAATTTGGGCCCCTACTTCACAGCATTACAAAAATACCTCAAAATAGATCAGAGATCTAAATGTAAGAGCTAAAACTATAAAATTCTTACAAGAAAACTCAGGAGTAAATCTTTGTGACCTTAGATTAGACAATGGTGTCTTAGCTATGACACCAAAAGCACAAGCAACAAAGAAATAATCGATAAATAGGACATAATAAAAATTAAAAGCTTCTGTGCTTCAAAGCAAACCATTAAGAAAGCAAAAAGACAACTCAGAATGAAAAAAATAGTTGCAAATCATGTATCTGATAAAGGATTTATATCCAGAATATATATATGTGTGTGTGTGTGTGTGTGTGTGTGTGTGTGTGTATATATGTAAAATATATATACTATATGTATATATATAATATATATGTGTGTATATATATATTATATATATATATATATACACACATACCTCTTACAACTTAATAAAAATGTTGAAATAACCTGATTAAAACTTGGGCAAAGAATTAAAAAACTTTTCTCCAAAAAAGATTGCCAATACGTGCCAATACAGACATTAAAAGATGCTCAATGTTACCAGTCATCAGGGAAATGCAAATCAAAACTACAATGTGACACTGCTTCACACCCACTAGCACGGCTATAATCAAAAAGATGGACAATAACAAATATTGGCAAGGATGTGGAGAAATTGGAACCCTCGTACATTGCTTGTGGGAAGAAAAAATGATGCAGCTGCTTTGGAAAATAGTTTGGCAGTTCTTCAAAAAGTTAAGCATTGAAATACCATATAATCCAGTAATTCCACTTGTAGATATATACCCAAGAGAACTGGAAAAAAAAAAAAAAAGTCCACACAGAATCTTGGACACAAATATTCATAGTAGTACAATTCACAATAGCCAAAAGGTGGAAGTAACCCAAATGTCAACTGATAAATGGATAAACAGAATGTGGGGTATATTCATAAAATAGAATATTATTAAGCTATAAGAAGGAATGAAGTAATGATTCATGCTACAACATGGATAAACATTGAAAACATTACACTAAATGAAAGAAGTAAGATACAAGAGGCCACCCATCGTTTGATTCTATTTATGTGAAATATCTAGAATAGGTAAATCCATAGAGAGAGAGAGGAGGTTAGTGGTTGCTAGTGGCTGGGGTCAGGTAGCGGGGATGGTGGGTGACTGCTTATGGGTAATAACAATGTTCTGGAGTCAGGTGATGGTGTTGTTGGCGTAATTTTGTGAATATGCCGAAAATATGGAATTATACACTTTAAAGAGGTGAATTTTATGACATATGAATTAATCTCAATAAAGCTATTATTAACACACAGACACACAGACACACAGACACACAGACACACAGACACACACACACACACACACACGTGTGAATCACAGGGTCAGCCAAATGTCACACAGAGGGGACTACACTGGAAGGTGCGTTCTCTCCAATTTGCTACTCTTTGTGGAGGTAGCCGAGGAAGACCTGAGTGGTAAAACTGTGGTTTACCCTGAGAATGAGAGTCAGCTGGTAGAGTAGAAAGCACATGGTTAGTAGAGACAGGTAGATCCAGGTTCAAATCCTGACTCTGCTACTTATTAGCTGCATGAACTCAAGTGAAGTACTTCATTTTTCTCTGCCCCAATTTGCTCAGCTCTTTCTAGGCTGATAGGATGTAAAGGCTAATATATGCAAAGTGCCAGGTAAATAAATAATAGTTGTTCAGTAAATGGTAGTTCTTATTCTTAGTTCTGTCTTGTCGGTATAATTATTAATACTAGTGGTCCTTGCCAACATCCAGTAACATCTACCATGTGGCTTGGGAATTATCTGGGAATTTTTATTTTCCAAGCTATTTTGGTCCTCCAGGATACATCAGAGTCACAGAATTTTTGAGCTATAAGATTTTCCTAGAAATCACGTGATCAACATATAAATGACAGAAATGATAAATTAGCCTTAATATATACAGAGCTCTTACGAATCAATGAAAAAGATTGAGACCAATAGAAAACTAACTAAAAAACATGAAAAAGCAACTCACACAAGAATGCATGCAAGTGGCTAATAAATACATGAAAAATATTCACCTTCATTAGTAATCATGAGAGTGTAAATAAAAGATAACATTTGAACTTATTAAATCATCAAATATTTGAAAATCTTTAGTGAAGTATTGGCCAAAGTTCAGAGAACAGCCACTCTCACACATCTCACACATTCCTGATGGAGTGTGAATTGGTACAGTATTTCTAGAGGGCAATTTAACAATGAGTATCAAAAGCCTCAAAAATAGCATTTCTCTTCTAAACATTTATACTATGGAAATAATCATGAATGTGTGCAAAAATTTAGCTACAAGGATATTCTTTTATTGACTGTAAAATTATTTTTAATAGTGAAACAACCAATATATTCAACAGCAGGGAACTGGTTAAATAAATTATGGAACACATATACAATAGAATAGTTAATAACTTGGAACAATGCTCACCACAATCAAAACAATATAAAATCATCTAATTTTTGTAAATATTTTTTTAAAAAAGATCAGCACTGGTTAATTCTAGGTGACAGGATTATAGGCTAGTTTTTCTTCTTTTGTTGATGTGTATTTTCTATAGTGATCATATATCACTTTTGTATTAAAAATTTTTTTATTAAAAAATTAAAAAATATATATATTTACTCATATATTTACCTTAAAAATTTACTCATAGAGGCCCAAAGCCTCCACAAATGTCTGCTCAGGGTGCCCAGCCTAGAGCATACTGATTCTCAGCTTACTCAATATCCACTCTCTCAGCTCAAGTCCCTTCCTCCTCCGGACCAGAGTACGTCCTCAGGGGCAGGTCACTGCTCTTTGCTCCTCTCTGGGTTCCCTGCTCCAACACCCTACATTAATTATCACCCCAGGGAATCACACAGCCTCCATGCTCCCACCTGCAAGCTCCCCTCCAATCCCCAGAGCCCAGCACTGCCACAAATAAGAACTCTCCACAGAAGTTAGTCTGTGATTTCACTTCCCTGCCAAGGAAAGGGCAGAAGCCTCCCTGACAGCACCGTGACAGCTCATAGGCCCGGCCCCGCATGGTAACATGCATGGGGGGTGGCGGGTGGAAGAGGGTCCCTGGCAGGGAGAAGGGAGCTCAATCAGACCCTTCCAACCCACCTGAGACATGCTGTCAACTTTTCAAGGGCAAGAGGGTGAAGCAGCATGTCCTCCAAAATCTTCACCAAAACATCAAAACAGCAGGGCTAGGAGCCCACTGGGAGATGTGCTGGTCTGTGGGTCACAGGAAGCAGCCTCTCTCACTGGGTAGTTTCTAGCCTTTAGGAGGTGTGGGGTTGTTAACTTGGTTTCCTGACCCCTTCCCTCCCTCCTCCTCAAAGTGCGGCATATAGATTTTCCTCCTAAGTGAAGTGAACACAAATGATGGCTCCCTGAGGATATTCAGGCCCAGGTTGGGCTCTGGAGTCTGGGGTCACTTCCTCCCCACCCCAACACTTCTCATCTAAACTTACAGGAAGATCAAACCCAGCTGCTCCTCCCTCCCTACCCTCAACCCTTTAAATCGAGCCACCCTGATGGTGGAGGCAAGTTCACACACAATTTTTCATATTCTGGGGCTATACCAAGAGCTTTCAATGTTTCTTAAACTTCCATGTTTTATTTTAAAAATTAATGTAAATTTTGTTTTACACTCTAATTTTGCTCTACTATGTTTCATTAATTCTGAGCCATTCTCCCCCACCCCCACCCCCCACCACGACCACACTGTAGCATCTTTAAAATCAGGATGAATCTTTAAAATCAACAGTGGCTGTAGTTTAATTGGCAGCAATTTTTTTTTATTATTATTATTTACTATGAAATGAAGATAAAAAAAATAAAACTTTCCACTAGAAAGTACCCTGCAAGTAGAACTGAGGCTCTGAAAGATGTGCCAAGTCTGCACACTGCCAGCTCCCTGCTTAGGTCTCCAGTTTAAGGGCCATTTATTGATGGTGTTTCCTTCTGAGCCGTTAAGTCCAGTGGCATTCACAGCGCAGTCTGCCAAGGCACTGCGTCTTCTGAACAACGTTCCTAGTCTTCCCATCTGGGGATTCTCAATGGCAATGAGAGGAGATGTCTACTGAGCACTTACTATGGGCTGTGCATTGAGCTAAGTATTGTCTGTTCTCTTTTTTTACTCTTCCCAACAACCCTATGGAGTATTTGTGATTATCCCATTTAACAGATGGGAAAATTGAGACTCTAGGGGGTGATGTGACTTTCCTAGGACTGCATCGAAGCCAGGTCTCTCTGACTCAAGAGGCCTAGTACTGACCCCTTTGCCTCCTGACGAGTAGACACAGAACAAGTGTGGGGCTTCTGTCAAATATTCTGCGCCCTCCTGCTCCCTCTGTTCTCAGAAGGAGGGATCCATGACCCATGTGGTCTACCTGTTTAGAAAGTAGGCCTCGTTTGCCTGCAGGAGGGCCCCTCTCAGGAGCTCCCCAGCCTGCCCTCCTGGATCCCCAGCCTCTGTTCATGCCCTCGCTGGGAGCCCTGATGTGTAGGGTGAGCTGGAGAAGCGGATGAAGTCCGAGCCCAGAGAGGCTAAAAGTCGTTATTAAAAGAGGCTGAACGCAGGTCTCTGCCCCCAAGAAACTTCAGTCCTTACTCCTTCCTGTTGCCCTTTTCCTTCTAACGCATCTCTTCATTTTGGTGAGCTTTCAAACTCACCTTCCAACAACACCTCTTTCCCTTTGCTCTCAAATTCTGGCCCATGTTTTGCTCCTATAATTGAAGCGCAACCCAGCAGTTAACCTGCGGAAACCACCTGACTTCTTAGACATGCCCCCTCTGTCAGGCAACGATAACAGCTGCCACTTCCTGACTCTCAACAGTGCGCCAGCTCATGAGTCAGCCCTAACCCTCCCTAGGACCAACGCTGTTGTTAAAATGAGCAAGCTGAGACACAGAGAGGCAAGGTAATTTGCCCAAAGTCGCACAGTGAGGTGGCAGTGGGGCCAAGCTGTTAGCTAAGATCTGAGTGTAAAGCCTGTATTTTGCCTTCTCCGAGAACAGGCTCCTCCACTATCAATTATACACAGGGATGAGATTCAAAAGTGGCTTCTTCATCCAGTGTACCACGTTATCTGTCTATCTCTGTCTCCAGGTAAAAAGCCTGTCATATCAGCAAATCATGTCAGCAGGGCTAGATTTTAAAGTGGTTTTACTATCTAGGCTTCTCTCTAACTTTCTACCCCAAACCAGGGAGAACTTTTCCTCAAAGAAGTTTTAAAAGTGTAATGAACTCTAACACCAAAATTCAACTCTTAAAGTAGCACACACATTGGATGCTGTCCCATGTAGCTCACACCATGGTTACATCTGGGTGCATGCATGTCTCCCCCACGAGCTGTAAAATTCTTTAAACACTTTTGTTTTGAAGGGATGGGGAGCCATGTCTTTGAGGAGGAAGGATCTCAGGAAAGCCACAGAATCCATTTCCAGAAAACGTGTGCACACACAAAATATGCCCTTATGCTTCCAAGAGTCTTCATGCAATTGGAGGGCTTTGCACATCACACAAGTCAAGAGTCACTATTTTGTGTCCCTCCCAAACCCCAGCAGAGGGCTCTGTGCACAATTAATGCTGAATAATTTTGTTAAGAAGAAATGCCACTACTTCTTTCTTCTATTCTTCCCGCCACCATCTTTGGTCAGAAAAGATGTAGTTGTTCACTTCATGACACTTCCTGTGAGGCACTTTCCCATTACTCCCTCCTAAGGTCTCCATACCATCCTCCCCTTGTTCTCTATGAAGTTCTCACACTGTCTTGTCTTGTTCTAGGCCCTGAACCTTTGAGCCTATTCTCAGGCCCTGTGCCATCCACACCCCACCTCCCGAGACCTGCCTGCTGTGGTCTGAATGTTTGAGTTCCCTCCAAGTTCACAGGTTGGAATCCTAGCGCCCAGTGTGATAGTGCTAGTTAGTAGAGCCTTTGGGATGTGATTTGAAGGAGCCTTCAGAATGGGATTAGGGCTCTTATGAAAGAGACCCCCACAGAGCTCCCTAACTCCTTCTGCCATGTGAGGACACAATGAGAAGTCTGCAACCCTGAAGAGGGTTCTCACCAGAATCTGACCATGCTGGTGCCCTGACCTAAGACTCCGAGTCTAGAATTGTGAGAAACAAATGTCTGTTGTTTAAAAGCCACGTAGTCCGTGGTGTTGTTATAGTAGCCTGAGCAGACTCAGACACTGCCTGTTCCTCTTCTCTTCCTGATATATTTTACTGGCTCTGTGCACCAGGTACCCTACAGTCCCACCCTTCTCTCAGAGATGAAGCTCACCAGGCCTTGCCCCTGATTTCTGGCAGATGGAGACCCAATTCTAGAGATCTTGACCTCGTTAGTTGAGTCTTCTGCACTGGCCTCTGCCCAGCAAGTGCTTCCTCTCGCCCAGGAAGCAAAAGCACCAGTGGCCATGTGCAGTCTGGCCTCAGATTTTCGGCCCCAGCAGGGCTCCCCTGGGTAGTAAAGTACCCTTGGGCAAGTCAGAAAAAGGTGACCCTCTGGGCAGATGTAGCCTGGAGGGTACACAGCTCCTTTGACCCTTGGGCTGGCATACCTGAAGCGGGCCCTCCTGCATACATCGTCCTGGCTGCTCTGACTGGAGCGGCACTGGGCTGTTACCTCAGAAGCGCTGAGGAATCGTCCCGGACAAACCAACTCTCCGAGCCTCCACCTGACTCCATCTGACACCCATGTCCACAGAAGCACATGAACAACAGCCAAAAGTGAAAAGAGTGCAGTGTCCATCAACGGAAAAATGAATAAACAAATGTGATATAGACACACGATGGAATACTATTCAGTTTTACAAGGAAGGAAATTCAGATACATGCTATAATATGGATAAGCCTTGAGGACATTATGCTATGTGAATAAGCCAGTCAAAAAAGGACAAATACTGCATGATTCCACTTATTTGAAGTACCTAGAATGGGCAAATTCAAAGAGACAGAGGTAGAGTAGAGGCTACCAGGGCTGAGGGGAGAGAGGGATGGGGGGTTCTTGTTTAATGGGTACAGAGTTTGTTTGGGATGATGGAAAACTTCTGGAAAAGAATAGTGGTGGTGATATTGGACAACAGTGTGTGTGTACTTAGTGCCACTGAATTGGATACTTTAAAATAGTTAAAATAATAAATTTTGTTTTTATTTTTAAAAGCTTAAAAATTAAATGTGCTCTACAATGTGATTTATAAAAAAGAAAAAAGAAATAGCCATATCTGCCTTTACGTCACTTTGAAAAGATATGAGGATTTACTATACTTCCTATAAGAGCTGGACACATGCAGAATTTACCTGAATACCTAATCTCCAGGTGACAACACCTCCATAGGGGCCTAACACCTTTGGACACAGGGCAATTTGAGACCCCATTGGATGAAAGGTGTTACATAAAAGTAAACATCCCATTTCTTCCTGCCCAGTCCCTCTACCCACAGACCCTGTCCCCAAGGCAGCTAGTGTCTCCAGGAAGGCCGCGGCAGCAGGACCCACTCTGGGTAGGCATACACTGCCATCCTGTTATAAATCCTTCCCTACAAAGCACTAAAGACTGGTCCTCTCTCTGTGCCAAGAAGTCTTTTTCTGACCATCTGTAATCCATTCAAAGGCAACCAGCAGGAAATGGCGGCAGGGAAAACTCCCGTGCAACTCAACTGGTGGGGCCACCTCTCTTCGCGCTCACGGCCAGGAACAGGAAGTCAGCCTTTCTCGGGACACAGAACATCTGGGGGAGTTCTGAAAGCTGCTGGGCGTCTGTCAAGGGCTAAATGGGCTCAAGACAGATGCTCACAAAATTTGGTAAGAAACACATGCTGTATTGAGTTTTTAAATTAGCTCTGAAGAAAACTCATTTGAAAAACCAAAACAAACCACAGGCCCTCAGAGGGGTAAAAAAAACATATGATAACTAACCTCAAAAATGCTTTCTTCTGATTTCTATGGACAATTAGACCACAATTTCAAGTGGTTCAAATCCTTCTTATTACGGCTCCCCTTCCAATCTGGTATTGTCAGCTGCTTCTTTCTCATAGTGACAGCTTCATTTTTTGGCACTAAAAGCTGAAATCCTCAAAGGTGACCTAGAACTGGCCTGTATAGGCTCGCAAGGCCAGACTGTTAAAGTTTTCAAGAATTTGGTGAGCCAATTAATAAATTATTAAAATTATTTGACATAAAATTAAACGTATTATGTTGATAAAAGAAATGAATACTCAAAACTGATCACTTCCTATTTATTTTCCTGCATTTTACTATTATCTATGCTTTGAGTGGGGATTGACAACTTTTTCTAGAAAGGGTCGGGTAGTAAATATTTTATGTTTTGAGTGTCTTTGTCTCAGCCATTTCACTCTGCCACTGTAGTGCAAAAGTAACCAGAGACAATACAGAAATGAATAAATGTGGCTGTGTTCCAATAAAAACTTTATTTACAAAAACAGATGACAGACCGGATTTTGAAGATGGGCCATAGTTTGCTGACTGCTGCTGTTAAAGTTATTTACATCTACTGTATCTGTATGGTGAAAATTCTATGTAACGCTGGTCTAATGCACTTCTCTTCCCAACTCTGAGTGCAGTGATTGCATATGGACAGCTTGAAATGTGGTGCTGGGAGAGTTTATGTCACAGAAATCACCAAGTGCTACAAATAAAGGATTGATTTATTATTTGATTATCTAGATTTAAGAAAATGATGGAGAAAATTTTAGTAATGCTTTTAGATTTAAAAGTATATCTATAGGTGTATTGTGAGTAGCACAAAAAAAATGACATATTTTCTTGGTACTTGAACACTATTATCCAATTCAGAAAGGAATCGTCACCAACAACCGAGAGAAGGTTCCAACATATCTTTTTGTTCTTTCACCTTACTCACTGACTTAAACGAAAATATCAACCAACACTTAGATTGACACCTGTTTGTCAATTTCAGTTTTTTAGGGTGGTTGGAGATAGAAGAATTTGGCAAAATTCATCGAAAGCATTCTGTGAGAATCCACTGACTATATGGAAATTTACCATAAGGAGTAGTAAATATTTTATTATTTTAAAATTGTATGTTAAACAGTCTTTTTAATAGTAAAATGTATAATAAACATGTATATACAAATTTATTTACAGAGCAAGTTATTAAGCATTTACTAGCACAACATTGATTGTAATAGAAAAGCTGTTACAGATTAATTGGGCAGCAAGACCTAAAAATGTGCGTGTGTGTGTGTGTGTGTGTGTGTGTGTGTGTGTGTGAGAGAGAGAGAGAGAGAGAGAGAGAGAGACTAACCCTTCCATCTAGCACACTGAACAGAAACAGCGAAACACAAAAAAGGAGCTTGTTTCCTGAAAAGTCTACTTTATAAACAAAACAAAACAAAACCAAACCCAAACCAAACCAAACCAAACCAAACCAAAACAAAACAAAAAACTGAGTTGTGTTGGTTATCAGGTAGGTATACAACTGGACTAAATTACGAACAGTTTCTCTTCAGTATTCATGGCTGATCCAGGACTCATTCTAATTCCTTTTTCCAAAAGCGACTTTCTGGGGAACTCACAGACCTCATCAGGCCTTTATTTATGCTGTTCTCTCTCCGTAGAATGCTCAGTGTCAAATCCTAGCCATCCTTGATGGAGCATTCATTCATTCATTCATTCATTCTTCAAACATTAACTTGGCTCCAATTATATACCCTTCTGTGCTCCAGGGTCAGAAACCCAAGGTCAAAGGTCAAAGGTCTTGCAGATAGCGACTGAAATCTCTTCCTTCCCTGGGCTCCAGGGCATTCAAGCCACCTTTCACTCTCTAAGTGGCATCAGAGTTTCTAGTCTGCTGCCTGGAGAGTTCCTGGGTTCTTGGAGGGCAGGGGCCAGGGCTATTCCATCTTTATATCCTGCACAGAGCCCAACCCAATGCAGGAGTGTCTGGACACTGCCTAGTGAATCATGATGCAGGAAGTACTGCTCTAGCTTCATAACTTGCAGAGCATCACTCACCCTGGTTTGCAATTTAACTCCAGCAGTTCACCGGACCCAGGCTAAATGCTAGGCTCCAGCTGGAAGGTAGAAGGATTAATTTAAGTATAATTATCTCCTTCCTCCCCCAAATTAAAGAAGAAAGTCACTGGGTGTGTGGAATAATGTTTCTTCATGTTTTAAAACTCATGCCCTATCAACCAAGATGTGATCACACTTCACTTCTGAAGTTTGCACTACAAAGCTTGCTCTATTTACCTAGATTTGCCATAGATTATGGGTTTTCACACGCATCTTACTGAAAAGTGCCTGTCCTTGCCCTTGCCCCACCTTAGTGTAAATCATGGGTGTGCAACTCTTTACTCTGAAAATTGCTAATCAGAGGGAAAAACTTTACTCTGCTTTTTCAGGAGGAATTTAATAGTCCATCCCTTGTTGATGAGAAGTCTTCATTATAGAAGTCTTCTTTATAGATGAATGTCAGCCAATAAATGTAGATCAAATGATCATTCTACAACCCCAAAAGAAATAACTGATTCAGGCAAGGATCAATGGATGCCAAGGTGATTCCATGAAATTTCTTGTTGGACAACAAGTTTCACTTGGTACCAAAGCATCACCCACAGAATGGTGTGCTAACTGCAGAAGGAAAACATATCTGCAATGGAGAGAGGTGGCTACCACCTTACCAAGTGATCAATACCTAATATTGGGTGCCCTGACATCATGTGCCCCCTGATGAGATGCTTAATGAAGTGCTCAGGATCACATGGGATGTATTCTTGCCAAAATGCTGAGCTCGAATCTGAGATTTTAGCTCTAATTTCCAGTATGGGGGAAAAACATGGCATGGAAAAAGAAGGTAAATGACACCACGAGGAAGTAATCAGACAATTCAGAATGCAAAGCATTTTGAATGGCAATGTTTTATATGTGTATACACAGAAATATATATGTATACATATGTATACATATATACACACACATACAGGGGGTACTGTTCTAGATTAAAATCAACTAAAGAGACATAACAACCAAACGTAATGTATGAATCTAGATAGGATCCTTGTTATATGTATTTTTAAAATGCATCTATGAAAAAAGCAGCTATAAACTTTGCGGGGTAGGGGATAATAGGAGAAATTTGAATAGGAACTAGATATTAGATGCTATTAGAGGATGGCTATTAGTTTCTGAAGTGTGATACTGATATTATAATTATGTAGGTGAATGCTTTTATTTTTAGGAGATGTGAAATGTCATGTTGTCTGCAACTTTCTTCCAAATGGTTTAGCAAAAACATACATACATATTTATACAAGATGAGGCTCTAAGAACTTGAGTAGCTCAAGGTTACACAATCAAGATGTGTCAAAATAATAAATATTTAGAGGTGAAGTACCATAATGTCTACAACCTAGTTTCAAATGGTACAAAACATATAGCTTTATAAAAAGGCAAATAAGATGAAATGTGAAGTAATTTTTAACTTTAAGTGGTACATATATGAATGACCATGGTACTATTATTATTTCAATGTTATATTCAAAAACTTTTAAAATTAACATTAAGATGGAGGGGCAAAAAAGAATATTTGAACTGAGAAACTTTAGGCTGCTCAAAGGTGTCTGTGACTCTAGCCCTAAAACGTAGCGCTTTTCCTCCGACTTTTCACTGCTGACATATGAACTCATGGAGGATCTTGGGGCTGTGACATCCTAAGCTGAGCTGGGCCTTTTTGCATTGTGGTTCCAAATATTTACCTAAACAGAAACTTCAGAAGTCCTGCACATTCTTAGAATCTCAACAGCTTTAAAACATGAGATAATAAATCAAAGAAACTCATAGGTCACTTCCAAACTGCTTTTAAAAATGAAAATACTAATAAATGTAGAGTTGTTTAAAGGATATAGAGTTTCAGTTTTACAAGATGAAAAGAGATCTGGAGATTGGTTGTACAACAATGTGAAATGTACATAACACTACTGAACTGTACCCTTAAAAATGATCAAGATGGTAAATTTTATGTTATTTGTATTTTACCACAATTAATAAAGAAAAAAATAAAATAAAATAGAGGTATGTCAAGACATATACCTGGAAAATAAGTTGGATGCCTAGACAAACTACAACACTCTATTGGATGAAAAAAAACTCAGGAAAGAAAAAGGGAAGATATGGTCCTTCATACCCATCTCTACAAGATTATAAAGCAGTTGTGAGAATAAGACATCAGGCAAACAGTGGATTGGCTTTGTAGACAATGAAATGGCCATGAAGTGTAAGATTTAGGCCAAAGTACATGGTAGGTACAGACAGCAATATGGGGTCCAGAGGAGGTCAGGGTGTGCAGCCTGAGAGGTTGAGGAAGGCTTCTTCAGAGAGAAAATGGGGCCTGGGACCTGCAGAATGAGAACATTTGCTTGAGGTCAAGGCACTAGAAGCAGAGGACCCCACAGAGGCAAAGACTGGGATCAGGATGGAACATGGCTTGTCCAAAGGGCTGTGAGAGGCAAACCACCTGTCCGGATTTGAAGGGACTGAGGCATAGAGGACCTGAAATACTGTATTAACTGTGGTCGATGGGGAAGTTTTCACTAGAGGAACAACCTGATAAAATGTGACTTTTAGGCGATTAATTTTGAAGTGGAATGCAGGGAAGATGGAGACAGGGAGACCAATTAAGCAGTTATTATAAAAATCTAGGTAGGCTATGAGGCAGGCTAGCCGGAGGTGGGGGCTGAGGGAGTGGAAGGAAACGGAGAGGGCCAGAGAATTGCTCTTAACGCAGAGCAGGAGGGCAGGAGAAAGGGAGGGAGGGCCTTCCTGAAGACAGTGGGCGAGGGAAGACACAAAGAAGGCTCTGCGCTTGCCTGGGGTCTGTGGCGGGAGGTCTGGGGGTGCAGTAAGGATAACCACAAGGGGCTGTCCAATGCAGGACACCAGAGGGCTGAGTCAAACACTCTGTAGAGAAGAGGTCAGGACTGGAGGCAGAAGTGCCAGAATCACCACAGAGGAATGTTCGAGGTGTGGGCAAGGAGCAGGTGAGCTGACACGGAGCCAAATAGAAGGAGGAGCTGGCAAAAGAGGCCTAAAAGTAGGTGTTACCAAAACTTTGGCAAAGAAAATATCATTTTCAAAAAGCTCTAGGACAATTTACTATTTAATGGAAACCCCAATAATTACTTTTGGAAAGCAAATAGCCCACCAATCTAAGGCTGAATTGTTATATACTGAGTTTGAATAAAACAGGGTGGTCTCTGTTTTCAATTGTCTTCTGCCATTAAGTGTTTGGTCTGAGCTTCTGAAAGTGGCAGGGCTCCTTGGAGTTCCACCTTATCTTTGGGTCTTGCCTCGCTTCTGCAAAATATTGTGAGGTCAAAGTCAAGGGCCAAAGTCAAGGGTCTTGCCTCGCTTCTGCAAAATATTGTGAGGTCAAAGTCAAAGTCAAGTAGCTTAAGGGAACAGAAGCCTCAGCTAACAGGCTTGTCATGGGTGGGTAGGCCAAATGGGGCCAACCTCATCCAAATGTGAGCAGTTTCACCTTCCTGGTGTTTTCCTTTCTTCCTGCCAGTCTGGGCTGATTCTGCCATGTGTGAAAGGTGCTCCAGCCCACAACCTGTTGGCCCTTAAATGAGGATTGAAATACTAGCCAGCAGACCAAGAGGTCTGGGGCCTGCCAAAGAAACCCCACAACTGAATAGAAAGGACAGTGCTGAAGAGGAACCTTTGACACTTGTCAAAGGTTCTCCTGGTCTCTGAAATCAGAGAGAGAAAGAGAGGCAGAGAGACAGAGACACAAGGAGACATAGAGAGAGATAGAGACAGAGACACAGAAAGAGACAGAGAGAGACAGAGATAGAGATAGAGATAGAGACAGAGACAGACAGACAGACAGACAGACAGACAGACAGAGTCCTCCAGGACCAGCTGGGCCATTGAGTAGGAAATGCTAAGTGCTGGTTATTGGAGAGTAGGTGAAATCCAAAGTCAGGGAACCTAACATTACCACATCACCCTGTCCTCATGGGGGAGATGCATTCTGTGCCTTTTTCAGCTGCTCCAGTCAAAGAATTTTCTTTGTCACTGCCTCTCAGAGCCAGTGACAACTAGGGCATCGCTGTGGCTGAAGAAGGGAAAGGTCTTTCACACCCACTTAGCAGGCAGATCGCCCATCAAAAGGACACCTCTAAGCGGCACTGAAAAGCTATCTCTGTTCCATATCCAAAGGAGCGCACCCTTCATGAAAACACTAACAATCCCAAGGCCAAGAGAGAAACTGAAAAGCGGCCTAGATGTTCAAAAAAAGGGGAAAAAGAGAGAAATTATCACTGTAGATAGATGCCCCTGGAGTTGCTTGGCAACCATCTTTGCTAACACCTCTCCCAAAAAGGAACATTTTGAGTCAGCGCCTGAGATTTCCCTGAGGCCAGGACTCTAACCCAAAGCAGGGGCCCTGGGATGAGAAAGCATTCCACTGATGGGGAGACCTGGGGCCCTATTAGCGGGCCATAGGCTTACACACACCAGGGTGAAGAAACTAACTATTCTGCTTAAAGAACATGCTCTCCTAGGCAAGACTGGTACTAGTGTGAGACAAGTGAGGTGCCCAGGATGCAACATTTAGGGAGGCCCTCACTCTGCACTCATAGGAGCCTGTGTGTTGCCTCCTTAAATGCGTGTCCTGGGTGTCCCAACTGTCTCACCTTAGTCCTCGTCCTACTCCTAGGACAACCTTATGACAGTGCTTAAGAGTCCAGCCTCTGGAATCAGCCTGCCTCTGGGTTTAAATCCCAGCTCTTCTACTTCCCAGCTGTATCACCTTGGGTAAATCCTTTAACCTTTCTGAACCTGTTTCCTAATCTCTAAAGCAGGGTTCATAATAAGAATTGCCTCACAGGGTGGTCATGAAGATTAAATGAGAAAATACACATTTAGCTCTGTGCCTGGCACCCAGTCACTGCCCAGTAAATGGCAGCTAAGATTTTTATTTTTAAAAACTCACAAGCACATCTTAAACTGGAACCTATGGAATCCAAATCTCTAGGAGTGGTCCTGGTGTTTCTGCTGCGAAAAAGCTTCACAAAGGATTCTCAAGGTGGGCAGAGTTGAGGGCTACTTCTCATACCCAGTGAACAGTGGTTCTCAAGTCCAGTAAACATCAGAGCCACCTGAGGGGAGGAGTCTGTTTAAAATGCATGTTCCTGTGGCCCACTTCCATTCCTTCTGGTTTAGCATGACTGCCGTCTAGGATGCTAACTTCCTAGGCGATTTGAATGTGGGGTCCCTCAAATGATCACATTTTGGAAAACTGAAGCTGATTCACTCTTGAAAACTAATAGCACAGGGACCTCGGTCCAACTTCTTTTGTTTTTATTCCTGGCATCCTTAAAGAACCATGGACAAAACGTTGACATAAGATGCCTAGTGATCCCCAGGCATAATCCTGGAGCAGTAAGGATGTCCCCTAGAAGTGGCAGCTCTACTAAGGCAAGGAAGAGGACCCAAGTACCTGGTAAAAGTAATAATCATCATAACAAAAAGCTTACATTATTGAGGACCTACTGTATGCCAGACAGTAAACTATTTATCTTCACAACAACTCTGAGAGCTACTATTATTCTTATTCCGAAAATGAGGAAATTGATGCTCAGAAAAGTTATCTTTTCTTACTGCTTATGCAGCTAGTGACTGAGTCAAGATTTAAGTCCTGCTTCATGAAACTTCCAAGTCTGCGATGCCAATGCACTTTTGTGATAAAATACACATAATATAAAATTTACTATTTTAAACATTTTTAAGTGCATAGTTCATTTCACCACCATCTATCTCCAGAACTTTTTCGTCTTTGCCAAGTAGAACTCTGTAACCATTAAACACTAAGTCTCCACTTGCTTCTCTCTCTAGTCCCTGGCATCCACCATTTGACTCTTTGTCTCTATGAATTTAACTCCTCTAGGAACCTCATATAAGTGGAATCATACAGTATTTACCTTTTTGTGGCCAATATACTCTTAAAAAGAACCAGATATCGCTGCGGTCTGATAGGACCAAACTAGGAATGCATCTCAACCAGGTTCCACACCCTGGTTAGTGTCATCAGTTTGGGTGTCTTGTCTCCCTGCCCCTACCCCAAGACTCCATGAACTGCTGGTGTACTGAGTAGGGTCACATAGCCTCTCCAACCCCACCGCCTGCCAGCCGAGGGTGTCCTTGAACTGTTAATGTTCAGAGAACCACAATTAGCTTCTCAGAGCCGGTACTCTGAGAACTGCTTCTACATTCAAAGAGCCCATCACAGTGACCTGTATCACTGTGTCCTGCCCTAGAGAGTATTTATTTGGTTTCCTTTTTTTCTTTAAGCACGTGATTCCTAAAACTGGCAAGCAGAATTGTGTTATGAAACCACAGGTACAAGGATAAAGCATCTACATAAAAACAAAAGCTTTCCAGTTTTACTTAAAGGCAACTGGGTAGGCAGAGTCTACCCCTGTGGCAAGGATCTTCAGCCTCAGCCCACTTGCAGAGAGGGATTTCCCGGGCTGTAGAAAGAGATTTCCCGGGCTCTCACCATTAGTTCAAAGGCCTCAGGGTCCAAATCCAGGTCCATTTGGCTCACGTGCCAATCTAAGGTATGGCACAGGAGAGTAGAAGAGAGCCAAACAGCATCAGCTGGGAACCCATACTGGCAGAACGCTGCACCAAGAGTTTTAGGTGAGAGACAAGGACGTCAGTCCTTGATATTCAGTTTGTACAACTTGGAAAAAAGCCATCCTGTTGGCCAACACTCTCCTTATCCACGTGCAGTCATAGTCAGACTCCCAGTGGTCAAGCCCCACAGACTCTACCGAGACCTCCCGGAGGCAAGACCCAGTGTGGACTCCCAAAGAGTGCCCCACATGCTGGGGAAGCTGGAGGTCCCCCCTTGGCTTTCTTTCGCCACTGGAGGAACCATAGGCCCGGGGGAGACCTGTTAGTGCGGTGCCCTGGGGAGGGGCAGCAGTCAGCCTGTAGCTGCTCCTCTTACCCTTTTAATGTGGTCTGTCTCGTCTCTGTGGTCCGGGGGATGCTTCAGCATCTTTCCCTTATTCTAGGATTTTCTCAAGTGGTGTCTTGTCAGTGAATAGTTGTTAGTTTTTCTCTTTGTGAGGAAGAGTGAAATCGGGAATGACCTACGTTGCCATCTTGGTGACATCACTCCTATAGCAGTCACTAAAGGCTCACAGTTTCCAAATGTGAACACGGGGTGACTTCAGAGTATGGAGTCCTTGGATTAAAGTGATTTGACTAGGACAGTCTCACTGTGTTTGCTACTACCATTTATGTCTACTTTTGAAGGATGTCATGAAGTGTCATGAGTGAAGGATTAGCCCGAAGGACATAAACACGATGTACACAGAATACCATGCGGAAACAGAATCTGCCTAACTTTTCTAAATCAGTTCTGAAGCAGTGACAACGAGCTCTGTGAACCACCGGCCAGAGTACACAGGTCTTACATGCCTAAATGATGCCATAGACCATGCGGCGCAGGGGTCCGAAGCCCCAGGAATCAGACTCTCCTCTGCCCTTCCTACTTCTTAATCCATACACAGAAATCCCCAAGCCAGCCGCTTTGCTCTTTGTCATGTGTACCCCCATTTCAGACAAGTCCCATGGGTAATCACACTGCACAGAACGCAAGTAGCATTTCCAGCCTGACTTTAAATATAAACTGAAATCCTTAATGCTTCACTGTGGTGAAGGGGCCACTGTATAATAAATGCCGTCATTATCAGAATTGATGCCCTGGGGTCTCCTCTACCCACAGTGAGGAAGGGTGGGCCACCCAGAATCTGAACCCGACTCTCACCACTGTCACCATTTTCTGCAGAATGGAGCTCAAGGTTTGAAGGAGTCACCTTGGAAACCTTTGGATGAGAGCTCCTTGAGTCTCCTCTCTCTTTAGATCCTCCCAAATGTCGCCTAGTGCTGGGGAATAGTCACAGCTCTGTATATGTCTGCTGAATATTCAACGATAAGGCCGACTTACCTGGAATGCAGGCCTAAGACATGTACAGAGTAGCAGAATATTTCTGTGAATATTAGCCAACTTTTCTTGTGTTCTTGCCTTTCCAGCCTTACCTTCCACCAGTGATTCTCTATCAGGGTGAGTCTGTCCCCTAGGCAGCCTTGGCGATGTCTAGATAGATTTTTGGTTGTTTCAAATTGGGTGTGGAGGTGCCACTGGAATTCAGTGGAAGAAGCCAGAGATGCTGCTAAACATCCTATAATGCATAGGATAGTTCCCCACCACAAAGAAGTAATGCCGCTGCTGAGAAAGTTTATATTGCTCTCTGCTTTGCTAGTGACAGATTTTTAGTTTCTAGAACATTCTATATTCTCTCACACTTTGGGCTTTCACACATGTTGTTTCCTTTAACTCTACCCTGCCCAGCCCTGCACACGGATAACTTCCATTCATCCTCCAGGTTTCAGTGTAAATAAAATTTCCTCAGAAGGCCTTCACTGAGTTTCTAATATAAATTAGGTCCTCCTGCCAAGCCTTCCAACAGAGCCCCAATTTCAACCCTTTCAGAGTATTCGCCACAGTGGCCACGACTGCATGACTTTTTAAGGTCTGCCTTCAGTGACAAGATGAAAATGCCACGAGTCAGAAGCTGCGCTTTTTCACTGTTCTATCTCGGGGTCTAGGCCAGTGCTGGCATAATCTGAGAGCTCACTCAGTCTCAAATACATGACAAAGGCCAACGAAGCAGGAGGGGTATTAAAAACTAAGCAAGACACTTAAATTATCATCCCACTATGCAGGCACCAAGAAGAGAATGTGACAGTACCTTATGAATTGATATGGACCCCCCTCTAAGATAAATGGAAATGGGAAGATATCAGGCAATACTTATAGCATGCTATCATCCACATGAGAAAACAAGAAGAAAAAAACAAGAAGAAAAAAACTATATATCTACTTGAATGCACACAGACTATCTTTGGAAAGATACACAAGCAACTGCGGACAGGGGAGGAGGAAATTTTCTTTTTCACTGCATACCCTTTTGAATTTTATAACATGTGAACATTATTTAAAGAAATAAGTGTGTGTGTGTGTGTGTGTGTGTGTGTGTGTGCACACACACACACAAGAGTCTACGTCTAGAGATAAAAAATCATTCTTGTAGAATGACCTATGATGAGAACCCAGCACAGTGTAACTGTGCTTAGAAGGCAATATCACACCACACACAGTGTTTCAAAGAGTGACCACCTTGCCTAACTTCCTGTTTTGGAAGGAGCTAGAGCCACATTTTCTCCACATGAAAACTCAGACACATGGAAATATGTGTATGTAATAAAGAGATACCCATTTAGAAACTAGATGGTTTTGAAAATGCCCTCTCAGCTTTGCTGTTTTGGTCACAGCACTCTCCCTTCTCCATCAGTTGGATGCAACTGTAAAGCTTATTCATTCTCCAAGCCCTTACTTCTCCTCCTTTTCATCTTTCCTCCCTACCACCTTTAGGCCACTCTGTCTCTCCTGTCCTTTCATCTCAAACACCGGGCAAGAGAAGAGAGATGATAATGAAACATCAAAGCGGACAAATGTTGCCGCTTGTGAGCAAAAGGGGAGGAAGGTAGGCTTAATGGAAAAAGAAGTTGAAATTAATGGTGAAAATGAGGTTTATCTGTGTAATCTGTGGACTTGGTGTCTTCTCATCTTCTATTAGCATAGATAATGGAGCTGTCTGTATAATGATAAAAGGAAGCCCTCCACAGGTTCCCATAAATCTCCACCACTTGTTGCCGGCTTCTCTGGCTTGGATTCTAAGAACATTTCATTATTACCAGGTCAGTTACCATCTTTTCCTCCAATTCACTCCCATCGAGCCATAAGTGCAAGACTCCTAAAACCTGGCCTAACATGTTTCAACATTCCCTGCTTCCTCCTGCGTCCCAGCCCAATTCTATCCACCAGCATCTCAGGAGAAAAGCAAACTCTTAAAGTCACAGCAAGATCTTACGGACTCTAGAACAGTTTTCAAAACTGGAAGCATTCTACAAGTTTACCTATATCAAATCAAAATATCCGGGAACATTAAAACACAGACAAATTCCCAAAGTAATTAGTGTAGGCTTCCAAAAGACCTGAACAAGGATCTGTTGAGGACTTTTTGTTTTTTCCTCAGTGATCAGATAGAACAACTTATTGATCATTTAAAAAATTATTTTTTAGATTTTTTATAGACCTCCCCGTCCCCAGAAAGAACTTCATAAACCCTTCTTATCCACAACTGCCTAAGCCTAAGTATTTTCTCTAACTCTTGATAAAACTTATCAATGACTATATATTTACTGCACTCCATTAAAAACATAGATATCATAGAATCAGTTTTTTAAAAATCATAGCTTTATAAATTTATAACATGGTTTACTCTAAAAATGAAACTTCCGATACACTATATCTTTTCCATTCATCACCGATTACTTAAAAATCTCAGTTAATTATAATAATAAAGTTTCCTAGAACTAGTTTCATTAAGAAATGATGATAATCATAACCACATTAAAAAAAGAATAAAGGCAAACATCCATTAAGTACTTACCATGTACTAAGCCCTTTTATATTATTTTCTCTGTTAATCCTCACAACGACCCTGTTATTGTCTCTGTTTTATATATTATAGTCCAGGACACTTATGAGCCATATTCACCCTGATCCTTATTTATGAATTGACATTCTCAGAAAAAAAGTTCAGGTGAGGCAATTAGAAAAGGGGAATATCTTTCTAAATCATCGAGCTTTTTCTCAATTAACTTGAAAAAGTCTTCGAATAAATCTATGAAGCTAGAGAGAAAATTATTTTAAAAGGTTAGCGAGATGAATGGCCTTCCTCGGAATTTTCTATCATAAATGCATTTCATATCTTAGATCAGGCTAATGAGGTTTCTGGGACCCCTCCTTTTAGGAAATCTCAGTACCTGACTGATACAAGCTGACCTAGGTCAACTTACTCTCCACCTGGGAACACATAGCCCTGGGCTTGGACGTAAACCCTCGGTTATCTCAGAGCCCTAAAGGTCACATACCACTCATAAGAATTGCTTGTGTATGGCATGCGGTGATTTTCGCCACCAAGAGATTACAAAATAGGAAAATGAACCCAGTATGTAGTAGTTC
>NW_011888989.1:3143135-3146718 GCF_000151845.1 Pteropus vampyrus | reverse complement strand
AGTCAAATGTCCACCAACAGATAGATGGATAAACAAAATATGGCATATACATACAACAGAATATTATTCAACTGTAAAAAGGAATGAAATTCTGTCATATACTGCAGCAGAGATGAACCATGAAAACATTATGCTAAGTGAAATAAGCCTGTCACAAAGGGACAAATGTTGTATGATATATACACATATCATCATCCATGTATCGGGAATAGGAAACTTCATAGAGACAAAAAATGGAGTAGCAGTTACCAGAGCTGAGAAAAAGGGAATGGGGAGTTAGTGGATAATGGGTACAGGATTTCTCATTGGGATGATGAAAATTTGGGAAATGAATAGTAGTGATGATTGTCAATGTACTTAGTACTACTGAATCGTAGACTTTAAAATGATTAAAATGGTAAATTTTATATCATGTTTATTTTATCACAATAAAAAATCATATCAAAATCTGGATCATATCCCTTCATTTCTCCATTGGAATTCCTCAATTTTATTTTACGCATTCATTGTTATTAAAGCCCAAATTTCCTCTCAAGACCTGCTTACTACCAACAGAGTCATGGTCAAGCTACATATTTTCACACACATAGATAAATACAATGACACCTAAGTCAATTTGTGTCCTGCAGAGACCCATCCACAAACACATATCCATCCAGAGACCTCCTACATGACAACTCCAACAAGAGGGCCCATGGCAAGACTAATGCAACCAGTGTTTCTGCAGATCCTGGCAACCAAACACCCTGACACAGACCAGAGTACCAGCTCGACCCTTGAATTCCTCACAGTGGGTTGGGGGAGAGAGTATATATTTAGTATATGTGTATTCTATCTGTGAAGAAAACTGTGTGCATATACCAGGAAGACCTTCAGGAACTGCTAACCAAGTCTGCTCCACCAGGCCCATGAACAAAGAGATTTCAGCCTGTACATGGCTATTTGGTGAACTCAGCAATTGCACGTTACACTGAACAGTGGGTGTTCTTAATGCAAATACGTATAATTAGGAGCTGAATCTTTGTACCTTTACAGGACAAAGGATATAATAAGCAAGATGTACCACTTGTGACTTCTGAGGAAAAGAGAGCTTTTCATTTTTCCTTAAAATAATCTACCTCTCAAGAGGCAAAAAGAATCTGAGAACAAGAGTCTTTTGAAACAGAAGCGGGGAGGAGGGTGCAGAATATGAGTTTTGTGTGTTAAAGTCATAACCAATCACCAGGCCTAAGAGGTGCCAGTTCTGTGCCATACCATGACCTTTACTCAACATTAATTTAAAGGTTTTCACAACCTCATCTTCTTTCATGGAAACCTTTTCATTGCCAATGGTCTGATAACTGAGTCCCATAAGCTTTTAAAGATCTCGAAAGTTTGCGAAGAAAAACAATCCCCAGTGATACTATCTATTGCTAACCCACATGGACATTCAGCACAAGCAAGCTGCTGCTTGTAAGAAGTCCACTTGACTTCATTCCCTTGTGCATCCTAAAGACACGTGTCAAGATCACACTGATATTTAGAGGCAAACATCTTTAGAATAAGGTTTCATTCCCAATCAAAGTGCTTAATTAGCAGAATCACTATGCTAGAGAACTGTCCTTGAATATGTATGCATTTTAACCTCCATGTTTTTTCTGAAGCACAAATTTTCCTCTCACTGGATGGTCAGGAAATGACTGGGCACAGAAAACCAACTGTCTTAGGCGTCGATCTACAAAATGAGTTCCGTCTTTCCAAGCAGGTTTCAGCTACCTTAGAAGATGATATCCCGTTTTATGAGGGAGACCAGTTTTTGGAGTCTAACGGCCTTTTCCCCATTCACTTTGGGTGAACAACGCTCCTATGGCGTAGCTATGGCTGAACTTTTTCAATATTTCCCACCAACTTCTTCGGCCCCCTCATGCCATCCCCTCACCCCAATTTCAGCTAACCATGTTTACAAGACATCAGCTAGTAAATCACAATTCAAATGAACCCATCCATTTGTTCAGCTGAAAGTCGCCTCTGGAGTTGCTCCATGTGAAACTCATAGGCCAGAGTTACATATGGCAGGCTCACAAATGTGAACAAGATATGATTTATTTATGACGACTATGTGTATTTGTTGCCCAGTTCCAGCAGGCTGTGGCTTCACTTGCCTGCCTCAGTCTGGGATGACCTATCTACTCACTGTGTCCCATTTCAGGTACTGTATTTCCATTCTGGGCAAACAGAGATGAGTGACTGGCGGGGAGGCCACACACACAGACGCCCCTAACCCTGCTGGCCACATAACATTCTGTGACCAAGCACAAAGTTGGCCAAATGTAACTTGCTGCAAAGGTTTGCCACGTACAATGATTTTCAGTGGAGAGTGGAGAAGTAGCTGCTGGAATGACTGACCATGTGGGGTTCATTAAGCTGTTGTGTATTTACCCACAAGGAAGGCTGGGATGTTTGTGAAATGCTCATTTCACACATTTCGATGCCCCATCATTTAGCAAAGATGCTGCAAAGGTGAATGGCAGGTAGGCATCGGAAGGTCCAAACATGGACTTCAGCTGAAGTGCTGTAAACTTCTGCCTTCAACAGTCTTCCTCTCTTTACCCCCCAGTTGTATTTATACTTTGAAAGAAGTTAACACGAAGCAGTAGTCACCTGGGTGTGCTCAATTTTTGACAAGCCTTAGTCACTCTGTACCCAGCAGAACAATTCACATTATAGTCGAAATCCTGTGAAGATTCTGCCACACATGCTAACACTAAAATACCAGTAGCTCCACTTACCTTCTTTATTAAGCCTCATAACCTCCCTGCTTTTTCCACCCTCTTTTCCAGCCTCTTCTAAATCTACATCTGCAGATGAAAAAGAAAAGAAAAAAAAGAAAATAAGGATAAAAAGCAAAAATGAGGGGGGGGGAGCCAAAGTCAAGGGTGGGGGGGAGGGAGAGTGTTTATTTGCAAACAGATCGATATAAATACTGTATATGAAAATCTTTCCAAAATTGACAATGCAACGTTTTCTCCCAAGTCCGGATTTCCATCTACCTGGCCCAGATAGGTACCAAAAAAACTATGCAAGCAGCAACAGAGTAGCCTTTTAAACAGATACACCGTGGGGCTGTGAAAGCCCACCCCGCGGGATGCCACGGGGAGCCAGGCACAGACAGACAGACAGACAGCCCTGGCAGCAGGGCCTCTCTCCGTGCATTGATGATCTATCTCTGTGTGTATTTATTTAGAGAGAGAGGGAGAAGCATGGAGGACACCGGGGGCCACTCTCTCTCTAACACACACACTTTTTCCCAGTGGCTCTAGGTGAATGGAAAGGTTACAGGATAATAAAAGGAGGAGGAGGCGGTGGGGTTCTTACTGTCGGAGCAGTGTATTTTGGCGGCGTCGATCCAGGAGGACCAGGGTTTGCCCAGAAACGCCTCCGGACTGGGCACTTTGCGATCCAGTGTCGCCATTGCTCTTCCTTCTTGTTGCTTTTTCCCTGTTCCTTCGGCAGCAGCAGCCGAGAGACACGGGATTCGAGAACGCTCCGACGTCATCTTCGGAACGTTCCGACATTGAGTGTTCTGAAAGGGGGAGGGAGGGAG
>NW_011888989.1:3108567-3142325 GCF_000151845.1 Pteropus vampyrus | reverse complement strand
CAGCCAGAAAGGAAGCGTTAGAGTTCCTCTGGATTTTGGACGTTTGATGCTTTGAGATTTTCCCTCTCTCCGTAGGGGTAGGCGATAAAGGCCTTAAAAGGTGTTCTGGTCTGTTTGTCCGTCCGTCTGTCCGTCCCTCCCTCCCTTTTTCTCTGTCCTTTTGTTTCCTCGTATTTAACCGGAAACATGGGCACTCCCCCCACGCAATAGATGTACTGTTGCCTCGGTTTCCCTAGCATCCTTTAGCTCTTACTACTTTTGTTTCTGCCCCTGGCTTAAACGCACTGATTCGAAGTTGCTCTGTACTGACTTGAGGTCTGCCTTGGTTGTGCCATCTATTTTCCCTGCGCTTGGCATCTTGTACCTCAGAGCCAGGATTAAGAATGGGCAAAGGAGGAAGAGTTAGGATTGGTCTTCAGTTGTGATGTTTGTGTGCATGGGCTTGTTTTTTGTCAGACCCAGATAAATTTCATTTGCCTTTGCTCTCTTTGGAAAGATTCCTACATAGGAACCACTAAGTGGCTAAGGGGCCACTGGGTGGAGAATTCTCATTTTAGTGTCGTTAACAAGTATTTATTACTTATTGACCTCTTACAATATGCTTGACACTGCGCTTAACCTTTCCCCCTTCCTTCCTTCCTTCCTTCCTTCCTTCCTTCCTTCCTTCCTTCCTTCCCTCCCTCCCTCCCTTCCTCCCTCCCGCCCTCCTTCCTTCCATACATTCATCCATCTTCTCTTTTCAACCAATGTTCCCTGTCATGGACCAACTGCCCTCAGCACAGGAGGACAAGTGAGACCCAGCCCAGCTCTTGGGGAAGGTGCAGTCTGGAGGTCTCTGTGGAAGAAGGAAGGTGTGAAACTTACCAACTTCTTGGGAAAACAAGACATGTGCACCTTGACTGGCCAGGGCAGTGAATGGTGTGTCTCTCAGAACTGTACCTATTCATAGGAGGAACTGAAATCTAATTTGGACTGATCAGAAAATGCATCACAGAAAAGATGGGATTGATCTGCTTTGCATCTCGGAAATTGAGAAGGATTTATAATGATAGGGTGAAGACTGGTCTTGTCAAGGGAAGGGGAGGGATGGTATTAGCAGAGGCTTCAAACTGAATATAAGCACGGTATGTCTGGGTGTTGAGTGTGGTTTACCTGGGATGATGAGTTACTGTTGGGAGGTTGGGGGTGATGAGTCAGGCCTGGGTCAAATTATGGAAGGCACTGAATGGCAACCTAAAGAGTTTGGGTTTTGTTTGACAATGGGGAGCCACTAAAGGAGCTTTCTGCAGCATAAGGACAAGTAGAAAGTGTGACTTAGAAGGATTACTCTGTCCTTGGTGTCCAGGACGTATTGAACTATGGAAGCTGGTTAGAAAAGTAGTACTACCCTATTCATAGTGTGAAGAAATGAAGGCCTGACCTTTGGTGTTCCCATGCAGGCGGAAAAAAGGGGACTTTATGGAGAAAGCATCTCATCAGAGGGTATGTTGTATGGCTGGATTTGGGGAGAATGAGAGAGAGAGAGAGAGAGAGAGAGAGAGAGAGAGAGAGAGAGAGAGAGAGAGAGAGGAGAGAAAGAGAGAAGGAGAGAAGGAGAATAAGAAAGAGAAAGAGAGAGAGAGAGAGCTGTGAGGCATAAGTAATTAGGTCCTGAAACATTTTCCCCTTCCCTTACTACTTTCTGGTTTTCCTTCCATTTTGGTGTTTATTTCTCTTGTACATGCAAGTGAAGATGACCTCAATGATCCCCACATCCTGGAATTTAAACCCTTGTGAGATCCCCTCCCCTTCAGTGTGGGCTATATCTAATGACTTGCTTCTAACAAATAGAATATGGCAAAAGTGATGGAATGTCACTTCTGAGGTTAGGTTACAAAAAGACAATAGCTTCTGTCTTGGTTTCACTGGCTTGCTCTGAGGAAACCCACTGTCATGTTGTGAGCTGCCCTGTGGAGAAGCGCATGTGGCGAGAAACTGAGGGAGGCCTCTGGCCAACAGTTAGCGAGGAACTGAGGCCCTTAGTACAACAGCTGGTGAGGTGCTGAATAACTGTCACCAGCCACGTGAGCGAATTTGGAAGCTTACCCTCCTCTAGCTGAGCCTTGAAATTATACCACAGTGTTAGCCCACACCTGTGAGAGACCTGGGGCAGAAGCACCCAGCTTAGTCATGCCTATATTCCTGACCCACATAAACTGTGAGAAAATTAATGTTATTTTCAGTTGTTAAATTTTGGGGTAACTTGTTACATAGCAATACATTACTACAGAATGGTTTGAGTATAAAGTGATTGGATGACAAAATACTTATTAGAAAAATAAGTTTAACAAAGGAAAAGTCTGAGCAAAGTTCTTTTGTTCCTCTTTTGAGCCTCCTATGAATTGTGTATCATCGTTCTCAGATTTTTTTTTTTTTTTTTTGCCAGCTTTGTGGGACTAGTTTATACTAGTATCTCCTACACTCTGAGTTTTGTAATTTACCTTTATCCTTCAGGGACTCAAGATTTTGCTACTGAAACTCAATTATTACTTTGTAGAAACAATTCTCCAATGACATAATTTCGGAAACAAGTCTGATAGCGATGCCACCACAATGGTGGCTGTTACAACCCTCCTTGAGGTATAGAGTATACAGCAATGAAGGGACTCAAGACCAGTGGTTGAGAGTCAGTGACTTGAGCTTCCAGAAAATTCTGTCTTTTCTCCTGGGAGCTACTTTAAACCACTTAAAAAAATCAAAGGGGCTTTTTGTTAGGCGAAGTCAGGATACCTCAGTTGAAGAGAAGGCAATGGTTCCACATTTTAACACCTTACTCCCCTAGCTCTAGCTGTCTGTCCAGTAGAGGTTATTTCTGCACAGCATCTTGAAAATGGTATGACAGCCTAAATATTATTCTCTTCTAGCTGACAGGATTTTGCTTTGCGACAAAGAAAAGAATGGGCTGAAATATAAAAGTAATTTAGCATCTCTACAAAATAAGCAAGTACATTGCCATTTTAACTGATAATCAGAATGGGTATACATTATTGCAGTTAGAGTTATGGAGTATAATTGTAGAGTTTCTACTTTAAGCCTTCCACCATTTCTCCAATGACTACAGAGATAATAGTACCAACTTGATGAAACTATAACACACCTATCACTTTGTAAATACGATAACATGGCTGTCAATTAAATTACACTGCTAGGAGTCAGAGGATGAAGAAAGCAGTGCTCATCAAACTACTAGGCTTTCACACTTGATTTTAGATGAAAATTGAGGTCAGTTGGGAGTAATATTCAGGTTAACATGGTGCATATATGTTATTATATACACATCTATACTTATATGTCAACTATATATATTGCAAATTTATTGTTAACTTGAATTCCTTTTGGTCACAAATAGTTACAAATACTGTTAGTGACAGTAAGAATCTTATACAGTCTTAATAGGAATAAATTGACCTGAAAAACAGGAATTTAAAGCATGTAATCAAAATGTCTATGTGATAAAACTGTCTAACAAAGGTATAACACCTTCTTCCCCTCATAATTAATGTTTATGAAGATAAAAGGGATGTAAATATTTTTATTGTTTTATTATTTTTCTTAGAAAAATGACAGTGGTTGGTTTAATTAAAAAGGAGACTCTCCCATAGACCAAAGAAAGAAATCAGTTCAGCGGAAATGACAATGGAAAATACCTATTCAATTTGAATAACACCCAATTCTGTAGAAATGTGCATCAGATTCATAGCCTGCATTCACTTGGTTTGACTCATGTGCTGTGTTACCACATTATTGAAAAGAAGAGGGAATATTAGCTCTTTCATTTGAGGATATTAAACTCCTGCACAGGCCGAGCCGCTATGTGTGCACCCTACTTTCTACCTAGACTGTTGTTGGGAGTTACCTGGAGGCAATGAGGAGAAAATGACATGTTCCATTAAAATGAGGCATCCTTGGAATTGTTTAATGTTCTTTGCCTTAATTGAATCCATCTATCCCATCTGCCACTCTTCTCTCCAAATTTATTTCACTAACCCACTCTCTCTGAGAATTGTAATTTGGGGGGAAATTTGTTACATACGTTGCTCCCTTTTATAAAAGCTCTCTGCATCTGGAGGGCAGGTGTGCTGTCTCCCTGGCCTTGTTAGACAAGGTTGACTGTCTCTTCTCTGCCCCTGCACATGTTGCTGGATCAAACAGGACTGGGATAAAAGACCCCCAGTAGCAACAGGAGTAGGAAAGAAAATAGGAATTCCAGGCTTTTCAATATAGGGCCCTAGCCATGTGCCAGGTCTAAATAAACGTGGACTTAATTAATGTAACTACAGAAACATGAAATTTGCATTCTGACTAGAGCAGAAAAACACGAGTGTGTTATTTTGAGGTAAAGCTGCCTTGAAATCCCTGGCAGATTCGTATGTGACTTTGATCACTTGGGGTTCTCTGGAACTGTTCTGACACTGTAGGTTGAGACCTCTGTTCCCCAGAGTTCCTCAGGGTTCCCCAGAGGTGGCCCCATTCCTAACCACTGTTCTTCTGAGGGGTTAGACAAGAGAAAAGATATCTTCTCTTTAGTATTTCTTGTAGAAATCACTTCTGGCCCTTAACCTAAATATAAATAAATACAAACTTAACATTAAGGTACACATATTAATTGGAGCAAAGCCCATACACCCCTCCAAACTGACCATTTAACACGGTTGAGGACATGGTGCAGGGTGGAGGCCAGAGCCCAGGTTTAGCATTGGCAGGCGTAGATCAGAATTGCTCTTCAGTCATTTGAGAATCTTTCTTAATCCATCTGAACCTCGGTTTCCTCGTCTGTTAAGCTCTTCTCTTCAGATTGTTGTGAAGATTAGGTGAGATTCTCAGTCTCAAGCCCCCAGCATAAGGCCTGGCACGCAACGGACACCTGTAAAATGTCCGCTATTATTCCTTTAGTTGCAGTGCATCATGCAGACAACAGTAGCCGGTCAGAAACAGGCCTACCTTCTGATGCTAGGAGGGCTCATGTTGCTGACAAAAGTCCTCCTTTGGAAGGAAACTAAGTCTCTTGCCATGCCTTTGTACAGGCCTGCGGCCCTGCCATAAGTGCCTGCAGACCTCCGAAACTTCTGCCTGAAACTTTGACTGGACAAGGACTTCAGGGCAGGGCAGAGGAGAGGAGAGACCCTTTAAGACTTTTTTGTTATGTAAAGGAGCTGTGGAATTCAAAGCCTGCTTGGAGACGAGGCTGCTTTGTATGACAGTGTAAAAAGTTGTCTTCTAAGTAAGCAGAGTAAGGTCTCTGCAGATTATTTTTTCTGACAAAAATTTACTTATTTTCTTTTGTAAAATAAACTTAATATTGAATTCTAAAAATCATGTATGAATGTGTTCTCATGAGATAGTGAAATGTTAGCAATAGGGGGAAATTCCCTTTGAATATCGCCTTCAAATGTGGTCATCTCATACCCCCAAATTGAAAGGCATTTTTCAGACCATTTTTTATACATTTACTTACCGTATACATTTATCATTACAGGTGTAGGTGATATTGCTGTGTGTGTCTTCTTTTTTGAAAATCTTAATAGCGTCATTATGTGGAGATGTGTGTGTGTGTGTATTTAACCCTGGTTGAGAAAGAAAACTTGCATGAGCATAAACAAGATTGACAGATGCAACAGATCATTTTGTGGATGTTTTTTCTCACATATGCTATCATGTATCATTACAAATTGGCATACTTCACTCTTTTTTTCCCCCTCTTTAATTCTCTCCCTCCATTTCAATTCTCCATCCCCCACTTCCACCTCTGACCTATGGATGTTGCCGTTTCCCTTAAGAAATGGAGGTGGAGCATCTCCTCCCATAGGCTGACAGTGTGCACCTGGAGCATCTCCACCCATAGGCTGACAGTGTGCACCCGGGCCCGGGGGCCTGGCGCCCCTGAGGTATGGTCCGTGGCTCCACCTGGGGTGCAAACCCAGGACCTTCTACGTGTAAAGCATATGTGCTAACCACTACACTATGGAGCTACCCCAAATACCTCACTCTTTTCAGCTGCTACATAATATTCCATAAGATGTTTCAGACTACTTATTATCTTATTGATGGATATTTAGGTTTCTGGTTTTACAAAAAATAGGGTGGTCAACATCTTTATTTTTATATATGTTTCCTAGGTGCACGAGGAAGTATTTCTACTTGAAAGTAGAGTTGCTTATATTTTAAATTTTAATAGTTGTGCCAAATTGCCTTCTAAAGTAGCTGCATAATTTATACTCCCACTAGCAGCATGGGAATGTGCCCATTTCCTCACATCCTAATTAATACTCACCATTCTCAAACATTTTAATCTTTGCCAATATTATGATAATATTGTATTTCCCTCAATTCTATATATTTTTGATCAGTTTTTCTTATGTTCATTGTATTTTCACTCTGTAAGTTGCTGTTATTATCTTCTGGTAATTTGTTATTGGTGTTCTTAGATCTTTTTATTGATTGTAATTTCTCTTTACTTTCTAGATTTAGAGCTTTTGTCTGTTTGAAAATAATGTAATTTTCCAGCTTGTTGCTTTCCTTCTTTTAACCTTGTTTATGGCATCTTCTTTGTACTTTTTTTTTCTCTTTGGACGTATCAGACTTTTTCTGAGGCCTTTTGCTTTTTGTATCTTGCTTAAAAAGACCTCTTCCTCAAGGCCATAAAATATTTTCTTATATTTTCTCTTTATGCATTATAAGTTTTTCATTGTTATTGTTTTGTTTTTCTTTTATATTTAGATCTCAGATTTTTTTTTGGTTAATGGTATGAGGTAAAAAATTATTTTTTGATCTTCTTCCAGTTACCAATTTTCCCTAGGCGTATATTGAATAGCTTATTCTTCCTATAGAGAGCCATCATATACTCAATTCCCAAATACATGGGTTTGTTTCTAAGCTCTCTTTTCTATTCCCGTGCTTGAACTGTTTTTTTTTTTTTTTCCTAGCACCAATTCCACTGTTATAATTACTCTTGTTTTACAATATGTTTCAATGTCTGTTAGAAAAAAATGTTTCTTTTCCATTATGGATTTAGAATACCCTGCCATAGTCTTTTGGGTTGCTCTAACAAAATATCACAGGCTGGGTGGCTTATAAACAAAATAAATTTATTTCTCACAGTTCTGGAGGCTGGAAGTCTGGGTTCATGGTGCTGGCAGATTAGGTGTTATTGAGGGCTTCTAGTTTCATGAATGGCACCTTCTTACCATGTCCCCACATGGTGGAAGGGGTGAGTTAGCTCTCTGGGGTCCTTTTATAAGGGCACTAATCCCATTCATGGGGACTGCACTGCCTGACCTAACCACCTCCCCAAAGTCTCACCTCCTAATACCATCACCTTGGGGATTAGTACTTTAACATGTGAATTTGGTGGTGGGGGGTGGGACACAACCTTTTAGACCATAGAACTCTATCTCTAAAACTGTATTTTTATTCTTGAGAAGTGTTATATGACTCATTGCTCACCATTTGTCATAGGTGAGCATGGGCCATGTCAGGAAAATCACTGGAACCCTGATTTCAGTTCATGCTCACAGGGTACCACTAAGGGGGCCTAATGGCTATAACCAGCTTAGACTCTTGATAAAAGATGCCCCAAGGTGATTTTCCAAATATCTCAGACTTGGGGAAATGAATTATTGAGAGAGATTGTCTTTAAGTATCTGAAAAGGCCAACCCCTGTGGGTGTAGACAACAGCAGCCGGTCAGAAATTGTGGGTGGTGGTTCAGACTTTATGTAGGTATTTCCACGTCAGTCATCCCAGAGGGATAAAGAGCCATGGAAAAGGATGGCTGGAGGAGAATGAGGGAGCATGCCTGAGACAAGGGCTTGCTCTGGACTTCCCAGAGACTGGAGGACTGAAGGTCTCCCCAGATGGTGGGATCAAGGCAGATGAGAGCCTCTTCTGGGCTGGGAGCCAGACCAGGTGGTGTTCAGTAGGGAAACCTATATGGGATGACCTGCATATGACTCTGGAATCCTTCAAACCCACTATCCAGTTGTAAAGTTTTCTGTGCTGTCATTTCTCTGGCTTTCTTCAAATTTTTGAATGAGTCGGTCTTAGATAGCTGTGTTGTGGAAAGTTGTGGGCTTACACTTACAGGGGAGCCACAGTAGTAAGGTTGAAAGTTGCTGGCTTTTACTTCATGATAGCCCTGTGTGTTAGTAGCACCATTATTCAAGAGAAGATGTCAGTCCCTGGACCCCAAGAGGTGGCTGGGTACAGTTTGAGTAGAGGGATGCCTTGGCTGTGATATCTCAGGCCAGCCCCAGTGATTACTAACACCTTTTTTCCCAGCCCCAGCCCAATACTCTGAAATGGAGGAAATCTTGAAAATGAGAGGACAACATTTGCGTTATCTTTACATGACAGGAAATAGAAGCCTATTATCTCTAAAGGCATAAAACAATGGTTGTGGAACTTAGAGCAAAGTCCAGGGTTCTGCTGTTTGGAGGCCAGCTTGCTCATAGATTGCCGTTTCTCAAGAATTATGCTAAGGCTGTAAATTTAAATTTCTGTGTAGGCTGGGGACAATTTTGCTGTCTCCCCCCTCACTCTCACCCCCCACCCCCAAGGACATTGGCAATATCTAAAGACATTTTCGGTTGTCATGATGCGGGGTAGAGGGTACTACTAGCATCTCGTGGGTAGAGGCCAAACACCTTACCATGAGATACTCGGGATGGCCCCCGGTAACAAAGACGTATCCAGCCCCAAAATGATAGTGATGGGATTGGGAAATCCTCATGTAGGATGATTAATTTTGGGTTTTATTTTTTTCTTTTTCATTTCCAGAGAATGAATACCTCACTCTCATCAACTATTTTGCCATCATGGGTGTCTTTTGTCACACAGAAACCTAGCAAGAATGTGGTGGGGGCCGCGGAAACCATCATTGCTACAAGGAAATCAGGGTCTCTTCACTTTCAATATATGAAAGCCAAATTATGTTATTGGATGAATCCTATTTGTAGAATCAAAGGAAATGTAAGTTCTCTGTCTTACGGATGTAGATCTTATTTGATAACCAAGTAATGTGGGCACTTCTTTCTTATTCTTTGAACCCTTTACAGACCATTGCTTTTCTATTCTAATGGGAAGCTTGATCAGTGATAACACATCCATGCTAGATACCTCTTATTATTTCTAATTTATATGATGAAATTGAGGCACAGAGGGGAAGTAAAGTAAAGCATGTCTCCCTCCTACTAGCTTCTATTTCAAAGTTATCAAACACCTGGCCAGGGCTATTACATAGGTTGTGCACTGAATAATTGGGCCACTTTTAAGGAAGCATCATGCACATCACAGACATCATAGATTTATTGTGACAATTTTCCTGGCAGATGGCACTAAAGTGGCTTGTCCTAACAAAATCAGGAATGTGAAGACTATTTTCTAACAAATGGAAATAAAATTTCTTGAAGAAGGTATTCCATTTTCCTAATACTCATTAAGGTGCTAGATGGACCAGCAGAAGGAATGGGGTTGTTGGTGACTCTTTGTGTATGTTCACAATTCAGCTGGGAGTTTGACCTTTTTGCTTGAACTGGGGTCACCCTGCCTTGCTGACCATATGTGTGATTTTAAGGATTGTAAAGTGATGCAGGTTATGATGAATGCGTTTGAGTTGGCAGATTTCCCAAGAGACTCTTCTGTATAAGAAATACAGTGCCTTGGGTGATGGAATAAATAAAACAATCTTGGTATCTAAATTTGGTTGTTCACATTTCATCTGGGGTTTAAGTCATCCTAAGCTTGGCTTGAAGGAAGAAACATTGACATGTGTATCAGTTTAATGAATTTGGCAGCAGGAGGTACAAAGAGTATCATTTCAATTATGGATTGACCGATGATTGATTTAGCAACATGTGTTGCTTAGGTTGCGATCAATGCCCAGTAATGTCAGGTGCTGGACCCTTAGGAGGGCGAGGGTGAATGTTAGAGAATTGATCAACTGCTGAGCTCCATGTTGGCCCTCTGCAGGCACAATCAAAATACCAGTAAAATGCTGTAAGATGGGAGTGGTGGTATTGCAAGTATTAACAGACCTTGTCTGAGCTTTCGTCCTTTATACCTGTGGAGCCGTCTTTAACACACAGACACTACTCTCTTGCTGACAAATATCCTAACTTTGTTCTGAATCTTTAGCATGTGACACACTTAAGAGGAGAAAGGCTTCACCAACTGCCTCAGTTGAGAGGGCTTTAATTTTTCCACAAATACAAACTCCTTGGCATTCAGAGCATTTGGCTTTTCAAAAAAATTGCCTCAGAAAACTAGTAACTACCTGTTTGGATGGAGATGGAGTATATAAAGGAATTAGAATCCTCATTTTATTATTGAAATAAGAGAGGTTGATGAGTTTACCTCACCCAGCCATGTGCCAGGTAGCATGGACCGTGAGAAGTTGCTTATGGTCTAGTTTGAGGGAGGCGTATATGCAATCAAAAGTGGATAGACTGTGAGAAGGTGCAGATAATAAATACTGTAGGAGGCTGAGCAGAACAGGTTGGTTTTGTGGGCAGTGCAGACTTGGAAGAGAGGAGAAATTTGAGCCCAATGACAAAAGACTGGAAGGATATCAATAGCCTGTGGACAGAGTGACCCATGGAACAGTGGCCATCTTAACTAAGAGCCTCGGGTACATAGATAATAGTTCCCTAAAACAAAGCCCTTAGTGGAAAACAGGTTAAGTCATGAGGGGATTTGGAGTCAGGAAGGGTTTAAAGAATCTCAGGATGTTTCCAAGATTAAAATCTACAGTATGTGATAATGTTGAGTAATAATACTGTGTGTTCTTAGTCAAGTGGTACATTTCTTTAAGAAATACTTTTTATCAAGGACAAATCTCTAAAATGAGGGCTCTATTGATCTGAATGAACTAATTAGGTGAGAAACTTGAACTTTTGAACGTTCTTTAACCATCTGGCTGGCATGTTTAGAAATTGCACCCAATTGTACTAATAAGAGGGTAGTTTCTACATTTGTAGTTTACCTCCTAACCCTCCAACACCGGGTCATTTTCAAAGACAAATTAAACAGACCTTTCACTCTAAGTAGGCTGACCACAGGCTCAGTTTGCCTACGGAGTCCCAGATTATGCAAAATAATTAATAGCTTCCCCTTTCAGTCTCAAAAGGGTCCTGGTTTGGATAATAAATTATATGGCTACACTCATTCTAAGTAATCCACTGTGAACCTTATTTTGCTTATTTTGTGAATCATCAGCCAAAGGGATGCTTCCAGCTTTGGAGTATTTGCCCACTTGTGCATTCCGTCTTTTTGAAATGGTTGTATTTTCTCCCTTGCATATAAAGCGATCATGGCAAAAAAAAAAAAAAAGAAAGAAAGAAAAAAGAAAGGAAAAGAAAAACAAAAAGCATAAATGAGTTATCCTAAACCTAGAAATAAATGTTAGCATTTTGATATAGATGTCTATAGATCTATACATTATCTATATTAATCTATTGATCTATTATATATTTATATATCTTTAGATTCTCAATCTCCAAACCAAGCCACTTTGGAGTGGCATTCCATATGTACATATATAGATATGAATATGCATACTACCTTATGGTATATATTTAGAACTGTACAGTAACAATCAGTATAGATAGATGTAATCACCTTTTAAAATAATCATTTTTAAATATTGCATAGTATTCTAGTGAATGGCTGTCCTTAAGCTAGAATATATTTAAATCCTCAATTAGGGGTTATTTATGTTGTTTTATATATATATAAATGCTGTGGTGAATGTTTTCTATAGCTAAGTTTTTTCACACATCCATGATTATTTAGGATGCATTCTTATAAATGGAATGGATAAGTCAAAGGGAATATGTATCTAAAAATTTGAAATAGTCAAACTTAGTCAGCATGTGTGAGAATTCCCATTTCTCATGGCCTCATCTGTGCTATAGCTGTCATTCTTTTTCATCTTTCAGTCTGATAGGAAAGAATTTCATCTCCTGGTTATTTCAGTTATATGTCTCATTATTGATGATTTGTTTTTTTTTTTTTAATAAATTGATAATTTTTCTATCAGTGTTTTTTCTTAGCAGATTGTGAAAGCTCTTTATATGTTAAATAAAGTAACCCTTTGAGTTATAAGTTGCAAGATTTTTTTTCCTAATTTTACTATTTGTCTTTTATTTATGGTAGATTTATGTGTTTGCATATGTATATATAGATTCAGAAGTCTTTACTTTTTATAGAGTTATACCTATCAGTCTTTTCCTTTATGGAGTTATATACTTTTTTTAAAGGACCAGATTTTCAACAAAATAAACCTAAGAAACTTTTATAATCTTATCTGATGCTCTCAAATTCCCTGAGCTCCTTGTTTCAAATTTTACAGTGTGGGCATTATAGATAGATAAGGCATAATTTTTGTTCCTGTTTCTTTGGTTCAGTATATTCCCCTAAGGGGTTTAGTCACTTTACTAATTCACAGGTAAGTTACTGCAAGTAAGAACAGGTGATATGCATTCTTTTCTTCAGCCACAAAACATGTATGCCTCCCTTTATGAAAAGCTATAATGGGAGTTAAAAGAGACTAGTTTGTTTAGATTCTTTGCAGAGTGAATCATTGTCCCACTGACATGCTTTATAAATGCACTGATGTGTTCTCAGGAAAACTGTGGCATCAATCCAAGGTTCTAATTCACAGTTGAGGAAAGGCCACAGCCTATCACAGCTCCCCCAAAGCAAGTACTTTTCTTTGGAATGGCATCCCTGGGCTTCATGGCAGAGTTACTGCTCTGTGGTAAGAAGGTCACCCCAGGCAAATGTGCATCTAGTTCTAGCTGGGACCGTTGTGGGTTAGCTTATATCTAGGTTCCTACACTGGTGTGCTGGGTTGAACCACATGTGAGCCTCAAAGATCCCTCTTCATCTTTCAAGTTAGACTTGAGTTTCCTGCTTTCTCCTTGGTCCTCTCCCATGCCTGTTTGGCCCTTTCAATGTTTATTCCTGGGGGCAGTGGGAGAAGAGAATCCTACTGCTCTTACAGGTCTCACTGAAGTCCACTTGGTTGTCCTCAATGCCATTCCTCTTCCATCGGCAGCCCTTCTTCCTTTGGGATGAGGGAGGAGAAGTCTTGAGCACCGTTGAAGGTTAAGTGCAAGATCGATGATCACCACCACCTTGATGCTGAGACAGGGCAATCTCCTTCTGTTCTCAGCTTTTAGAACTTTTCCCCTGCTGCTTAGCAGTGGGGACTTGAGGGTGCAGCTCAGGTGCAATCTAGGGTACCAAACCCCACCAACTGACTTCTCAAGAGAATCCCATCATGGATGGGGGCCTGGGGACAGAGACCAAGGTCCCCACATTAGTTTTCCATCTGTGGTTTTGTCAAGGAATTATTAAAGAGTAATACAGGCAATAACTGTAGAATAATCTCGTATCAGCAGGGAATCAGGTTTATGATGTCATTCTGGGGGCCAGACCAAGGATTTGAAAATAGTTTATTACTATGGAATGACTCTATTATGAATTAGAATAGCCCATTTCCAGAGTCTGTACTTCTATATGAAGTACATCAGAGGTCTCCTCAATTTGGGGAAGATAATTCTGCCTGATCAGTGACATTTGGTCTCTATCTCCCCAACATTGTCTTCAGCATACAAGAGACAAAGAACTCATTTGGCTACAACACAACCCTCCTCAGAGTGCTAGGGAGGGAGAGAAATCAAATATGAGCAAAGCCCAAACCCTCTGTAGTGGGCAAGGCTTATTTGTAGATAATTTTAGTCTTGTTACCCATTCAATAATCATATCTCTTTCTCAATGAATATTGGCACCATGTCTGATGGAGATCACTTATGAAGAGGTTCTGCATTTCCAAACCCATTCTGGCTTCTCGAGAATCTGAATTGGTAAAACCAGTTGTACTAAAGGAATTACAGGCTAATTTTTCTCTTTTCAAGGGCTGGGGTAGGAAGTGGTAGAACAGAACATCATCTTTCATGCATTTATCTACTCAAGAAACATTTACTGAGCTTTCTTGTGTGGCAGGCATTACCAGAGAGGTGAGGAAGAGAAATCCTGGACACATGATATGTCTCAATTTTGCATAGGCATTTTACAGTCACTAATGACATCCACAGGGACTAATGGTGGCTTCCAAAGATATCAGGTCCTAACCCCTGATATGGTAAAGTATATGGTAAAGTCTTTGCAGATGTGATTAAGTTAAACATCTTGAGTTGAAGAGATTCTAGATTATCCAGTTGGGCCCTAAATGCCATCACATATATCTTTTTTAAGAGAGAGGCAGAGGGAGATTTTACAATGACATATACAGGGGAAAAGGCAATGTAAAGATGGAACAGAGAAAGATTTGTAAATGCTGCCCTTGAAGATTGGAGTGATGCAGCCACAAGCCAAGGAACACTGGCAAGCCACCAGAAGCTGAAAGAAGCAAGGAACAGATTCTCCCCTAGAGCCTCCAGAGAGAGTGGCCCTTTTGGCACATTCATTTCAGCCCAGTGAAACTCATGTTGGACTTCTGGCCCCCAGAATTGTAGGACAATGAATTTTTGTTTTAAGCCCTAAAACTTGTGGTGATTTGTTACAGCAGCCCCAGAAAACTAATATAACATCCTTGCAGATAAAACAGACCTTATGTCTAGAAGACAGTTCAGGTAGGTAAAGTCACAGATATCTAACCAACTTTATTCATTTGCTCGGCAAATATCTGTCAAGTAACTACAATATAACAGGCCCAGGAGACAGAGTATAAATAAGGCAGACAATGTCCCCACTGACACTGGGGTGAGGGGAGGGAGCAGGTAATAAAGAAGTAAATGAAAATATGAACAAGGTAACTTTAGTTATTGTTAAGTGCTTTAAAAAAACACAACAGGATAATGTGGAGGTAGGGAGGGGATTATTTTAGATGGGATAGTAGGAAGGCCTTTTTGATGAGATAACCTTAGAGCTAAATCCTTAGTATCGAGTAAGAGTTATCATCTGGAGAAAGCTTTCCAAGTGGAAAGAGCTGTAAGTGCAAAGGTCCTGAGGTGGGAATGAGCTTAATATGCTTGAGCTTCATTGGGCTCAGAAAGACCAGATTCCTCCTAGTGTGCCATATCTTATGGAAGGCTGTAGGGTTCTGTTGGAGGCCCTGTCCTGTGCAGTTTTATTTATAAATAAATAGGAAGTACACATATAAGTCATATTTATCAAGTGTGTGAGCAACATAAAGCTGGTAAGACTTACACTTGGTTAGGTGTCAAGGATTGGGTTTTAAAATATCTTGGCAGTGTGAATAAAACTCCAAAGATGAAATTCGACAGGGACAAAATGTGAACCCCTGACTTGGGACTCAAAGAAATTAATTACCTAAATCAGGAGGAGTAATTCGGCTTGAGTGCAGTACTTGAGTGAAGGCCCTAAAGCTCAACATCAGCAAACAGTCTCATGGGAATGCTGTAAAAAGGTGAAGCAGAGGGGAGGAAATGACATAGATGATAGAGGCTCTGTTCATCCCTCTGGCCAAATCAAAGTTGTGACAGAAACAAGGAGCAAGCAGCAAGGAAAAATCGCCTGGGATCTAGATGAACAAGCCATACAACTAGGGAGAAATCCAAGAAATCACTCTGCAATGGCAGAAAGTAGGACAGGGCGAGGATATGGGGCTACCTGGACTTGAGCGGCTGAGTGAGATGAGGCTGTGGCAGCGGCAGAAGCTTCTTAAAGGGGCCGCATTCACAAGCAGATTTTCGCGGTGACGGATCTGCTCACTCTGAGCACCAGTGCCAGTTTGGCTGCACAGTGGGTACCAGGGTTTACTGAGTTGTTGGTGTGAGGGCCGAGGTGAGACTGGCTCTGTACATAAGTGCTGGGGGTATCTATTGTTCCCCGTTGAGCCCTCTCCTCTCCCAGTGTGTGGACTCAGCGCCACCATAGCCGTGACATCGTCAAACTGGGTAACAGAGGTCACTCTGCCCAGATGATTCCCTGAAACCCTGCCTCTCCCAACTCGTGGCCCCACCCAAGCCACATCCAGGTATATACTCAGTGAGTCAGGTGCTCCTTGCTGAGCAGTGCTAAGACTCACACTGGTGGCAGCTGGCATCGGTTTCTGGCATGGCCTCTTGAGACAACTATAAGCACAGCATCTGTGGATTGTTTGCTGAATCTTAACAGGTGGCCCCAGAGGGGCACAGGCTGGAGCTAACTTTGGCTTGCAGCTGAAACTCAGGACTGTGCCACTGGACACCTAATACTCAAATCCACACTAATAAGACCGAAAGACTTAGGAGCTTTGCTTAGTACATAGAAACAGATGCAGAAAGGCAGGACAAAGAAGCAGAAACCATTTGACAAAACAGAACAGAGATCCAGATATAATGGAGCCAAGTAATCTAACAGATGCAGAGTTCAAAACACTGGTTATAAAGATGCTCAATGAACTTTTGGGAAGTGTAGATAAATTCAGTGGGAACTTCAACAAAGAGATAAAAAACATAAAAATGGAAATGGAAATTATTAAAGGGAACCAGGCTGAATGGAATAAACAAAGGAATAAATAAAGTGAATAAAGAAAAGGATCAAATACCCTATCTAGAGGACAGGAAAGCCAAGGATGCTCAATCAGAATGGCAAGAGATAAGATGCCAAAGTTATAAAAATAATTTAAAGAGCATATGGAACACTATTAAGGGTCAAAATCTCTGTCTGATCGGCATACCTGAAGGAAAACAAGATGTCGAACAGCCGTTTGAAGAAATAATGATGGAAAACTTCCCTAACTTGGTGAAGGAAATGGACATAAAACCCCAGGTAGCTCAGGGATCCAAAGAGGCCCGCACCAAGACACATCATAATTAAAATGCGAAAGGTTAAATACAAAGAAAGAATATTAAAAGCAGCAAGAGGAAAGCAAGAGAACACCCATAGGACTGGCAGCTGATTTCTCAAAAGAAACTAAGCAGGATGAAGAGCTTGGCAAAAAATATTCGACTGGATGAAGACCCAGGATCTACAACCAAGGATACTTTATCCAGCAGAGCTACCATTTAGAGTTGAAGGACAGATAAAGAGCTTCCCAGACAAAAATAAACTAAAGGAACTTGTCACCACCAAGCCAGTATTATAGGAAATGTTGGAGGGACTTCTTTAAGAAGAAAAAACGTGTATCAAAAACAGGAATAAAGAATGATAACGACTACATTTCTATCAATAAGTACTTAAATGGAAAAAAATTAAGTGCTCCAACTAAAAGATAGAGTGGATGAATGGAAAGAAAAACAAGACCCCTACATGTTGCCTGTAAGAGACTCACTTCAGATTAAAAGACACACACAGACTAAAAGACTAAAAGGGGATGGAAGAAGATATTGCTTTGATGGACCTAGAAGGTATTTAAGTCAGACAGAGAAAGATAAACACTATATGATTTCACTTATATGCGGAATCTAACGAATAAAAAGAACAAACTAATCAAAAACAGACTCACAAATATAGTGGACAATTTGGTGATGGATAGAGGGGAGGGGAGTTTGAGGGATGGGAGAATGGGGTGAAGGGTTAAAGAAGTACAAATTAGTAACTGATGGATGATCACGGGGATGGGGAGCACGGCATAGGGAATGCAGTTAGCATTAATATTAATATGTTGGCTAGCTGGAGGGTCAGGGGAGGGAGGGAGCAATTGGGGGGATCATTTTATGAACTATATAGATGTCTAACCAATGTACTGTATACTTGAAACTAATTAAAATTTAAAAAAAAGGCAAAGCTCTTTTACAGCTTTTAAAATTATGGTGTACAACTCAAGGGAGGAGGTAGCCATGCTCTGTTCCTGGAGTACTGAGCGCCCCATTTTATGGGGTCATAGAAACGGTTCATTCATTCACTTATTTATTCAATTAATAAATGTTTAATGAGTGCCTGCCATGTGCCTGGCACTAAATAAGATGGAAGCATTTTCTTACCTCAGAGAGCTTACATTTTAGGGAGAAGAGATACTATAAATTTAATTTTATAAATATCTTTTTCTCTATATTGGATTTTTTCAGGTTATAAATTGTTTAACAATAATAAAATAGCAAAATCAAACATTACAGGAATATATAACATAGAAAGTCCCCCATAAACTCATCCTTCTTCCCTAGAGATAGCCACTGTCAGTAGAGTTGTGCATTTTTCTCCAACTTTTAAAAATGCTCATGTAATATACTTTTAAAGCATTAAAATGGAGCCATACTCTTTTAACCTTTTTAGCTTAATATAGCATAGATATCCCTCCACATGAATACAAAAAAACCTACCTCATTCTTTTAGCTGGCTGAAAGAATACTCCATTTTATGAATGTATCACAGTTTATATAGCTAGTGTTTTATTGATATGTGTACTGTTTCCATTTTTCACTATTATAAACAATTTTACAAAGAAAATTGTTCTGCATATCTTTCTACATATGAGAGTATTTTTAAAGAATAAACTCATAGAAGTGGAAATGCTGGGTCAAAGGATTTGAAAAATTTAAAACCTAATTGCTTTATTTCCTACCATTCTCCCCCCTCTACCATTCAGGTTGTACCTGAATTAAAGTGTGAATCAGTGCATGTTATCGTGCAGACTCAACAACACAGGATTTATCAATAATGTTAATCTTTGCTGTCTGATAGGCAGAGGACAACCATATCTTGTTTACATGAACCATTTTGGGCCTACAACTGAGATAACAGTAATGCAGGGTTGTGCACATCACCTGTGTAAGTCAGAGGGACCAGAAGTGCTGAGATCTGAAATTAACTAGGCAGAAGTGTGGTGAGAGGTGCCCAAGGCTGCTAGATAGTTTACACAGCTTGTGCAAAGGTCCTGTGGGGGAGGGAGCCTGGCATATCAACAGGACTGAAAAACTTCTGGAGGACAGAGAACAGAGAGCAAGGAAGAGAGTGAAGGGGGAGGCAAGGGCCAAACCTTGCAAGACCTTGGGATTTATCTTAAGGGTTTTGGTCCTTATCCCAAGAGAAAGAGAAGTCAATGAAAGTTTGGACAATCTGACTTGAACATATTCTTCTGGTCGCTGTGTGGAGAAGGGATTAGGAAGAGTGGAGAGTAGAAGCAGAGAACACGAGTGAGCTATTTTGGGAATCCAGGTGAGAGGTGGTGGTAGTCTGGACTAGGGTGGAAAATGGGTTAAGGTAGAGGCTAGCCATGAAGACAATTGGGTAGATTTAGGACTTATTTAGGCCAAATCATTGATAGGAATTGATGTTTAAATGATTTTGGGTGTGGAGTATGGAAGAAGATGGTATTATAGAAGACTCCCACGTTTGTGGGACAGATCGGATGGGAGTTGTCATTAAGTAGGATGCTGAGATGTCAAAGGAGCAGGTGATGATTAGCAAAGTGAAGAACCAGAGGAAATAACTGCTTTGGAGAGCAGCCACTATGCCCCCAGCTCCATCTGAGCTGTGTGACTCTACCACCATGGCCACAGCCAATTAGGCTGGGAGAGCACCTGAGTCATGGCCATGATATGGACTGTGAAGGAGATCATGCCATGTGGAGCTGATGAGACCTCTTTCAGGGACTTTGAAGAAGAACCCAAGTGAGTGACAACATTTAGAACTTGGGATATGAGAAAGGTCATACAAAAAGGCAGAAAGTGGAAATCATGAGTAAGCCAGAGTCATGAGGAAGAAAGGAGGAAAGAGAGAAGCTGGGGCAGGAGAAGTGGTCGAAGGGCCGTAGAACACTTGAGGGGGACTGATGGGCCCTGACTCTGAGTGTGGGCAAGTGAATAAAACTGAAAACATGCACATTCCAGTCTTGCATGCTGAGCAGATTTTGGTTTGATTTCCCAGCTCTGATGCTGATAGCTGGATGACCTCGAACAAGTCGCTAAACTTTTCTAAGGCTCTGTTGTGTTTCCTCAACTGTAAAATAAGACACCACAATATTTATTTCTTTGGATTGCTGTGAGAACTAAAGAGAGGCACATGAGAATGGGAGAAGATATTTGCAACACAAAACCACTAGAGAATTAGTATCCAGAATTAAAAGTTGAAAAGAATCTTCTACAAATCAATAATAAAAAGACAGCCAACCTAATTTAAAAAAACAAGCAAAAGACTTGAATAAGCACTTACCAAAAGAGGTTATGAACAGGGCCAAAAATATATGAAAATGTGATCAAGTTCACTAATAATAAGGGAAACACAGTGAGATTCCACATGCAACATAGGTGAATCTTATAAATGTAATACCGAGCAAAAGCAGCAAGACTGAGATAAATGCATGCAGTATGAGTCAACGCATTAAAACTAAAAGTTAAAAAAACAGGCACTAAAACTACAATAAAATACTATACACACATCAGATTGGAAAGATTTTAAAAATCTGATAATACCAGGTGTTGGTGAGGATGGGGAGCAATAGGAAATCTATATGCTGATGAGAATGTAGATTAGTATAACCATTTTGGAAAACACTTTTGTATTGCCTAGTAAAACTGAAAACATGCACATTCCACAACCCAGTGATTCTGTTCTTAGATATAAGTATCTAAGAGAAATTTCTCATGTACACTGGAATATATAGAAACATATTCCTAACTTTATTGTTCATGGCCTCATGCTAGAAACAATGCAAATATCCATCAGTTATAGAATGGATAAAGAGATTGTGATATATTCACACAGTAGAGTACAATACAGCACTGAAAATGAATGAACTATGCTATAGGGAACAACATGAATGAATCTTATAAACAATATTCAGCAAAAGAAATAATATATAGCATATGACTTTATTTTAAAATTCAAAAATAGTCAAAACTAAACTATACATAATATATTGTGGAGCAAACTATAAAGAAAGGCAAGAAAGTGATTATTACAAAAGTCAGAATAGTGGTTGCTTCTGGGGGAGGGGAGGGTTCTGGGACCAGAAGGGGATACCTGGGGCAGGGGGTTTTGGGAGTGCTTGGAGGCATTCTATTTCTTGACCAAGGAGGCAGTTATATACAAGTATTTGCTTTGTGATTGTTCATTATACTGTACATTTGTTTTAAACACTTTAAGAGTATTTTATTCCACAATTAAACAGGTTTTTAAAAAAAGATAACTAACACTTGTAAAATGCTTGACATAGTGCCTGGCCCATATTAAGAGCTCAACAGATGGCAATTTTATTTACTGTTATAATCCAGTTGTTAGAGCCACATTGTATCCTAAGCAACCTTCTAGCTCCTGTACTGAGCGCTAGTCTCCTGAGATCTGGCTTTGAGCTAGTGATTCTGGACACTTCTATTTGCTAGGGTAGCCTCCAAATAAACCCCATTATTTAAGACAGTGCTTCTTAATTGATATGTGGTGGTTTACTGCATTGCCTCAAACTCTTTCCAAGTGTTCTCGCAAATTTGGCAACATGTAAAAATTTTTTTAGCATGTCTGTTGTTATGCAATTCCAGAAGGCGACATTGAAAAACCGAGCACCATGTGAAGAGGTGCACAGTCAGAGTCCAGACTGCTGCAGGTCAGAGGTCAGGGGTCAAAGGTAAAACCTGATGGCGATCTGGTGCCAAAGAAATGAGAACATGTGAAAACTTGGCCTTCCGAGGGTCTGTCGAGGTGCTAAAGTCACATCCAAACAGTAATGATGCAGAAGGGATCTGTGTGAATCCCAGGATAACTATGGATGCCATTTAAATCCTTCAAGTGTGGCCCCCAAATCCAGCATTCCACAGAAAGGCTGATAATCACTGACTAAGGTAATCTGAGAATGTCTCTATTCCTTGCAAGCCTAATAATGGAATCACCATTTCATAGTTATTGGAAAGGTTGTTGAACAGTCGCTAATTATAATAATAGCTAATAATTGTGGGGTGCTAATCATAACCAGTGTGCTAATATTTTGTCCTAGAAGGTAGGTGCTATTACCATTTCTATTTCAATGGATGCAGCTGAGGCGCAAGGAAATTCAGTAACTTGCTGAAGGTCACATAGCTAGTAAAGACTAGAGCCAGGAAGAGGGATCATTCTTATTCTCTGGTTCTAGGGGGAGGGTGTAGCCCAGTGTCTGGGAGTTAGATGGAGTCAGATTTTTCTAACGATAAGCAAGAACATCCAAACAGTAGAATGGGGAGTTTTAGAGAACAGCAAATTCTCCTCTAAGCAGAGGCAGCAATATAGTTTATTAAATGTGCTTTAGAAGAGATTCCTGCATTGGGTGACAGGTTGGACTAAATGCCTTTCAGGTCCTTTCAAAGAACCCCAAATTGTAAGTTTGCATCTTAGTAAAGTTTTGAATAGGGAAATGGACTATATGCTTATTTTTCTTTTAAATGTGAACCGCCAAACTTCAATGTATATCGCGATGTGTGAGCTATTTGAGTAGACGTTCATGTTGATGGTCATGAACTTCCTCAGAATTCTTGAGGCACAGTAAAATGATTTTCCCTGTGGGGTTGTTTTCTTTTAGTCTTTTAGCTGAAGTAGTTGTAAAAGCCTTTCTGACCAGCAACAAAATATCTTTCTAAGCTTCAGAAGAGAAATAATTTGCATAAAACATCCTCCCACACTTATTTCTTTAATTGCAGACCAGAAATACTGATCTTTTCATATGGACTTTCCTGCCACTTCTCACAAATCCTGTGTGTAGTGTGAAGACTACGTGTGTGGCATTAAAGACAGTGTTTGATAGCATTTGGGCTGTTTGGACTCTCCCTTTTAGACTGAAATGATATGTCTGGCTTTGTTTCCAGGGTTACAGAAACTTCTTGGTCTATTTCCATGACTGTGTCCAGTGGAAATGCACTACTCTGCTTTTCAGAAAAGCCTCTATAGGATAATGGAAATGTTGACCCGGAGAAGGAATATAGCTGTCAAAAAGGACTCCTCCTGGTTAACTGGTTCCAAATTTATAATCAGAGTCCAGCAACTGTTGTTTACAGAGGGCCTCTCATGTATGCTGCATTTCATGCAAAAGCCATAGCCAAGGCTACTCAGCCTCCTGCACTATGTTCTTGCTGTCTGAATTGAACTTTATAAAGGCGTTCCTGGAATCGTATTTTAACCAATGTGTTGAGACCTGCCCAGTCCAATTGAAGCTGTGCCGTTATATCCTCATTTGCATCTTTATTGACCAATCAGAGTGGCTCCATAAAGCCCAATCAGAATGCGGGATTCTGACCAATCAGGACAGTGCTATTTGGACCAATCAAACTGTGCAAATTTGGGTTCCTCATTTGTATAAAAATGGACCAGTCAAGACTAGGGTAGGCACTTTCTCTATATAAGTGGGGCCTCCCCCTTGTCTTGGGGAAGTGCATTTTCAGTTTTCTCCTAAGGCTGTGTTACCATGGTTTGCAAACTATTCAACTGAAAAAAATCTCCTTTTTCTGCACCCCAGTTTGGGGACTCCTGTTGGCATTGGATTGAAGACAGTGACCTTTGGTCAACAGAGGCATAAGATGGCATCTCTAGTTGGATTTGGCTTTGGTTGAGCTGTTGCTATACCTGACAAAATTGATTTGGTTGTGGTTGATTATTTGGCCTGATGGTGTAAAATGGGCCCTGATGTTTTCCATGGGCAGAATATAAGAGTTGAATTGCATATAATTGCTTTTAAGGTCTTAGAGTAGTAACCATCTTAACCAAATGCATAGAGGTTTAGGGCTGTCATATGTACAACTTAATTTATTATTGTACCTACAATTAAGTAGTTAAATTATTTCAATTAAATTGAGTTTATTGAGCATATACTATTTTTTAAAATAAAACTTTATATTTTAGAGCAGGGGTCCCCAACCCCCAGTACACGGACCGGTACCAGTCCGTGGCCTGTTAGGAACCTGACTACACAGCAGGAGGTGAGTGGCTGACGAGCGAGTGAAGCTTCATCTGTATTTGCAGCCACTCCCCAGCACTAACATCACCACCTCAGCTCCACCTCAGATCATCAGGCATTAGATTCTCCTAGGAGCACCAGTCCCTGGTGCCAAAAAGGTTGGGGACCACCATTTTAGAGCTTTTGGGTCAACAACAAAATTGAGTACAAAGTACAGAGTTCTCATATATTTCCTGCCCTCATATATACACACCCTGCCCATTATCGATATGCCTCCCCGGAATGGTACCTTTATTATAATCGATGAATCTATATTGGCACACAATCATCACCCAAAGTCTATACTTTATGGTTCACTCTCGTACATTCTGTGGGTTTAGATAAATGTATGATGACATGTATCCTTCATTATACTATCATACAGAATAATTTCACTGCCCTAAAAATCCTTTGTGCTCTGCCTATTCATCTCCTCTTCCCCTCAGCCCCTGGCAACCACTGATCTTTTTATCATGTCTCTACTTTTGCCTTTTCCACAATGTTATATAGTTGGAATCATATAATATGTAGCCATTTCAAATTTGCTTCTTTTACTTAATAATATGCGTTTAAGTTTCTTCCACATCTTTTCACGGCTTGATAGTTCATTTCTTTTTAGTGCTGAATACTATTCCATTGACTAGATATACCACAGTTTATTTATCCATTCAACTACTGAATAACATTTTGGTTGCTTCCAAGTTTTGGCAATTATGAATAAAGCTGCTATAAACATCAGTGTGCAGGTTTTTATGTGGACATAAGTTTTCAACTTGATATTTGGGTAAATACCAAGGAGCACGATTGCTGGAGCATATGGTAAGAGTATATTTAGTTTTGTAAGAAACTGCCAAACTGTCTTCCAAAGTGGCTGTACCACTTTGCATTCCCACCACAATGAATGAGAATTCCTGTTGTTCCACGTCCTCACCAGCATTTGGGGATTTCAGTGTTCTGGATTTTGGCTATTCTAACAGAGATGTAGTGGTATCTAATTGTCGTTTTAATTTGCAATTCCCTAAAAACATGTGACATCGAGCATTTTATCATATGCTCATTTGCCATCTGTATATCTTTTTTGGTAAGATAACTGTTAATATCTTTTGCCCATTTCTGAGATTGGATTGTTCGATTTCTTATTGCTGAGTTTTAAAAGTTCTTTGTATATTTTGAATAACAGTCCTTTATCAGATATGTCTTTTGCAAATATTTTCTCCTAGTCTGTGGCTTATCTTCTCATTCTCCTGAACATATACTATTTTAAGAGTGTTCTGCTACATGTTATATGGGCATGTTCTATTTAAGACAGAATATCTACATTTTAAATTGCTTATTGGGAAATACCTATTTCCTGGATGCTTCTTTTATTTGGTACTGGTGAAGCTCTTTAGTGGATCGTGGTAGTGGTAAACACTCCAGAGAATTGGTATATTTGGGAAACTTGCTTCAATAATGTTTATTATAGTGAGAGGTCCATGATAAATCATGCTCTGGTAACTTATGTATAGAAAAGCTTGAGACTCTGACTTATCTGGAAGACAAGATGTCATTAGAATTCTAAGAAACATTAATGACTGATATTTATATATTTCTTTATGTACCGCTGTCACTGATATAACCTCATTTCAAGATTATGAAGTAGCGATGACTTTAAGAAATATGGTAATTTGGCCAAGAGAAATAAATTTTATTTTATTTGTCTTTTTTTTACTTTGAAATATTTAAAAATATTTAAAAGAAGACCATTTCTAAATAGCGTAGAGTCACAGGTAGTACATCTCACATGACTTGAAACTTAGAGTCAACATTTTCAAATGAATATGACATGCTTAAACTTCAATAAATGTTAAACAGAACGCATCAGTGCGTCCATTTATAAGCAAAAAATAGGGCCCCAAAACCCAGTGTGAATTGGATATCAGGTACGTTCAATTTGGATGCACTATATGAGCACCCATCAGCTGGGGCCAAGGTCATTTTGGAGCGTAACGTCCAACTCTAAATCTTAAGTGAAAGTGAAATCTTAAATGAAAGTCAAACATTGGGCTGAAGAGTAGAACACACACTAGTGAGACAGCCAATGAGCCTGATCCAATATCTAGAACATGTGCTCTCAACACTCTGTCCAGTCCCAAAGAGGAAGAAATAGTCAAAGTGTTCAAATGTATCATTCCTCTGAGAAAACCAGAGAATGAGAAGGGGCAAGATAGGGCAAGAAAGAGAGGGGACAATCATATCTCTGACCAGGAAGATATGATGGTCACTCAAGTACAGGTCCTTCTTTTTGGTGAGGCTGATACAAATGTTCTTCAAAATTGCCTGAGCTGTGAGGTTTCCAAAGGCAAAGATAAAAAAACAGTTGCAAAGCATTCAGACTAGCAGGACACTGTGGCTAGGGCTCTGCGTGGTGCAAAAATCATGGGTGCAGGATCCTTGCAAGCCTGAGTTCCAGTCTTAGCTGTGTCTTTAATGGTTATATGACCTTGGGCAACTTATTTAAACTTCTGGGTTTGATCTTTTCGTTTGTGAGATGGTATAATAATTTCTGTTATTCAATACTATTGCAGGAATTTATGTCAAGTACGGGCCTATAGTAGGGATTCAATAAATGTTAAATAACTTAAAAAATCATTCAGGCCGTATTCATGTGTTTAATGATTCCACTGTAAGGAGCCCAGATGTACTTCAAATACACTTCTGCTTATACTGCTTGCTTTGGAATTGAAATATTGTGCACTAATGTGTTACCTCCTTAAGAGTGTTATTAAGCATGTTTCTGCTAGGATGCTTCAGTTGAAAATGGCAAAACCCCCAACTCAAACAGCTGGATATTGAATCATTCTTATTCCCAAGAAGAAAGGGACAATGAATATTTGAAGGCAACCAGCAGTCCTTGCCACTCAGGGCCACGTGCTTCTTTATTCAGGCCCAGTGTACACAGAGTGTCTTTTGGGGGCACTTCGGTGTTTCTTTCTTGGAAAACCCCAGAAAACACATTTCATGTCTCATCGGCTCAAACTGGGTCTTGTATCTGTTCTTTCATCACTCACTGTGGGGGAGTGTGTGTGGGAGATGGTCAGTGCTGAGAGCTCTCTCCTGGATGGAAGTTGGGGCTGGTTCCCCCAGCCACATCCCTGGGACACTCAAGGACCCATGAATAAAACGGAAGGGACATCAGTACAAAGTTGGCCTCCATTCCATGCAGCCCTCTTTTCACTATCTAAAAAATTCTAGGACTTTTAACCTCTGATAAAAGCCTTGAATTTTAGATCCCTTATTTTTCTTTATGGATTTTTTCTGAAACTTCTCCAATCTTTCCTGATTCATACTAGGCACAGTAACAAGCAGGCAAATCTCTAAAACTCTCTAAGCTTCAGTTTCCCCACCTATAAATGATGAGCATCATGGTATTTATCTTTCCCCAAATATCAAATTAGATGATACATGTGAGCATTTAATAAAGGTTAAATAATAAACATAATCATGCTTCCTGATTCTTGGATCCTATTCTTCTAGTTGTGTCTTTCTCCATCATGCTTGTTTCTTTACCTGAAGCCTTTGAAACCTTTTGCTCTGCTCCATCTTCTGTTTTTGTAGTTTGTTTTTCTCTCCTTTGAAATTCTTCTCAATAAATGCCCCTGTGTCTATTTCTGACCGAATCTCTAATTTGCCAAAGTAACTTTCCGTGCCCAGAGGTGTGACAGTAAGGGAAAATGATTCAGGTGGGCAGAGAGGAGAAAAGAAGCTGTGTGGAACAGGTGGAGAGAAGGCTGATGTAGTCCTGCGTCATCCCCTTTCCTCCCCTCACCCCCAACAGCCTCACCCCTGCCTAACCAGATGTTGACTTTTCTCCAGGTGGCTGAGTTACTTGGAAAAGGAAGAAGAATGTGCTCTATTTATTCAAGTTAATTTACATAAGAAATACATCCTCAGTCATTAGGTCTTGAAGATAATTGGTCTACATACTGCTTAGTGTTGAGCCTGTGAGTCTATTTAGTTTGGAAATGTAAAGGATAGGCTCTCTCCTGAGAAGTTGAGAAAGCCTCCTCCAGCTGCATCTGAGATGGTTTGTCCTCACCCTCTTACCTCCTTCCAGCCCTCTCTCCTTGTTTATGCGAGGCCAGAGGAGATGGGAGGATCGGCACAGTGTCCCATGAAAAGAGCTGCTCGTGAATCCCCGCCCTTGCATGTAGTGGAGAAGACCAGTGTTTCCCAGAGTGCTGCTTGCTGTTTAGTCTTAATTATCAGGGAGGGGATAATAGCTAACATCAATTGTCAGTCACTCTAAGCACTTTGCAGGTACAGTAATAGTAATAGCTAACAGTTAATAGGGTGCTTACTATGTGCCAAGTGTAGTTTAAATTGTTTTCTATATATTAATTTATGCTATTCCCTAGTACTTCTCTGAACTAACAGCATCTTCGTTTTATAGATGGGGAATGGAGCTCAGGTTAAACAACTTGCTTCGGGTCATTCAGCTAGAGTGAGCCCAGATTAAAACTAAAATTGTTTGGCTCTGTGTTCTTAACTGGTGCATTACTACCTCCCCATGAAGACGTTTTAGTATTATTATCATACTCATTTTACAGATAAGGAAACAAAGGAATAGAAAGAGTCTTGAATTCAAATGCAGCAAGAGATTCTGGAGCCTGGGTCTTACCTGCTATGTCATGCTACCTCCTCCGGGGACATGTGGGAGCATCTCTGACCCCACACTTCACACAGAGAAAGCTGAGGACCACATGTGATGATCAAACTAACCTAGAGCAACTAGTGGCATGGCACAGGATGGAAACCCATAGGTCTTGGTATTGCTTCCGGGGCCTGGAGGGGAGTGAGGAAAGCAGGTCAACAAATCATGTCTCTGGCACCAGGAGCAGAATTCACTTGTGCTTTTGCTGACTCCTGATCTCTTCTTTTCACCCAGGGCGCTGTTGGTCAGGGTGTCTTGGGACCAGAGTGGGGCTTTGAAGCATCAAACACCACGCTCATAATCACACCAGTTACATAAGGGAACTAGCAAGGGGAGATATCACTTAAAATGTGATTGATTTATTTATGCTGTGCTTGGTTCCCTAAAGGGTTTATGACAGTATACAGATGCCTCCCATTGTGTTTTGGTTAGGCTTGTGTGACAGGATGGCTGAAACCCCAGCTCTCCCCGCTCTCCTCCCTAGGGACCCAGATGGACCCCATCATCCTCCTGCACCTGCGTTTTTATCTTTAAATTAGAAACGATGTCTTCCTGGTGGAACTCGGCAAACATTAATGACAATTCATGTAAAGTTCCCAGCACAAGCCTGGCGCCCAGGAGGTGCTCGGTGGATAATGATGAAGATGGTGATGGTGGTGGTGGTGATGATTGTTATAAAGTGGGAGATGATGCAGCAAAGGGAAAACAAGGGCAAGTGTCATAAAACGGAGCCAGATTTAGGCTTATATAAAAATACCTGCCACGAAGCCCTACTGGCTCTCTTGGGGCCAGCGTGAGGGGAGAAACCTGGTCGGTGAATCATTCACAGTGCTCACAAGAGGAAAACAGCGTGCTCGGGAGAGGCAACTTCCCAGGCTGAGGTGGAAAGAAGGATCTCTCTTGAGTCCTTCTGAGGAGGATGCCGCAGTGTTGCAAACTGTGTCCTCAACAACTTCTTCAGCGTAAAACCAGTGACAATTGCCACTGGCTGTCTGTTAATAGAGGCTAATGGCAAGAAGCCACCACGTAGTCCAACAGAAAGCATTGCACTGAGGCAGGGCCCAGGCACAGTGTTCTCACTGCCATGACTTCTCCAGGGGGTGAGAGCAGATGCTGATGTGTGTTATGAGGAGGCAGCAAGAGCCCTGGGTCCTCTGCACGTATCGCCTCATTTAAGTCTTACAACAACCACATGAGATTGGTAATATGATCATCTCCATTTTGCAGCTGAGTAAGCTGAAGTCCGGAAAACAGGCCGCTGGGCGCCTGATTGCTAGCCAGGCTTCCACCCCGATAGGCAGGCTCCTGAGCTGGTGCCATTGCCCCTCTGTTGCTCTGGAAAATTGGTTGGACTCAACATCCTTATGGTGGTCCCTGGCAGGTGAGCCTTTGCCAGATCTTGGGTGGCAGTGAGTTCAAGAACGTGTGAACTCTGACGGGCAAACATGGCATGAGGCCAGTCAGTGAAGAGCAGTAGTGTCCTTCCCCCATCAGCCGGGATGGCACTGGACCACCACACTCTTGTGCAGGACCTCAAACCCAATGCGCTCATGACCTCAGCTCAGCAAAGGGGAGGCCAAACAGGGGAGCAGGGCCAAGACTCACCTTAGACGGGCATCTTCAACCCACTCTAATGCACAGACAAATGAATCATTGAGGACCCAAAGTTCCCCAGGTATTATGGCTGCAAAAATTTTAGTCTGGAAAAGTGTCAAAGGCAGTTAAATTCCTGTTTTGGCTATTTTGAAAAATGAATATATGGCACCTATAGGATACTCAGTGCGCATTCCTTTTGTTGTGGTTTTTCCTTAATATATTGGACCCCTTAAACTATCTGGCAGGAAATGCTCCCAAAGCCTCCCCACCCTGTAACCACTAGCACAGTAGAATGTTCCAGAAAGGCCAAATATAGTATTGTGCTGTTTCTGCGTGGTAGGCATTGCATGGTTATCACTGTAACACAAGCAGGACTCTTTAAGTGGTGCGGCTTTTGGGCTCCTCCTCTTCTCATGTGTCCATATTAATTGGCAGAGCCCCATCTCTCCTTCTGGGAGACCTGGGCCCTGCTCGAGGAGTCCCCTGAGGGCTTGTGGTCTCCTGCTCAGCTTGCCACCCCTGTCCAGTCTTGTCAGGTCCTGGTGGTGACTGCTGTTTTTCTGCCTATGTCACCTCCTGCTGTACAGGGCCCACTTGTCCTCAAAGTTTGGTCCAATGTGGAGGAATTGGAGCCCAGCACAGCACAAGCAATAGCAGAAAGCCAAACGTCCTGTCCCTTATCGGGATCGTGGGCTATGTTCCCTTAAGGCCCTGGCTTGCCATTATCTTCTTGGGTTTGCTCTTCCCCAGGAGCTGCTGTCTGCCCAGCTAACTGCTTCCTCAATCCCCAAATTCTGGTTACTTTCTTAGAGCAGAATTTAGCTCATTTTTTATTTTCCCCTTTACTTTCAGGCCATGCCTGGAGCTTGCTTATCTCACCCATAAAGTCTCATCTATGCTCATGTTGTATGTTTCTTCACTGTAAGATAATTTGTGTCCTAATATGTAAAAGTAGCCACAGTTATGGTTTTAAATAGCATATCCCCCCGCTGCATCATATGTATCAGAGCTTATAGAATAATTGGGAATCAAATTTTTATAAAGTAAGGACAAAATAATGATGTAATAAAAATGACCGGAAATGCACTGTTAAGCCCCCAAAAGACATGAAAAAACGCAAATGCATATTACTAAATGAAAGAAGCCAATCTGAAAAGGCTACATACTCTATGATTCCAACTATATGACATTCTGGAAAAGGCAAAACTACAGAGACAGTAAAAAGATCAGTGGTTGCCAGGGGTTGAGGGGAGAGAGGGATGAATAGGTGAAGCCCAGGGGCTTTTTAAGGCAGTGAAACCATTCTGTACGATACTATAATGGTGGATATGTGTCACTGTACATTTGTCCAAACCTATAGAATGTACAACAAAAATGAATATAATGAATGTTAACTGCAGACTCTGAGTAATAATGATATGTCAATATGGGTTCATCTAATGTAACAAATGTGCCACTCTGGTGAGGGATGTTAAGAATGAGGGAGGCCGTGTGTGTGTGAGGAGAGTAGGGGTATATGGCAAATCTCTGTTCTGTCTGATCAGTTTTGCTATAAACCTAAAACTACTCTGAAAAAGAAAGTCTACTTTTAAAAAAATGACTCCATATGGGAGATGGCCACACAATATGATTAAGTAAAGAAAAGTGGTGCCAAAAATAAGGGAGAAGAGGAATAGACGGCTAGTGGCTAGGGGGGCCCCACTAGGCTTTCCAGAGAGAAAGTGGAAGTTGGACTGAGGTTGAGAGATGGATGGGATTTGATAACTGGGGAGTAGAGTAGGAGGGTGTCACAGCTTGAGCAAAGGGGTGGGAGGAGAAACAGCTTGAGCAAAGGCGTGACATGTGACCCACAGGACTGAGGGCCGAGCAGGAATCCAGGCTGGCGGGAAGAGTGAAGGTCCTCAGCAGGTAAGAAAGAGAAGCAGAAAGCTGCTGTGGAGCCCCTGCTGATGGTTTTCTGGTAGCATTTCAGAAGTGAACATGTTGATTGCAGTTCACTGGTAGGAGACAATCCAATGTGAACTGCTGGGGTGCAGCTCTGTAATTAAGTCTATTTTCTTACAACATGTGTTTGTTTATTACAGAGAGCTGTGATAACTTGAGGGTGTTGTATCAACTTTGTCTCACACACCAGCTGAACTCAATGACACTAGCATCTTGGATTCCGACAGACAGGGTGTTATTACTGAACCACCAGGGAGGCAGCATAGGGCTGGACCGTGTTCATGTGCAGTGTGGGCCCACTTGGCCTGAGTGAAGGCAGCAGAAACACCTTGAGCTGGAACCTCATGCCAGTGTCAGTTACTCCAGTAAATATCAAACTTCAACCTGTGTCTGAGTCACCTGGGTTGTTAAAACATAGTAGGGCACATGCTGTGCCCTACTCCGAGTTCTTGATTTAGTAGGTCTGGAGCACAGACATAGAATTTGCATTTTTAGCAAGTTGCTAGGTGATGGTGATGCATGATGATGCTGACTGGGAGATCACACTTTGAGAACCACAAGCCTACTCTAGAGCCCCATTATTAACTTATAAAATTTCCCTCTCCAGTGCTGCTTCTGTAAAGGTATACCCTAAGAAACTTCAGATTTGGAGAGAAGAGTGAATGCAAGCCAAAAGATAGAAACAACCCAAATATTGATTAATGGATGAATGGATACACAAAATGTAGTGTATATCCATGTAATGGAATATTATTTAGCCATAAAAAGGAATGAAGTACTGATACTTGCTACAACATAGATGAGCCTTGAAAACATTGTTAAATGAAAGAAGTCAATTAAATAAGATCACATATTGCATGATTCCATTTATATGAAATGTCTGGAATAGGCTAATCCATAGAGACAGTAAGCAGATTGGTGGTTGCCAGAAGCTGGGGGTAGGAGGGAATGGGGACTGACTGCTTACTGGGTTTCTGTTTGGGCTGATGAAAAAGTTCTGGAGCTAGACAGTGGTGATGGTTGCACAACATCGTGTGTGTACTCAGTACCACTGAATTGTACATTTTAAAGTGATTAAAATGGTTAGTTTTACATTACATATATTTTACCGCAATAGTAAATAAAAAGAGTGAGTGGAGTGCTGTTCTAAGTCAAATCGTGGGGCCAGCTGAACGATCTACAGGATTAAGGTGGGAAATGCAAGGGGCCTTAAATGAGTGATTCTCAGCCCTATTCATGAAAAATCACCTGGGGAGTTTTGTATGATACCCTTGTCTTAGCTACATCTAAGACCGATTAAATTGAAATCTCTGGAGGTGATGTCTAGGCATCAAGCATATATATATTTTTTAGTTAGTATGTATGACTCGTTTACTTTTTAAAAAAATAAAAAAAAAATTTTATGGTGACATTGGTTAACGAAATCCAATAAGTTTCAGCTGTACACTTTAACAGTAAGGTGTATATATATTTAGACTGTATGATCACTTCCCATGGTTAGATTTCTTTCTGTCACCACATATTTGACCCCATTTACCCTGTCTACCTCTCCTCTCCCCACTACCTTCTGGTAACCACTAGTCTATTGTCTATGTCCCATGAATCTGTTTGTTTGTTCTGTTCATTTGTTGCTTTTAGGTTTATATCCCAC